>NC_143429.1:9107187-9423125 GCF_059467195.1 Physcomitrium patens
TCACAACATGTTTAATGGCCATCGTCATGCTCGTGATTTGGAATACCAACTGGCTCTTTGTTTCTGTTTTTTTTACCGTGTTCATATTTGTTGAAGGGTGTTACTTCTCTGTAGTAATCACGAAAATTCCTCAAGGTGGTTGGCTCCCCTTTATTATATCCATTCTGTTTACTTTAATTATGACGTCTTGGAATTATGGACGTCGAAAGAAGTTTGAGTATGAAATGAAAAACAAGCTCAGTAAGAAAACTTTGGGTGAGCTTTTATCCAGAATTGGAGACCATCGTGTTCCTGGCGTCTGCTTCTTTTACACTGATATATTTCATGGCATCCCTCCTATCGTCAAACACTACGTGCAGAACGTTCGGACCCTGCATCAGGTACCTATCCGTTGCTAACTACGCTGCTTTGACTCTGTATGCTATCTACAGTGCAGGTTGACTATTTGACTGTAAGCTACCTTTCAGTAGCTTAATCTCCATGTTTATTTCTCTCCGGACAGGTTATAATCTTCACAACAGTCCGGCATATTCCAATCAAGACCGTGCTGGCCGCTGAGAGATTTCTTGTTGGACGAATTGGGTTCACAGGTGTTTATCATTGTGTTGCTCGCTATGGTTACATGGATCTATTAAGTTCTGAAACAACGTACTTCTTAGATCAGGTACTCAACTTATTTTATCTCTAATGCTCATCAGTTGCAAATCTTTTGTACACACACTTCATTTGTCGATGCATTTGGGGACGTTTAAGGGCTATCTTTGCTGAGCTGAATTAAATGAGAGCATCTTAAATTGTGATATTAGATGACTCAGCATTAAATAGTTTATCATTATGTGAACCACAGCTTGATCACCACCTGCCAGAACCACCGATATCACTACTTATTTCTCTCGGGTCTATCAATTCCTGCAGGTGACGCAATGCTTAACAAAGCATATTGGCTCTGCCTTAGATTTCTCTGATAACCCTGATGAAGTCGGACAAGAAGATGAAAGAGCTAGGGAAATACAGATGATTGTAAATGCAAAAGCAGCTGGAGCAGTCTATGTACTTGGGCGGTCCGAGTTCAAGGTTGATAACAACACATCCTATCTGGACAGAATAGTTGCAGGGATCTTTTACCCTTTTCTGAACAGCATTTGCCGGTCCCCTGTATCATCCTTGCACATACCGCCCGCGAACTTCCTTGAATTAGGCATGTACTACGACCTCCTATGATTTATCCTCTCCATTCAGCTCCCCTTCGCCATCGAAAGGCGGCAGTATGGGGTCACTCTTTGCCATCGTTGCAGTAGGTAGTGCTGCAGCTTTGGCTCTATATAGTTCCTATTCATGGGGCCTCGGCACTACATCACAATCGAGGTCCTACTTCAAAATCATGTGACAATGGCTCACGTATTCTTCACGTTCCTATCATACAGCGGATCGACATAAAAATGTTAATTCTTGCATTTCATGCAAATGTGTGAGGCCACCAATTGTGATTGATGTTGATGCATATCTTGATTAGATGTTAGAACTTACCTCTTCCCTTCAAATTGATCTGGAATACCTAAGACCAAACAGTTTTCGAGGTCTTTCAAATCTTCGATCTGAAAGATTTACGGTATGCCATGAATTTTCAGAGGATGTTGCTTTATACTGACACATGGCAAACACGTTATGTTTATTTCAAGTCCTGGCAGTCAATTGTTCCTTAGTGGTGGTAGTTGAGTACCTAGTACTAAGCAGAAAAATGGTCAATAGAGACTTTGGCGGCTGCCCTCTGAGAGAGTATAAAAGTATATAATTAGACTCTTATTTATGAGAGATTTATGGTTTATTAAACTTTTGTTCCAGATACTCTGAGTTTAGCTTTATACTAAGAAATGAACTCAAATACCCCATAGTTTGGATGGCACATCCTTAAATTTGATTAAATATGGCAAACATGAGATGACACTTAGAATTGGAGATTGATGTCTATGCAGATATGACAATTCTTTCTCATGGTATTCTGCAGTATTCATGTTGACAGTCTTGAAACAAAGATTGTGCGTAAGATTGATTTGTTGCTATCTCTAGGATTGTGATATACTTCCGTGTTTTCTGAATTATACAGGTTATTTCGAGGACACTTAACATGAGACCTCAGCAATATTAAGCAAAGAATCACAGTTTTGGAAATGTAATTTTGCCAAACATGATCACATCATGTCTTACCTTAAAGTGTAAACATTCACTCATATGCAATTATGGCTGTTTCTTCAAAAAAATTACACCGCATAAGACTTTTAGGGTGTGTTTTGCACAAAGATGGGCAAAGCAGGCTTCATTCATACCAGTCAATGGTAAGCAAGGTAAAGGAGTACAAAACCCCAATAGGTTTTGTATTGTTCCACAACCTCACAATGGGTATCCATTGAATTCCATCAGTTACAGTGAAATCTAGCCCTTTGTTGGCACATTCTGGCTCATACAGCAGCTTTGTGCCTCACCACCTAATGCTCGACTCCAAGCATCTGGACAATCAGTACACTAAATACTAAATACCAATCAGCATCTGGACATCCATACAGTTTCATAGGCAGATTTGAGGGTACTGAACCCAAACATCTCAAGCCATTGCGCACAATCACAGAACCAGGTAGATTGTTGAGCACTTTGGCTGAGAAACTGATCATTCATCAATTACTCTACCGTAACAACGCCACATATCTAGTTGGCTGCTGACTCACTTTCTCTCCATTGTCACTAAAACTGTGGGGGAAGCTAACCTGAAACCTATACACTATATGAAACTGCAATTATATACATAGGATCATTGAGGCGGCAGGGGTGTAAAACTGAAGTGGCGAAGCTCTCCTCTGGTAGACTCATAACCGTCGTTACTAGCGCCGCATGATATTAGCAACTTGCTTCAACAAAGTCATTTTCCCCATCAATTATCAGCACTCGAAGTCACACTAACTAGGAATTGAATCTGCAATTCCTCAGTATCGATGTTATTAATTAACCACTTGTAACTCCGTAGTTGAATGAGAATATTACACTGGTCCAGGATTAGAGTGATCAGAAGACATACTCGTCTCACTCTGAGACCTGGAGTAGAACCGTTTGAACGGTGTTGTCGGTGCAGTGCCACTCGGATCCAGGCTTTTCCCTTCAGTATTTGCGTTGTCACTTGTCGCTTTCATATTTGAAGCCGATCCACGAATAGTGCGAACGCTTCGCATCACACGTACTGGTGAAGCGGGTGATGAAGGTGTGTCCGGAATGGAATTCCCGGAGTCGGATTGTTCAGCACAGTTGAGAAGCGACGGCCCATCTGTTAAAGAATTTGCTCCATTTTTGCATGATCCTGATCCATTGTTGGTTTGCCGGTAAAATGTACCTGGGAGGCTGGAACGTCCTAGTTTCGAAGCCCAGTTGAGGCTGGTCCCAGGGGATGAGGGGGCAGCAGGAACGTCGGCTGAAAGGTCTGCTTGTGTCCGAAGAAACTCCATAGCGTGGGTCATTTTCTCTATAGAATCGGGGGAGGAGGGATTAGTGAGCGGTAAATCATTCAATGAGCCCTGAAGGCCAAGTACCCTCAGCTGCTTGCCAAGAGTTAAGATGGTACGTTGGCACTCGGCTAATGCAGCTGCTGCGATCTCCTTCTCCTTCCGTTCACTTCTGGCTGTGTCGTCTTCAACCACAGCAGGTTGCAAATTATTCTCGTCTTCTCTGCTATTTATGCTTCTTCCTGATGAGTGTTCCATTCGTCCAACTCCCCTGATGCCAATGTTTCATGGTTTTCATCAGTCATGCTCAACTCTTCAGTGTAAAAGCGGGACAAAGGTTTAAGTTGACCTCTCCGACTGTGAGTATGAAAGTGTTTATTACCTATGGATTTGTTCTTGCATATCTTCAAGCTTTGAAACAACCTCCTGGTGTCGACGCCGCTCACCCTGCAACTCGACTTCTAAAGCGGCCACTTTATCTTGGAGCTGATGCATCTCAGCATCTGCAGCTCGCATGCTCACGGATAGGGCCAGATTCGGAGATGACAGCTCCAAGAGTTCTCGCTCTATCATATCATCCTCTTTCTCCACATTGTTGTAGGCAACCTGAATACATCAAGTAACCTAAGAATCCAATAAACAAGACGCCAACAAATGAAAATATTAACAAAAAGCACAAAAACATCGGTATTTCCGGGTGTCGGTTTGAGACTCCAGTTGAGTGATCACCTGTCGAGTTTGTAATTCCTTCACAAGAGTCTCAGATTCACCCAACCGCACCCTCAAGGATTCCACTCTGGCATTAGCCTCGACAAGATGTTGGTCCATTTCTGACAAATTATTGTCTAGCTCAGCCTTCTCCGTCCTCAATCGCTCAATCTCAGCTTCAAGCTGTGGAGACCGACCCGTTTCCACTTGAAGTTTCCACTGTAAATCCACCTGCTCTGCTCGTAATCTGCACAGCTCCTCTTCCAGCTGCGATATGGTCACTCTTGCAGACTCTAACTCCATGGATATGGCCAACCGTTCACGCCCTGACACATCCCTTTCTTTCCGCGTTTCTTCGTTGGCAGTAATGTGAATAATCAGAATGCAATCTAACGCGGCCATGAGCTCCATCACAAACTTCAAAACATCTGCACCACCTTCGAAGTACCCATTTGCAGCTTGAACCAGCCTGCTCATCGAAGCGTCCAATGCACCGTCTTGCCAACGCAGGGACGAGACAATAACATTATTGCTATCATTCGTAGCGACATGGTGCCCTAATGTAGGAGGAGCAGATTCAGTCCCAGTGGCTTGAGCAAGAGCTTCAGTGATGTGCACCAGCTTCCGAACCACCACACCAATCTCGTCATTGCCAGAAACAGAAGAGGTCTCTTTAGAATTTTCTGAGCCCTCCAACAACAAATCTAACCTGTCTTGCAAGTCAATAACCGACTGCTCATTAACCGCATTCCTGTTTTGAAAAAACAATGGCTGCTCCTCGGCCACAGAAAGCTTTTTACTAAGCTCGTGGCACATTTGTTTCGCTGCCTCAAGGTCCCGGTCCTTCACAGCTAGTACCTCCTCAAGCCTCACAATCCGGAGCTGATGACTAGATTCGTCAACAGCACCAAACACGATAAGTGCAGTCTCTACTGTATGCTCGGAGCCTGATATCGACAACGATTGAGGCTGCGAATTCGCCAACCGTTCCATTTCTTCGAAATCGTCCAT
Organism: Physcomitrium patens; assembly: GCF_059467195.1. NCBI lineage: Eukaryota > Viridiplantae > Streptophyta > Bryopsida > Funariales > Funariaceae > Physcomitrium > Physcomitrium patens. Next base: position 9,112,392 of record NC_143429.1, read on the forward strand.
GAGCTCAAAGTTGAGGGAAGTGTCACGTTTGGAGGCGAGTCCTTTCGGAGACGAATCACTCAAAGCTAATACATTCGATGGCCAATTCTCCGGTGATACTTTCTCCATCAGTGACACAGATTTTGAAGCTGCCCTCAGTGCCTCAACTTCTTCCTCCACAGATGAGAGACGGCTGGCAGTTTTCGCACACATGATGCGAGCGTTCTGTAGCTCATCGTTTCGCTTAGCAAGGGCTTCCTTGAGCATTCTTGTTTCTTCCTCTAGGTTGAGGATCTTCTCAACTGAAGCGTTGACCTCCAAGAATGCCTGCAAACTCTCTTGTGCAGCGGCCACTTGCGCCTGGTCCATTGCGCTTTGGCCTTTTCCTAAGGGTCTCCTGCGTGGACTCACTTTTCCAGGCTGATCTCTTCCGGAAGCATCCACGTCCTGCTTCACCCGTACCATCGCTGCGGAGCCTGTACACGACAAGAGTCTGTGAGGCAATGTACATCTGATATGGCTTGTATGGAAGTCGAACTCAAATCGAAAGGAATGACGTAGAGAAAGGTTGAGGGGATAGAGGCTCTACTTGGAAGCTTCTTGCGGAGCAGCGTACGAAGTCGGTTGCATTCGTCGTCGAGCTTGGTTACCTTCTTCATGACTTCCGCGTGTTGATTAGAAGCCAACTCTGCTGCTTCTCTTCCATGCTCCAGCTCTGACATACGAGTCTCAAGCTCCTTAGTTATCAGGTGGATATTACACTTGAGAGCAATGTTTTCTTTCTCCATTCCATTGAGCCGCACCTGAGGAATTTCCAAAGCTCAGGAAGCTGAAAGTTTGAACTGTGTCTTCATTGGATTCAGAGAGTCTAAATTCACTCAAGGAAACACGGAATCTCAACCGAGGATTGAAAAAGACGACGAGGGACTTCGGATCACGATTTCCCTTTCGAACACTTAGATAGTTCTAGTGGGAATTGCCTCTGACATTGTTTCGAATTGACAAGAGAAGACGAAGATGGTCTCTGCGCTTGGTAAAGAAAAGATGCACCGCATTGTATCGAGTGACTTACCTGAAGAACTTTCATCTCAGTCTCTGCACGGGCCCTTTTATCATTCACTTCTGCCAAAACCCTCGAACGCTCCTGCAAGGCATGAGTAAGAACTTTGTTCTCGGCTCGAGACTCAATGAGCTCGGCTCGCGTTTGCGCCACCATGTGCGACGCTTCCGTCAGTTTAGACTCCATTTCCAGCCGGAGCTTATCATACTCTTGCGTCTTCTTTACAATGGCTTCGTGGATGCGCTGCTCTTGCTCCTCACGCGCGCCACGAAGCTGCTTCATCACCTCTTTCAAGGCGCCATCTAGATGCTCCACACGGTCCTCGTTGGCCAGCTTCTGTTGCAAAGCGCACTCGAGCTGCAGCTTGAACGCCGCCGCATCGTTCTCTGCTCTCTCCCACCCTAAAAAAACCAGAACAGCAAAGAGTTCTCACTTTAACCACAACTCCAACTTACAGAACATCTACAACATGATCGCATGGAGGTTCATATTAGGATGAGAAAGCCGAGCTTACCAGTCACAGCCTCCTCAGCGACTTTGATGTGCTGCTTAACGAGGTTATCTTTCACAGTGATCTCCGCCAGTGCCTTGTTCAACTTCTCATTTATGGCCCTTTCTTTCTCGCTGTACTTTTCGTCAACTTCACGAAGAGTGTTGTCCATTTCTTCTTTCTGGCACCGGATTTGATCTTCGAGTATCCTGGCAACTTCCTGCAAATTGCGAAACTTTAGCTTAGAGACTGAACGAGAACAGCTAGAAAGTTCTGAGAAGTTTTTGCGTTCTTATTTTCGGACCAACGCCAATGCCTCAACAGATGTTTGAAGTTCATGTATTCTTGAGGAGCTGCAGCATTGCCAAGAGGTGAAACCAGAGGGAAAGAATGATGGGACACCTGCTCGTCGAAAAGTTTCACCGTAGGAGGAGAAGTGCCACCTTCCCCGAAGCCATTCTTCTTCTTCCACAGCCAACCCCGCGGCTTTTGCGCATCTTTAAAATCCATTTTTGATTCTTGCTAAGTTCTGTTTCCTAGCTCTGATTAATTTAACCTCTAGCAGCTGCAAGTACAGGAGAACAACATTCGTCGCTGTAGAAGAACCTGATCTGAGAGAAAATGCAAGACTTGTCCGTCATTGCATTTGATTACCGAACCCATATACTGGAATCCCCGCCCCGTCATATATCCTCATTTTCATTCCACGAATTCTTTAGTTCAGTGTCGGCGTCAGATACACCCTCTGCAACCCGAATATTAGTCAGCTGCTACACCTGAATGTGCGCTGCTAAATCCAATCTAGGTCATCTCTGCTTAAGCCAAGTTGATGGAAAACCTCGCAACCTCGCTTCGAATTCAAGGATGCCAGATTGCCAAAATTTATTTATTTATATATATATATATATATTTATTTATTTATTTATTCTACTTCCGAGATTTAAATACCCCAGCTGAGAAAGCCTACCCTGAATCCCCAGCTTACAATGTCAATGTTTAAGTGATTCGCTAGAGTTTTCAGATATGCTCTAGCGCATGCAGTTGCCAGCATGCACCTTGCGTCGGCGGCGCCCTAGGACTACTTGCTACAAGAAATTGGAAGTAAGGCACACCTTATGAAAGGAGATTAAAAATTATCGGCCATCGAATTCTAAGCTGCATGAACTCGCCGCCCAGGCCAAATCGCCACACGGCTCCACCTGAAGTCCAGATCTCGGGCTCCATTTCCCCAAGAACGCCAACAATCTACGCTGCCGCAGCCAAGCGGTTCAATCTGCTGCGCCCCTCGTCTGCGCTTCTGGATTGCAAGATCCCAGCCGCCACGAACTTTCTCCGCCTCGGAATTGATAGCATGATCACTGCCTAGGGAATTGTTCCTCTCCACAGAACTCTCATGAGAATCACACACTAAACATGCAGATTCAGCAGCCGCGTTGCGGTGATTCAACATTCATGCTAAGTTCAGGATTCGGAATCTAATGAAACCTCCGCCTGTCCTGGCGGCGGCCTGCCCGTGTACACGCGAGGGGTCTAGAGGAAACTTCAAAATCTACTCAAATTCCACAAGACGGGCCTCCCAGGATAAGCCTTCCTCAATGCAGCACCCATCCCACAAACGCCGCCACCATGTAAAAACTCCCAAAACGAGGTCCAAACTCAGAGGAGCCGGCAGCAGCTTCACCTTCGCCAATCTCATACCCAAGCGACACAAATCCACATGGGAAGCTCAATCCAAACACCCGCATCCAAAAACTCTAAATTCTCTCCTCTGCAAGGATGCACCCCCCCCCCCCCCCCCCACTCGCTCGCTATCACCAATAACTCTTCACAAACCATCCAGCGAATCCCTACAATCACACAGTGCACTCAGGTGCAGAAGCTACACCTCTTCCTCTCTGTCTCTGTCTCTTTCCGCACTCTCCCCACTTCAATCTAGAACAATCAACTCCCTTGCAGACACAAGCATCATGGTGAGGTCCAGAACAGAGAAGTGGAAGTGGTGTGTGATAATGATGCAAGCCACTTGAGACAAATGCAGAGTGCAAATCTACAACGTGCAAAGCAGAGACAGATGATGACGATGATAATGAAGAAGAAGATTTGAGACAAAGAGGAGAAGCAGGAGGAAGCGGGGAAGCAAAGAGAGTGTAGATCATGAGCAACAGCGGAGTATGTTGAGAAATGGAGGCTAAAGAAGCAAAGGGAGTGAGGAGTGTGGAATGGGAGAGTGTTTTCTGCTCCAGCCTCATCCATCCCCCCACTCCCCTCTTTCTAGTCAACGACGTCCCCTGGTCATCTATTATTCCTCATCCATCCGTCCATGCATTCATCCATTCCCTTACTCTGCTCCAGCTAAGTAGGAACTCCTTTTATCCGCCTTTTCTCCCTTCTCTGAGATTTTCTGTTTGTCTTTGGTAATCATGCTGCCCCCCTTTTGAACAAAGATAATGATTCCAACTTTTAATTGTGGGCTTGGTGAATGAATAAGCCCAATGTTTAGGGTAGGAATGCATGTCATTGGCAAGCAAGCATTGGCAAGCAAGCAAGCTTTGCTTTGCTTGCAACCTCTGGAATCTTTGAAGACCACCGTACTGGAAAAGATTTCATTCATAAGTGAAAAACCCACTTGTTATTGTGCTTTTTTATTGTGTAAATGCTTGCAATTTCCATACACCAACCCAGCACATGAGTGGAATGGGTGTATTCAACCATGGTTGACCCAGTTTCCAAGCTCCCAATGCACTCCAATATGCCTGTTTTTCCCAGTTTCAGATCCTCTTCTGAGGTAGTAGCAAAGCCAGTATGTAGACACCCCTGGTGTTGTTGCATTTTCTGCAGTGTACCAGCCTCCCAAGTGAGATCCATCTTCTGAGCACACACACACACACCCCATTCCTTAGAATCTGCTGACTTGTCCGGAAGGGCATTTCAGTGCACAGCAGATGCTACTGCAATCATCACTCACACGTACATCAGACAGACTGACAGACAGGCTTGCCACATAATGCTTGCTAGCCCCAGAACAGTTTGTTTGGGTGGCCACTCTGTAAGTCAGCTGCAGCAGCAGAGAGCACGCACAATGAAGAAGGGCCAAGGATTAGCATGTTTGCATGTGCAGAGGCCTCAGAAAAGGCATATGGGGCCTCTTCCAAGGGGGGCATTCTTGCTGAGGCACCCATAAATGCTACTTTCCACACTCTCCATCAGTGCTGACCCCCCCCCCTTTCTGCTCAAAGGCAAAAACCTCTCTTTACTGTGTGAAGCCTTGCTACTGAATGGATGGTTTTAAAGTTTTTTATATTATTTTGTATATTTTTCTCATCTCTTTTCTTTCTTTAAATGTTCCTTTCTTTTAAAAGCATGTGTACCAGATATATTATGGTGATTGCTCTTGAGTGTTCAACTGTGGGTGATGGGACTGTGGAGGTTTTAGGGTTTTGAGGCCATGGTTTGAAGATGCATGCAACAGAAATAATAAAATACAAATAGTATGCAAGTGAAGGATGCAGCATAAATGATAATATAGTGATGTCAAAGGTGGAAGCATCTGAAGTGTCCTTGGTACTATTTGAAGTTTACAGATATAGCATCTGCATGGTGTATGGATGTCATGGTCACAAAAAAAAAAAAAAAAAAAAAAAAAAAACTAAGAGACATTTAAAACACTCTTACATATATTTTTACAATTCAAATTTTAAACAAACTAAGGTTTCTCAGGAGCATTCATGCTAAATTATGAGGACAATTTGCACCATCTGCATCTAGGTTTAATTGACTGTAAACAAAATGTGTTCAAAACTTGATTGGTTTATTTGCAAACAATAGATATGATTATCTCATCCTCATGTAGTTTAGCAAAATCTATTAAAAGTAAAGTGAATGTAGACAAGTAGATCTTTTGGATGCAGTAATCTTTCCTTCACAGAGAGAGAGAGAGAGAGAGAGATTCAATATTTCACCATCAAGGTATGTAGACGATAACTAACCTCCTCCCAGATGCTGGAAATGTGGAAAGTATTGCCAAGAGCTGATCATGTTGTGTGCTGATGGCACAATTTGCCACAAACCCACTGGCACTTTGAGGAAAGCTGCTGGAAGTTTCAATCCATTTTTACAAGATTCTTTGAGGAAGCAACAACTTGTGGGATCCAATTTCCATAGTTGCAGAAAAAAACTTCATAAAAATGGAAACCCTCAACAGCCCACCAAAGCCAATGCATTTGTGCATAGTGACAGTGGCAATGGCTTTTTGGAAGAGGAAAGGGAGTGAGGCTCTGCTCATTAACTCAGCCTAGGGGAGTATGTCTGCCAGGATTGGGGCATGGATTTTCTCATCCATGAAGCACACAAGTCTACAAAAACACCAAAGGGTTTTTTCATCACCTTAGTCTCAATTAAACCCTTGATCCCAGACAACACTTCCCAAACCTCCACTACCCAACAAAGCATGTCTGTTGCCCATATGACATTAAGTAGCACCACATTTTATAAATTAAAAAATAAAAATTGAATGAAAAAAAGGAGCATAGCCATTGACTTTTACTTTTGAGGGGGATGAAGATTCACCTTAAGGGAAATAGCATCATAACAGAGGATATTCCATGGCTTTGTGGTGTGTTGCACATGTATGTGTATGTATCTACCTCCTCTATTCCATCCATCCACATTAGCTCTTCTTTTGAGAAAGTGAGCCTTTGTTGGCATGAGATTTGAGTCACCCAGGTAGGCAACATAAAACCCTATACCCTTTGACTCACATGTCATGCCATGCCATGCCACCACACCTACCAACAAAAACAGAAAACAGAAGCAAATGCTAGCAACAGCTTGCTCTTTGTGACTGAAGCCTCCTCCAACAAGGCAGAGCAAAGCAATGCAAAGAAAATGTCAGCTGTTGGGGAAGCGTTTCTACTTGAGACCTGCAAATCAATAACAACAACCCTCTTGCTCCTCATACAAGTTGAGCTACTAATTGTCTCAAAATAGGGAGTTGTCTGCTGCTGCATTCATTCTTTTTGGTGTGCCCATTCAACATGCAAGAGATTCTCTTGTTCCTATAGACCCCACCACCACCTGGTCCTATTTTCCCATCTCCTGAAGTGGGCCTCTCTTTTTTGAGGGAAATAGAGAAAGGAAAAGAGTGTAGCATTTTGTGGGGGTTTTAGAGTTACGAAGTTGTGCAATCAGTCACACCCCCCCCCCCTCCCAGTTTGTGTGCCTCTAACTCTAATCCTACTGTGTGAAACCCTAATTGTCCCTTCACTTGACCAATACTACCACCACTAAGGATTTTGGGGGTGGCTAGAATTCCTTGTCCTTTTGTGCTTCACTCTACCTTGATCTTTCATTTGCTTCATGATGGATGGACATTGTGAGAGAGGGATGAACACAATCATGTCTGTATTTATTTAAAAAGGATCAGTGTATTTTTAAAACTGAAACTGAGCTCTATTCACACTGGTGGTACTTCGGAAAAGGAGAGCTCATTCTTTCAAAGAAAAAAATACTCCCCTTGCTGTCAACTCATGAAGCTTTGTGTCTTTGTTGTTTGATACAACAACAGAATCCAAAGTAAATTTTTGCATTGAGGGGATGAGCTTGGACTGGTCTCTGACCACAGATTCTATTCTAATTGGACTGAAGTGGAAAAAGGACAGGTTGAGCTAAGCAGTAGAAATTGATGCACCCAAAACCAAAAAAACAACAAAAAACTTTGGTGACAAGCTTCCATTATTGCTCATGCTTTGACCAGCCCCCCTTGGCTAACCTCAATTTGAGGAGCATCGTTTCTAGAGCTCAGAATTAATGGCTCAGATTTTAGTAGGGTTTGTTAAAATTTACTTAGAGTCAATTGGGATTTATTTAGGAAATTTAAAGTTTATTTGTGATTATTTAATGATTCTTTTAAGGTTTCTTTAAAATTTCTTTGGAATTTCATTAATATTATTAAGGTTCAATTGATATTTATTCATGATTTCATTAATGTTAGGTTCTTGTTTAATTAAAAAAAATACATGTTTACCTTCCACAACGAAGTTCTTGGTTCATTTTCAAACAAGATAACACATAATGCAACACCACTTGACCAAATGGCCATAGTATGAAGTGGCCCTCAAAGTACCCAGGCTTTCAATTTGCAAGCACGGGAACTATTGAAGAGTAACAAGGAGTCCACAAACATTATCCTTGCTGTTCTCTTTCAATGTATAAGGCTCCATTTATAAGAGACTAAGCCCCAACTGTTCCTCTCTGTAACTTGCTCTTAGACATTGTGGCATTAGGAATGATATTTTTAGCAGATTGGCAATTGAATGTGCATCAACCTTAGTTGGCTTTGAAATAGCTGCAACAATCTCCATCCCATAGTGCCTCTTTTAAGAAATTTATATTGGCATTGTTTTGTCATATTGCAAAGTGTAAGAACAACTATCTTTGACCCTATTATTTATTTATATTGGGTGAGCCTAAGAGGCATGTAAAAATTGAGAAAAATATCATCACATTTTATTGGCTTTAGAAGAATAGATACCCTGGTAGAATAGTATTAAATCAATAAAAACAATCTAAATGACTTTACATACCAATATATTTTTATGAATTGTAAATTTTTAACCTTGTCTAATTTTCCTCAAATGATTTTGTATTTTTATTTTTTCTAATTTTACCACTGAATGATGGCATTAAGTTAATCTACATTAACATTTTAATCCCACAATTTTTCAAAGAAAATTATATCGTGAATTTATTCATTTACTTATTTCAGAATAAAAAAACAACACTTGCATGCACATGTACAGAATAGTAATTTTTTTGAAAGAGTATTCTTTCATATTAGAAAGTTAAAATTTATGAACTTAATTATCTTGTGAATGATGTTGGAAGTAGTGCTGAAATGAACTGTGAATGGTGAAGAAGACAATTCTAAAATGTTCACAATAAACAACTTATTTTTAAACATCATACACATTTTTTTACACAAATATATGGTTCAATTATATGAATAGCATTTTCTACTTGAAGAAACATACAAATAACCATTTTTTTCATACATGATACCAAAAAATAATTTCAAACATTGAAAACAAAGTTATGATACCTGCATTCATCTTGGTCACACCTTCAAATTTAACTAATTTATAGTATAATTTACAGTATAAAATATTTAATAACTTATGTTTCAAATTTCTTATCTTGTCATGTGTTTCGAAAAAATTGAACATTTGTTTTACAAGTTTGGTGTTCCATCATCTTATTCAAATTTAAGTTAGTAGTTACACGTGCAAAACCATGTTGTACCCATATTTCAGAAATCCATTGGAACTAAAATAAATCCTTTCTAGGCATGAATAAAAAATTTCAAAAATAAATTCTGAATTTAAATTTATTTGAAAACATATTCCATGTGTACTTTGCAGAGCCCCATTTTTACACTTGATCAAGAATTTGATTGCAACATAAAAGTAAAGGTAAAAGTAAAGAATAAACAAAATCATGCTGTTGTGACCATAAAAATTATAAATAAATCTTACTCTTTAAGTGGATGATAATATGCTATTAATGAACATACAACATGGATTGAAATATGACTATTATTAACAAAATACGTAAGGTAATTTTCTTTGTTAATTTTTTAAAATTATTATTTTTTAGAGTTTAAATTATAATACAAATATTCATTTTATCAATTATTGTGAAAAAATTTATGTCTGATGCCAGAAAAACCATTCTTAGGCATGTACTTAAGAAAATGATGCAGCATAATATTTGAATTTTATGCTGTAACAATTTTCTCTTTAACCACACCAATTTTTAAAGACTACATCTTTTAGAGAAATCTCATAATATCCTAAGAGTGATGATTTGAAAAATTAGCAGAAATTTGCTTTACAAAATAACCATTTGACTTGTAACTTTGCAACTGATGTGTCAAATGCACAATTTCTTCACCACCTTAGTGACTAGTAGTAGCATAAGTCTCCAATATCGTTTTCACTCTCATGCATATCCACAAACTCATTTTTGTTTGCATTACTCAATTTGATATGTTTACCACCTTCAAGCATGGTTTTGTGTGTTTCACCCTCACTCCATGCATTGTATATCTCTATTTGTAACTTTTTCATCAAAAATTAATAATTATCTTACATTCTCTTACATTATGTCTTTTAAAGAGAATGGCCTTATGTAAGTTGAAATTTCATAGTATTTGCATACAAATTACTCTTATCCATGCACAAAATTTATCCTAAACATTTATAAGTCTTGTTCGAGATGTTCAAAAATACATTCAGAAATGTCCACAAATGATGACACTTTCACTTTCTCAATATCTTGGACAATGGTTCAATTTGTAATCTCATAAAATACCAATTTATTTTGCATATACCATCCACTCAAAGACATCTGGCGGCTTCCTAGATTTTGCTAATTAATTTTTGGTATGAGACCTTGTAGACAATCATAAATCTTAATTTTGCAAATTTCAAAAAAGAAATTTGAAAAGAAATTTGAAAAGAAATAATATGTTAGAAAAGATAAGATAAAAATAAATAAAGTAAAAATACAAATGTGTTCTGTTGAGTTTGTAGTCAATTTCATTGAAATATGAAGTCAAGTGAATTGCTGAAATCATCTAATTGATTGGATGGACACCTTTCATTTTAACAGAATCTCGTTGCATTCTATAAAATTCATGATTGATTTATATATATATATATATATATATATATATATGTTAAAATTTTAGTAGCATGTTATAGACTAAGATGAAAGGAATTAAACCCAAAAAAAAAGAAAAAAAAAAAAATCAATGTATGGACAAAAGAATTCAATTAAATCGATTCATAGAATAATTTTTTGTATATTGCTGGTAAAGCTCAAATACAACTTTAGTATACATACTTAGATAATGTATAATATTGATAGTCGAAATATTTGTAACATATGTTTATGAATTTTTACAACCTTGGAGTATGAGCTGTATGACCCGAATTTAAAACTTCAATTTGATCTTATAAAAGATTCGTGTATTAATATTGATACTTATATTTGGAGACAATGTTGAAATTAGCCAGTGAATTTAATAATCATAATTAACTTGGGCTGTTTAAGACTATCCTAGCAATAAAATTTTGCATAAATGCGGTAAAAGAGGTACATGGTTAGAATAAAATTTGCATAGAAATAATATAAGTGGTATAGAAGGTGGGATAAAGTATGTTGTGTAAAATTAGAAAAAAAAAAAAAAAAAAAAAAAAAAAACTGTAGTACAAAAAATAGACCAATGGGTTAAGGTGAACATTTATTCATAAAAAAATTATATTATTCATATTAGACTTCAAAATTTTGCAAAATTTAACAAAATGTGCACATTTTGCAACAAATATAAAAAAAATAATTAGACTCACACTAAAAAATATGAGGAAACTTTACTTCTATATATATATATATATATATATATATAGAGAGAGAGAGAGAGAGAGAGAGAGAGAGAGAGATGATGATGATGATGAAGGAGCAAAATTCATTGTTGATATCATGTATGAGTCTATTCAACCATTAGCACAAAAAATATTCAAGTTTGGGTTGAATGAAAAATATAATTTTAAACACTATATCATGCCTATTCAAAGGTCCAACTTGAGATAAGTATATACTTTCTAACATCCCCCCAAAAAACACTTTCATGTGAAGTTTAGAGTGAAATGTCATTCATACATTCATATGCTATTTGTAATGGTAAATGCGGGCACATTGACTTCATTCTACAATCTACAAATAGAGATGAACAGGGCACCAGCTTTAGCTCAATGAGCTTAAATAATCCACACTCCATATAATTTTGTTACATTGAACAATATACCTGGCAATTTAACAAGGAGCAGCAGTGAGAGCAAGAACTGCTTGAAAACAACATCCCAAACACAATGTACAGTGCAATATTGCAATTTATAATAAAACTAGGGAATCAGAAACAGAACTCTTGGCCCCACTCCTGTACAATGATAAGTTTCCTGTAACAAATAATTGTTCTTACTGTATGTTTTTTTAAAACACATAATTAAATTTTGGTTACTCTTTTTTATGGGTTTCATAGGCATGTTGTAGCTATTGCTTACCCAATACAAAATACAGCATTGACCTAGCAAACAACATAGAAGATTGTGCAGTTTTGTATGATTTACTCTAGTATTATGATTGTATGCATCATGAGCCCAGAATGAAATGAAGTTGACCTTCATGGCCACAGAAGAAAGAGCTGCACACTTCATCTTTACCTCAGGGTATACTGTATCCAAGCACTAAATTGCCAACGAGAACTTGTAAATGAGTTTTAATTTTTGTGTGTGCAACATGACAATAGTGGTATATCATCCATCTAAAGTTGTTATGCACTGTTCAAGGTGTAGAAATTTAGTAAATGTTTGAGGAAATTTGGGTTCAATCTGTGAGTACTCATAGCACAAGCTATTTAGGGTATGTATTGAGACAAGTTCCCAAGTTGTCTTCCTGCATCCCACTTGTCACACAATGCCAGTCCTTGTCAATGACTCAACAAGATTACTGACCATAAATCTTGCAATTCAACTACATCGCGGTAGTGGGGCAGTTGATTTAATGTTTCGCCTGTTAGCGTGTAGAGTCAAGGGAAAGCCACAAGTCAAACATGTGAGGGTTGCTCAGAGAAATCACACCCAGGGACAAGGACCACACTCAGTTTCCAACGTTCAAGCTCTGAACCGCAATGGCATTCATTCAATCAATTCGTAAAATTTACCCGAGAAGGGCAGATTTGCAACCGTGGGCTGAAATATATCGGCTACCAATTACTGCAGCGATTAACCAAAAGAACAGGCAAACTGGTGTAAAAACAAGCCAAATAAGGCCAGCTAAAGAGGTCAGGTGATGCAAATAATATATTGCAGAAAGTGGCAAATTTGTGAGAATCTACTCAAAAGACGGAATTAATTAACTAACTGGAAAGAGTTCGAATACTAAGTGTTGTCCAAGTAAAGGCAGCATTTCTATATTTTACAATTGAATTTCTCATCCTCAAAGTAGAAAGACTCGACCAAGAGCGAGGTTGTGGGGTCACCAATATAAGGAATCATGATACACAATTAAGAAGTGCATTCACTTCCGGCTGAGAAGCATAGTGTTCTGCTTCGTCAATAGGTCTCTCAGTTTTTTCGTTAAAGCTGAATCGCTACACAAATAATCTTCAAATGACCTACGCAACTTATTCAAAGTGTCATAGCTCTTGTCGGTCTTCAAGTTAAGCAGTGTCTCGAAAAAATTCTGCCACAAATTCACGTTCCAATACCTGCAGTACGTTTCCGGAACTTAGGCTACTTTCAAGTTACCAAATTCACAATTTTGATCAGGACATAGTCTTCGTAACAAATTTGATAACCAGAAGACTTCAAACATGATGCTAACTGACAGTGTTAGCACCATGTTCCGCATCCAGAAAGCTAAAAGGCACAAATTACCTTTTATAAGGCGCCTTCGGGCGGTAAACGACCTGTGGGGCCCCATTGCTTGAGCGCTTATCTATCTCCATATAGTTCCCGTGCAAAAGGCAGTGTGCAACCCCACACAAGCCATATGTATCCACCTGCCGGATAATGAATGTGGTTAAGTATCACAACACTGAACAGCAATTACTGATCATACTTGCTAGCTAAAAATTTACTCGCTCAGATTCAGGCAGATACGTTACAATGAGAGAAATAGATACAACTTTGCTTGAGTTAAAGCACCTGAAAAGTCCACGGTTTCTTCTCAATCATTTCTGTGCACCGAAACCCATCAGTCTTGCTGTCGCCCACAAATTCCGTTCCTTCAGCGAAGAGAGTAAGGTCAATGCTGCGACCCCAATCTATGAGACACACACCCTGAACAGGAATGGACACCATTGTCAGATTGAAATAATTTAATATACAGATTGCCTAGTTCACACGTCTTATTCAAGAACTAGAACCATCTTACAGCACAGAAAGGACTGCTACAAGGTCTGACCTGCTGCTTCCAGGAACCTGACTTATCAGGAGTCCAAACTCCCAGATTCTCACTGCAAAGCCAAGAAACCAACAAGCACACGGTTAGCAACGTCGGTCAAACTCAGATTGATTTCGGAAAATATCTTCCTCAAAACTCAAAGTCAAGTGTCAGAATCAGTCTCATATTTTTCGAGAAAACGATCCCATAGTGTGAAGGTAAATGAGGCTGCACCTGCTGCTGCGTATAAGCAGATTGTCAGGTTTGAAGTCTCCATGAATGAGACCAACTTTATGAAGATTTTCCAACATGTGCAACATTTCTATGGTGTAGAAAATGCACAAAGCTTCATCCATTCGTTGGCCCTTACTGAGATAAGAATTGATAACATCCTGCACTCCAGTAAATGCAAGCTGATATTAGAATCGAGCAGGTGAAACTCCAGCGTACAAATTGCATGTGCTAGATGGCGCACAATTTTTTTTGGAAAATGCACGTTTAATTCTTGTATCCACAGCTTCAATTTAAATGCAGTAGTTCATACCTGAAGGGTTCCGTATTGACCAAAGTCGCATTCCATGAAGCTACAATCCGCATAGATGTGAATATTCTGGGCGCATCCGTATGAGCATCTCTACAGCCAGCACCAATGGTTTGTGAACAGATGATGATGATGCTGGTGAGGGCGATGATAATAATAATAATAATAATGATAATGATATCTATCACAGCAACACTATCTCAACGCAATGCAGACGTGTCCATTCTCAGAACCTTCACCCGTTTTTCCTGTTCCTGCAAATGCAGAAAAAAGAGGATCGTCCTTTCCTTCTGACGTTATGTTTCAGCTAAAAATACAGCACTTTTAAGGGGTATGAGGTAAGTACCTCTTCTGAAAGGATACGCACATCAAGCTGACGATATATATAGAATTCCCAAGGACAGGGTGGCTTTTGAACCTGAGACACCAGTTTTCAGTATTGATCGATTATCTCAACATAAGATATAACATATAAATCATATATACTATTCAGAATTAGAAGGGCTGGGCAATAGAAAGAGACGTAACAGACACTGCAAACCCTGAGGTTCACATTAGATTTCGGAAAGCAATTATTTATAGCTTCTGAGAATTATAGATCGTGATGCTGAGCAAGGCACATAATGATATCGATCCAAAAGGGTCCTGAATGTGTATCTACACTTCAATCATTCCAGGGATTATCTTACTTTAAGCACTACACGATGGCTATCTCCATTATTGTGAAGAGCATCAGCTAAGTAGACTTGAGCAAATGCGCCACGACCTGTACATCCCTTCAACTGATACTTGCTGCAGCCTGCATCACTTAGTAACAAACGCAAAACGCATTAACAGATTAAAAATCATAGAGGTAACAACAGTCTTCAGAAAAGATGAGCCATTCAAAGATAAGCCCTCCGTCTACCAACTTTCAAGGTAAAGATCGAGCATAATATACTTTTCCTCTTATTTAAGATGTATAACACAGCTTTCGAAATCGAAAAACAGACTGGTCATTGTCCTCATACATACCCAACTCTAATGGTTTGTTCTTCACACCGGGTTTGGTGGAAGCAAAAGTGGCCAAAGATACTTTTCCTGAATATTTCTTGGAGCTGTAAATATATCCCTGCGTAGAAGAAATAATAAAATTGAGGAAATCATGCTATAAATGAATAAAATATTTGATTTGCGGCAACAACATTCATTTCCTGAAACCAGCTTCTCTACAACGCCTAGATGGCAGCACATGGCTCGAGCCCATTCCATTTCTCTATCAATTGAAGATAATTTAAGAATATGTGGAAGTTGCAAAGTAGAATATGCTCAACCAACTCACCTTATATTTGGACAATGGCGGGTCTAACTCTTTCAATAAACTAGCTAGCAGTGATTGCTCCCATGGATATAATTGTCCTCCCGGTTTCTTCCTGTGCTCCGTCCTAGAAAGTGTAGGCTCCAAGATATTCCTGCCCCCCAAAAAATAAGACTAGGAGTTATTGAATCGTTTTAAATGAAATCAAGTGGAAATTGAAGTTCACAGCAATATGACCACAAGAATAGGATCCCACCTTTGCAGAGAAGTTGATCCTTTGAAGGTGGTAATGCTTTTGCTTGGAGTCGAGCAGACGATTGGAGAATACTGCGAGGGTTGCTGCTCCCTCGTGACGTCGGATCTGTCCATAACAGGAGTACCACTCTCCCGGACTCCAGATCCTTCGTTGAAGGTGGTAGATGCAACCTGCACCTTTTGCTTCTTGTTGTCCCTATTGTCGATCTTTTCTTCTTCATCGCTAAGATAGATACAATGAGTACTACCCTTGGCGCTAGTAGACCAGCTTGAGCGTTTTCGGCTCGAAGTTGATCTAATACTGCTATCGTCATACACACTATATTCATTGTTTACTCTATTTTTTCCACAGCTCCGGCCCTGTGCTGTACCTTGATCTGGCTTAGAGTGTTCATCAGGAATGCTGCCTCTGCTTTCCTTCGTGATCCGTAGTCCAACAGCTGTCTGCTCCATGCTCTTCTGATTAGGAGGAGCTTCAGTGTCCACAGCAGACGTGCTACTCGAAGCGACATCTTTATGAACGCTGACGAACTCCCGTGGGTGAATGGTAGCAGCCTTATTATGCACTTGATTATCTGAACTCCAACTGGTATGTGCCGACGCTTCCGGCTTAACGCCTTCAGCCGCCATACTTTTTCCTCCAACAGCAATATGGCTAGACTGTTGCTGTATTGAGGCGGTGATCCCTTTGTAATCTGCTGCAACGTTTAAAGTTCTGGACTCTGAATCACTAGGAATAGAGGTACTCGGACTGTTATGTGGAGCGCTTGCATTGGCAGACTTGCGAACAGGTTGATTCGGTGCTACAGGAGCTCTAAGTCCTCCATTAACAGGTGGTGTGCCTTTCTGAGTACCTGCGTAAGGCACGGTGGTCTTCGCAAAGCTAGAGGTCACGCCTCTCTGACCAGGTTCCTTACGTGCAAAAGAGTCGCTGAACATCGACATTATATCATCTGTCACCGATTTAGAGTCCATAGTGAGATCATCAAGAACCTCACTCTGACCAGGTCGCTGCACACTGCTGACATTGACTACTGTCCCCGCTAAGTTCTCGTTTGTGTATGACTTCTCAATCTTGGGCATGCCCCTGTGCGACGCCAGAGGACTTGCATATTCTTGTGCTACTGCTTCAGAGCGAGATGATGTCTCTCTTGGGTCGCTGAACATCGCCATGATATCATCCGTTACGGATTTAGTCATAATAGTGGCATCGTCAACAATCTTACTTTGACCAGCCCGTTCTCCAGAACTGCAATTTCTTTCCATCCCTCTCACGTTCTCATTTGTGTATGACCTTTCAGTCTTGAAAGAGTTTTCATGAGCAGATGGAGGTCTAACAGTAGTTTCAGAGTGCAAGGAGGCAGGTCTCGAGTCAGCGAACATCGCCATAATATCATCTGTCACCGATTTAGTCACGATGGTGACATCATCAATATTCTCACTATGACCAGCTGGTTCTGCAAGATTTCCATTTCGTTCCATTCCTTTTAAATTTTCATTTGTGTGTGACCTCCCAGTCTGGGGCAAGTCCCTATGAGGCAACGGAAGACTGCGATGTTGCTGCACTGCAGTCACAAAACTCGATGTAGCTGGTCTCGTTAAGTGCTTCTCACCACCAAATGAATCATTGGAGAGAACATTTCCAGCATCTGCAGGCTGTGATGACCTAACAGACTGTGAGAGCTTTGGGACACTGTTACGAAAACCATTTGAAGTCTCTGTTTTCTGACCTGGCATTTGGTTGGGCATAGAGTCCATTCTGATACCAGGTCTATAAGGATTATGATTCACTTCGTTCACCCTGGTTCGTGTATCCGTGTGAATCGAGTTTGACATGTTCTGTACGTTGTTGAAGGCTACAGGAGCATTATACGTTGCAGAACGTAACTGCGAGGATTTATTATGCACCCAATGACGCATTCTTTCTTCCTCAAAACTGGACTCGGCTTTAACTGCGGTGCTCTCGTAGATTTTGGATCCAATTAACACCGGTGCTGCAACAGATGACACAACTTCATATTATTAGCAACCCAGAACTATGTTCTACACACTAACGAGATCCTCATTCCAGAATTATCTAAATTTAAGTATAGTGACAGAGAAACTCACTTACCAGGACCATTGTAACCACCAACACTAACTTGCATGTCTGGAAGAGGGTCTTCTCTTGCACTATTCTGAAAAGGAGGCATTGTTGGCAATCCTGTGTATTTTTAACACCTGTTTGTTAGTCTCAAAATAGAAAAAGAAGACGAAGTAGAAGATTGATGATAATAGCTGAAGTAAAAGTAACATCCAAACGTCTGCAATAGCTAAATCCGAGATCAGCATGTTAAACAATATTAAATACATGTGGTCTACCTTGGATGCCATTACTGCCAGAAAGAGGTCTCTGTGCTCCTCTGGCTAACAAAGCCTTCAGTTCTTGCTCCTGCAAGACCTCAGTTGCGATACACACTCTTGTCAAGAATACGTCATTGATAAATAACTGTTACAGAAAAAACGTCAGTCATTGTTCCGAAAATGCGAACCTTACGTGTTAATCACTGGTACAACTAAAAGGATACCAGTACACTTTAGGCATTGAGAAGAAACCTGTCGCTGTTTACGCTTCTGGCGTGCAAGCATTCGGCCGCGAAAGTTGTTGTACATGAGCATCACTCTTTCAAGTGGTTGTGCTCCCCTGCACCCATGCCCCCGGAAATGAGTTGGCAACAAATTGACATCCTGAATGAACAAAATTATTAAATAATTCATATCAAGACAAACAATCATTTGCAAGAGAAATGCTCATGCCTAGATATGCCAAGTTGAAAGACATAATCGGCCTTGGCGAAGTCTCTAGAAGATTCCAGCAACATAGCATACGCCTCGTAGAACAGCCCATGCCCCAGTCCAATCCCATTCGCCTCTAGAAAGGGGAAAATGCCTCCCCGGTCCACACAGCAATCTGCCTGCAAGCGAGTACCGATATGAATTAAGTTGCTGATCAACCAAATCTCTACATTCCAAGCTACAGCTCCAGCGGAAAGCTCACTCCTAGCAATACTTTCAGCCACTGGTGGACTAAAGCCACAAGAAACTTCAGAAAAAACAACAAAGAACATTCTACGTGGAGGAAAGGGTCCATGAAATGCACAAAATACGTGCAAAAGTGGGAAGTATGTTGAAGTTTTCTTTATTGCAAAGCCGAGCTAAGAGTTACACGCATTCTTACTGGACTCGTGAACCATTCAGGAGGATCTTAAGCTCGACACAGGATGGAATCAACGGTCTGTCAGTCAGACTGTAACTTAGTACTTTCCCTGGCCTACGTGTCGCTATTAGTAACTCGTACGAGCATTTTATCACAATTACTATCGTGATTAGTAATGGGTTGACTACAAATACACTACAGTTTGGGCAATAGTCGCATAAAGTGGAACATCACCATCTTTCTGTGAAATCTAAACAGAGGATGTTGGCAGAACTTCAAAGGGGAGTTAGCGTGCATTGTGGATTCTGCCAGTAGTGAGACCAAAATTCTAGGGATGTACTGGAAGACTTACGTATTGTATCCAAACTCTCAAATAACGAAGGTCCGATTTGTATCTGTTGTCCGCCAGAAACTCATTCCCAGTAAGTTCCAGCACTTCCTTCAGAACTACCTGCACATTACCTGGCGGGTTCATCTCCTTCAACCACTTTATGCACCTGTTTGGCCAAAAATCACATCTTAGAAAAGACGTGATCTTAAATTTCAATCCCAAATTAGGAATAAAATAAGCTGTTCATTGCCTACGTAACTTTTGCAAACAACTATGCTGAACTAAGACTTACCGTAACCATGGCTCAAGGGGGTCATTGCCAGAATACTCCGAAACGAAATTAAGAATTGTCCTGCAAAACAAGCACAATTACTTAGATGTAACTCATGCAGATCCTCGCCCTGTAAACCAAGTTTGATCCAATGACTGAAAGCCATGCCCGCACTAATCTTGTACCCTAGTTCCTAATTGCTTGCCAGAGGGAAAATGAACGAACCTGCGCAAGTCATCATCGCGGCTTTCCGAAGAGCTATTTTCGTATGTATTCATGGCCATGCAAACTGTCGGCAGACAACCCCTAAATGAAAAGATCCCTAATCCCCCACAACCCTCTTGGTGAAGCCGGAACAGAATATGAGCCTCTCTGGAAAGCCAGCCAGTAATTGCACGTCAGTCTCAGCAAAATAGGTCATCCCAATCCGAATAGCTCCAAACCATCCTTCGATAACAGTGCCATTCCCAAGACCAAACAATTCAGCTGGATTCGACATCACAATGTCGATCCACGTGCATTATGTCAGACGCCCCAAGCTTGTCCCAGATCAATAAAACCAACCACTCAAATTCAAAATTGGCTTGTTTTTTTTAACTCACCAAGCTCTCTAACCCAGTAGGAGGTCCAGTAACTCAATCACCTGTTCGAATCCACCTCCCACCTACTCTTCTCCACCCAACCAATCAAAAGCAAACGGGCATAACTTTCTTAACAAAGTCCAGCGTCCTCCAACAGACCCCAGCCCGAAGTATGGTATCCAGGTGCATCGCTGGCAGTAGCTACCCTCCCCGCATTCCGCCAACACTGCAAACCTCTAAATTGCACACCCCTCCCAAAATTCCACTTGACTCCTTAGAGTCGAAGTATCCGAAATCCCCAAAAACCCAACTCACGAAACTACCAAAACTTCCACGACATCGCCCCGTCACATCACAGCACCATCTAAACACCAACTAGCAACCACCACCGCGGGCTCTCCCTACAATCTTCCACCAGCCACGAAGCTGCCAGAACGCCAACACTGGCTCGTGGTGGGGGAGATGAGGGTTAGCCTGCCTGCTTGCAAAATGAGGAGACGATTCACGAACCCTGAACGGATGCTTCCACAGGAGGGATGGTAGCTTCACGAACGAACTGAATGTGCCTTGGAGGTAGCTGCGAATGATAATTGCAGAAGACGCATCCCGCGAAGGAGACGACGACGAGGGAGACGACGACGAGGGCGACGGCGACGAAGACGGAGCAACGGAACGCCAACGGTGGCCTCCGCATCGGAACGGGGGTTGAACCAAGTTGGTAGGAAGATAGGCGGGTAGGAAAGTACTCAAGGCGGTGGTTTTCCGACCCGGTGCCTGCCGTGTTCCGACCCGCCTCCTCCATGCCCGGTGGGCGGTGCATAATGTCCCCTGCATGCTTTTCAAAAGCGGCTCCCGCCAATTTTGCTGGACTCAGTTGATTGGTGACCGGAATTTGCTTTGAGAATCGAAACAGGGTCGGTGACTGGCCATGCAGAAGCCGGGCGGGAGTGTATTCCACGCGGTCTTGGGGCTTTCCACCCAACACTGAGTTCTCTCCCGTAGCTCCCTTCACCGAGTCACTGGATAACTCTTGGCCTCTGTGGTGTGGAGTTGAACATATTTGTAGAGCCTGCGCTATGTGGTGCATGTGTAGTGTGTTGCTTATGAGTTCGTTTCATTTTGACCTTTAATTGTCGAAACTATGGAATCAATCATATCGTTTTAAAATAATATCTGAAAACAAATCCCAAGTTCAATGATTTTTACACGTGCAAATTTTACGAAGAAAAAAAAAGCACCACGAAACACACACAAACAAAAGATTCTAAATTAACAAGAACTGGTGTGAACTAAATTTCTGAAGTCAGATAGCACAAGCTGTCTGAACGACAGAGGACACATAAAGGAAAACTAAATCCAAAATATCCAATAGAAAAGGCAACAAATAGAGACAGAGG
Organism: Physcomitrium patens; assembly: GCF_059467195.1. NCBI lineage: Eukaryota > Viridiplantae > Streptophyta > Bryopsida > Funariales > Funariaceae > Physcomitrium > Physcomitrium patens. The sequence continues at coordinate 9,133,790 of NC_143429.1, forward strand.
CAAGAGAAAAGAGCAGGCGGCCAGAATGGAAGCATGACGGGCCGCAGCCATGAGAGCGGCGGCGTTGCGGACCCTTTGCTGGCGCTCTGGCGCACTTCACCAGGCCCACAGTCTCCCGTCCTGCACGCAGCGAGCACTCAAGTTCCTCTTTAGACGCACTGGACTTCGACGGTGTGTGGAATCCCACTTCCCGCAACTCACCCTCCTCACTCGCGCTTTTTGACCCCGGAATGTTGCTGCAACAGTGCATTCGTGACACCTGTATGAAAGAGCCGGATAAAGACGCCACTCTGCTCTGACTCTCCAATAGTCAACGATTAGGCATGAGCTGAGAGACGCCGTGCACGTATTCTAAAACTCGCGTCGATGACAGCGTCGTAGCCACACAAGCGAGTTTGTTCTGGTGTTGTGACTCATTGAGTCGTGGTTGTGGCGTTCTTCTCCGCGAGGCAGCAACCGTGGACGCGCTGCGGTTCGTGGGAATTCCCCGAAGTGTTCTATCGCCGGAAGAGGTGTGGTTTGCTTGTGTAATTTACTCTTTCCGCTTTTTCTCGACTTATATATTCATATGTTGTCGTGTGTGACGAGCCAGCGAGCGCCGCCGTTATGGCACTAGCGCCAACGATAGTGGCAGAAAGCAAGCAAGCACAGGATTGGCTGTGCAGCGACGAGAATCTACATCAGGGATTCTGGTGGAAGAAGCTGGAAGAAGATCCGCTGCGGTGGTAGCACAGATCGTGGCAGAGTGGGCGGGGACTCAAACCCGGTGGTGGTGGAATCCTCATCCTGGTGGTGCTTGCCGTGAGGATTGAAAAGCTTTCCTTCAATTCCGCATGCTTCATTTCCTCGCCGCCGCTGGTTTCTCGACTTCGCATTGTTGCAGTGTGTTGTGGTCCGTTCAGAAAAATAAGCAAGTTTTTATTTATTTCTTTATTTTATTTATTATTAACCTATGTATTTATTAGCCATGGTTTAAAGGTATGAAGGCATCTAATCTCCTTATATATACACTATGTCTATGTTTAGAAGAGAATCCAAAGTTTATTATTAGGAATTTCAAACATGGCAAATTACAAAACCAAATAATTTCACCACTTGATATTTCCAAGATCATTCAAAATATTCTCAGGATCATTCAAAATATCATATCCAAAATATTACCATTCAAATCTTGGTAGCCTTGATATTTGCTCCAATAAATATGTGACATTTATAATTTTATGAAATATCAAATAATATCAAGTCAACATAACATGTTGACTTAATTTTAACTATTATATTCTACATCCATCTTTTTTTTTTTCTTTTTTTTTTCTTATCTTTTCTTATTCCTTTGCCTACCTATATGCTTCCAAAGAAGAGCTCTAGCATTGCAAACTATAGCAAAGAAGGTCATTTTGAGGTATCCAAGTATGTTGCAATTGTTTCTTGGATAAAAAATCCAACAAACTTCCAAAAGTTGTATGGTTTATGCAAGATTGGGGTATGCAAAAAAAACAAATGTCAAAATCTATACCTCTACTACACATGCATGCTTTAGTAAAGAAAGCATCAAAGGATAAATTCAATCTTTCTACAATCAACATATTAGATTGACTATATATTTTTAAGGCCAAATAAGTGACTGCCTATGATGGGTCAATAGCGACTGACATTGGCATCAATGAAAAGGATCATAAGCAGGGTATATATATTGTAGTTGCAAAGTTAGAAGACATATGTCTATTCTTAAAAAGAATTTTTGTTTTGTATAATGTGAGGCTAAATATTGTCATATTATATGAAGTCTTGTTCAAGAATGCATTGAACACTTGGCTATAGAAGGTAGAATGGAAATTATAACAACAAAATCCTAATTCTAATAGAATATTGAATAAACTCTAATTAAACCTTAACAATGTTAAGCAAGTTTTAATCAAATTCAAAAGAAATCCACAATAAACTTTAAAAGAATCCATAAGAAATCCTAAAGAAATATTAGAATAATCACAAATATATCTTAAATAAATCTCAATCAAGTCCTAATTTAATCTTAGTTGAAGTTCTAAAGGACTTCAATCAAATCCTAGACCAAATCCTAAACCCTAAGCAAATCCTAAACTCTAAATCCTAAGAAAATTCTAAATCCTAAATCCTAAGTAAATCCTAACTCAAATCCTAAATCCTAGTCCAATCTTAAATCCTAACCAAACTTTAATGAAATCCTAAACATATCCTAAATTCTAAATCTTAAGCAAATCCTAAATCCTAAATCTTAAGCAAATCTTAAATCCTAAATTCTAAGCAAATTCTAATCTAAATCCTAAATTCTAATTCAATCCTAAATCCTAATTAAACTTTAATCAAATCCTAAATCCTAATCTAACTCTAATCCTAGACCAAATCCTAACCAAATCTAATCAACTCAACTTAATCTTAGTACAATTTAAAACCTCAATATCTATTGATTAAACTATCAATCTTATTTAAAATTTTACACACTTTTTAAAAACTAAATTAGTAACAAACACACAAAATTTGAAGATAATTGCTTTTACCAAATAGAAGAAAAACCCTGAAATTTGCTTGGGTATTGGCTAGACTCCTACTTCAATCTAAATGTTGAACTTCTAGTGCCAATATCTCTTTTTTAAATTATTCAATTGTTTTCAAATTTCGCATATGTATAGTAAATCAAGTCTATTATCCTCATATATAAATTTCACTCCAATCCAATTAGTAGATTGCTAAAGATCTTAGAAATCCTAACTGTCCTTCAAAGTCCAATTTCCAAGACTTCAACCTACTTGAAATTTAATAACCTTTAATTCAACTATTTGATCAAGCTCAAAATTACAACATATACTTTAGATATCTATTTTCATAAGTTCTCAAAATTTAAACTATAGATCTACTATCAAATTCACGAAATTCTCTAAAATATAATATCCTTTTTATTTCACAAATTCCAAAATCACCCAAAACAATTGTGACTTTGCAAAGCTCTTATAAAGTCACTACACACTTAAATCACTTAAAATCAATTTTTAAAGAAATTCTATTAAGTTTGCTCTCAAATCTTGCTTTCTAATCTACAAAAGAACCTTGAAGTAGTTATAGGTGCCCAGTTTTGTCCCTTAGGATCTGATTTCGACCCAAGTTTATTACCGGTCATCTCAGGGTATCAAATTTTGCCTTTTTGAGTTAATTTTTATTAAAATCAACTCCTAACTTCCTCCTACATATGCTCATATCTTTTATTTTTCTAATTTACCTTATTTTGCCTTATTATGGCCTTACAAAGTAAATAGAAGACTATTTTGTAAAAATATAGCATTTACACCTTTAGTTTTACTTTTCTTTGGACTATTGTCTATTTTCTAAGATAATTTGCTAGAATACTTGAATTAAGATCTTCTATAATATAATAATTTTTTTACCTCTTTTACATATTAGTCATATTACATCACAACAATGTGATCCTTCTTTGCAAGATAGATTCCATAGTCGTGTTATATTACCTAAAGTCTTGCTTGAGAATATGTCGGATACTTGACTATGGAAGATAAAAAGAAATTTTCAACAACAAGTCCTAACAACTATAATAGAATCATATATAAATTACAATTTAAGCTTAATAAATATAATAAAATCCAATTAAATTTTCAAATAAAATATAAAAGAAACACAAAGAAATCCTAAAGAAATTCAAAAGAAATCCTAAAGAAATTTTTAAAAAATCTAAAAGAATCTTTAAAAAAATCCTTATAAAATCTTTAAAGTTTTTAAAGAAATTTGAAAGAAATTCAAAAAATAAAAAATAAAAAATAAAATCCTAAAGAAATCTAAAAGTAATCTACAAGAATCTTAAAGAAATCCTTAAAAAAAATTAAAAAGATTCTAAAGTCTAAACCAAATCCTAATCAAATCTTATATCTTAAATAAAATCTTAACCAATTTCTAAATCCTAAATCAAACTCTAATCAATTTTTAAACAAATCCTAATCAAAACCTAACTAATTCAAATCAATTCAAACCAACTCTTATTGAAGTCTACCCAATTCAAATCAATCCTAGGGCAATTTTAGAACCCAATATCTATTGACTAAATTAATGATTTTACTTAAAATTTTATATACTTCACAATCTCTTAGTTAACAACAAGCACAATAAATTTGAAGAGAATTGAACTTACCAAATGGAAGAAAAACATCATAATCCACTTGAATATTGGCTGTCTTCCATCTTTATCTCTATTATTGATATTCTAGCAACAATAACTCATAATTGAACCATTAACTTGCTCTCAAAGTTTGTACAAGTCTTAGAAGTTAAGTCAAATATTAGCTCTAATACAAATCAATTTAATTCAATTTAAAGATTGTTGCACATCTTGGATAATCTTACTAGACCTAAAAGTCCAATTTTGAAGTTCCTAACCCACTTGAACTGCAATAATCTCTAATCCAATAATCCAATTAAACTCAAATTTACAACATACATATAATATAATTATACTTTCAACCTTATAAAAATTTAACTCATAGATTTGATGCAAAATTCAAAAAATTATCCAAATTATAAATCCTATTTTATTTCACAAAACCTAGAGTCATCCAAAACAACCTTGACTTTGCAAAGCTCTTACAAAGTCATTACATATTCAAATTACTTGAAACCAATGCTTCAAACAATCTTATGAAGTCTTCTCTCAAATTCTACTTTTTCATTTGCAAAAGAACCCTAGAGTTGCCATAAAGGCATGGTTTTATGCCTTGGGATCTGATTTTGGCCCAAGTTGATAATTCATAATTTGAGATAAATTTTACTTTAACTTATTGTTAACTCTCTCTTAAATATATTGATATTAATTTCTTATTTCATTTACTTAGATTTGATTTATTTATACCTCTATATAGTAAATAGAAGTTCCTTTTATAAAAGATAATATTAAAACTAAAATTTTTACTACCTTTTTATAATTTATCATTTCTTTTTATTGCATCTTTTTACTAAGCCTTTCTATAATAACATCTTTCTTTTCTTTTCTTTTCTTTTTTACCATACAATCATGTTATTATATGATAGTGGTAAAAATTATCTACTCACTATTGCCATCATTCTATTTTAACTTATTTCTTAAGAAAACATAACTTTAGAATACTTAAGAAGCCTTATTGCAAGATAAACCTGATGAAACGTGCAAGGAGGAACATAATTTCTTATTATTCTCTATTTTTCCTTTGTTCTTGTTCTTGTCACCATCACCATCTCTTCTCAGATGTCTATTAGCTGGCAAAATGGCTACCATTATCTCAAGAAAGAAGATTCAAATACTTGTTTCAGAGTCCAAAAGAGAATCTCTAAAAAGGTGCCACATAATGGATAATGCGTTTGTAGAGTCATTACAATTGAAAACCAATGTAATAACAAAGCACTTGATTCTATTTAAGCAAGAAAGTGAGAGAATTAAGGTTTGTTTACAAAAAAAACTATAAATAAAAGAGTGATTTAAATGAAATAAGATTGCATTTGAAAGAAATTTTTTTACAATAGAACAAGACGAAAGGGAGGTGATTTAAAAAGATGAAAAAAAAGACAATTTTTTTGACCAAATCTAGTCATAATTAAATCAAGGAAATAAAATGCAAGAAATAAAATAGATTGTAGTCCTTGTAGAAAAAACATATGAATAAAAAAATTGGTTTGAAACTTATATTTTGGTTTATATATCATATCTTAAACTATAATTTGTTTAACATTATTAAAACACCCAACATATAATTATGTCAAAGCTTTGTTTCAAATCTTTTTTTTTGAAGAAAATTACCTTTTAATGTAGTATTACAATTTTTTGATGGCTCTTAGTTACTTTCAATGAATTCAAGCTTCTACACATTGCCTAAGTCAGCAAGAAAATTATAAAAAATTCAACATGCAAAATCCAATCTACAATGTATTTCATATTCTTTGTTTGATTAAATTGAATATAGATTTTTTCAAGCAAAGGCCATATGCCTTTTAAGTTCCAAATGCAATATTCATTTTCAAACCGCATTTTCATCAAACAATAGTTAAATTCTTTATTGATCAATTTTTCTATGGTTGGAAACTTGTAGCCAATGATAATCATCTAATTCATACTATAAGCTAAGTTTGCCAGCAAATATTGTCTATAATCAAAGTATTTTTTAAAGGTTTTTGTATATCTTTATCTTTTACAATACCATTGCATTTGTGCAAGATTTAAGCCAATCAATGATTAAATCAATGATATGAGAATCAAGGTCACAAATGACCTATAGAATATTTCTCCTTTCTATTAAAAAATAAAAATTTATAAGTCTTAGAACAATGGCTCAAAGAAAATCATATTCCATCAATAAGTCTAATATTATGTTCAAAGTCAAATAGGCTTGAAAGATCGATTAATTTGAAGTCTTTTGGCAACATCTAGCCATTGCAAATATAATTATTTGAGTGACAAAATTACTTGAATTACCTAATTAGCAATAAAATACATAATATTATTGCTAATACTTCACGTCCTTTTAAATATTGTAATGTTAGCTCCATTTTTGTTTAATCCAAGAACTTTCCATGCTAAAGCCAATTGCCAAGCAATATTTATTTATATACAATGGCTATTATTTTTAAAAATGAGGTAGTCTTTGGTGGCTAAAACTAGTGTTTGAAAGCCCTCTCACAAAGTTCTTGCCATTTGGCAAAAATTAATATTAGGCTCGTTAATAAAATAGTTCAAAAATTAATTATATGACTTTAGTGTAGGATTTTGAATAAAATGGAGCAAGAATTTTTTATTTCATTATGAATGCTTGCAAGTTCTTCTACATCATTAAAATCAAAGAAGTTGTTATAAAAATTGTTGTCAACCTACTAGTAGTATTCTTTAAAAATTTCATCAAATTCTTCATCAATTAAAAAATTGGTAAATAATTCAAGATCTTGGAGAATCTTTTGTTTTTTTTAGCAACAAGGTATGGTATTAGGCAATATGGTATATAGTCAAAGAAAGAAGAGATAAGATATAAGCAGTAAGATGTTTGATATTTGAACCGCCTCTTTTTTGATATTTCAATTTCAAAATCATTCACATTTTGAGGTAGATAATTTAGTAAAATATCAAGGAATAATTTGAAAAAATATCACCTAAAAATAAGGTATTTAAAATCTCCTATTTGAGTCCTATTTATTTTTGGTTAATTTTTAGTTTTAATCTTATAAAATATTAAATCATTTGATGGAATTTTAAAATTTTATCTAATTTTTATATCTATTTTTATTCTAAAAATTATTTTGCTATCAAATCTTTATCACTACTTTACAATACGGCCTTCTTATTAAGTTTAGTTCTTAATTTTTTTTTCTTTGAAGATATTCTATAGCAATCTGCCATATGATTTTTTTTTATCTAAATGATCACTCTATATCTCATTATTTCTATAATATTGCATTTTATTCAAATTATCTTTAAGCAAGGATTTTATATTTATCTAAATCTTTTAACTCTTAAGATTTATTTTCCAAGAATAAATTGTTTCTATGAAAATTATTCCATAATTTTTAATTTTTATATATTTTGGTTAATTTATATAAATTATTTGTAAACCAATCTTATTTTGTGTTGGCTTGATGACATTTCCAAAATCTATAGATTAATATTTTAATAAAGCTTAATATACACATTTTATAGAAATTCATACTATTTAAATTTAATTGAATCTTGAAAACATTAGACATAAGTATTATGAGATAAATTATACATATAAATTTGGCTTCCTAGTAGGATTATAATTTGAGCAATATATCTTTTATATTAACTTTTTGATAATATTGAGTTTATTTTTTTGCTTTAAAGAGATTAGGTTCCAATAAAAATGTTATTTTTTTCAGAGTATGTGTCTTAATTTAAATATACATGATATAATATTATATTATTTTTTCCATGACTAATTTTAAGGGTTAAAATTGTGTCTTTCAATTATTCTAAAGAAAATCATTTTATCTTTGAATTTTATAACTACTCAATCAACCTCAATAAAACTTAAAATTATATTTGTATTATTTTAATATTTTATTTTTGTTAAGAGAGATTTAGTTAATTTAATATTATAATAAAAGAATCTAGATTCTATCTCTTCTATGTAAATTTTGACAATACTAGATTTATACATAATAGATCATAATTTTATAATCATTAAGGATATAGAAGCCTTCATTTTAAAGCCTAATTTTAAAAAGAAAGTTTTATTTGAATTATATAGACTAATCTAATTTTCTTCTTATAGAAATAATATCATTCCTTTTAATAGTATTTTTTTAGGTATTGTAGAGTTATTTTTTAGATAACATCAAAAAAAATTCTTCAATTGTAGATCCAAATCTTAACTTTATTTCTTCCCTTGCAAAAAAAGTATTTTGCTTTTGTATTATATATATCTTTAATATGTTATATTTTATTTCTATGTAATTTTATTTTTCTTTTAAAGTAGATATAAATAAATATGTAAGAAAATAATATACATCTTATAATGGATATTTATTATATAAAATTAAAAATAATAAAAATTTGGTTTATAAAAAATTCACCATTCTTGACCATATATATCTTAGATTCTAATTTATGTTTATGGTTTAGAAATAAGATCCATTTAAAATCTTAATTCTAATAATTTGATGATTTAGAAATTGTTTACATTTTTTGATGATGTAAGAGAATTTGGAATTTGGACTTATTAAGGCTTCAAAACATATTTAGTTAATAATGTGGGTAACTTTTTTAAATATTCAACTAGTCATAATCTTTTTTAAGCTAATTAGCAAAAAATATTCTGAGCCATCTTGATAGAAGTTGGATATTAGAAATGATTTCATAATATTTTTTTATATTTTTTTATAAAAAAATAACACTTTATTAGATGAAGAAAATATGTAAAATATTATATATGAGAGAATATAATATTATTTTTAGTAATTACAAAACTTTCTACATTAATTTTTATATATTAATACTCAAGTTTTTTAAAATTATATCCACAAATAATTAATCAATTTCTTGTTTTGAGATATTTTTGCTAAAAGAAGTATTAAATAATTTAGGTTCTTCTTTCTTTTCAATCCATCACTAATTATACAAATCTACTAATGAAGTTTTTGGATTTTTCTTGTATTGCTAATTTATAGTAAACTTAGACCAATTAATGTTTAATTTAAATGCCATGTTAAATCATTGAAGGAAGTGAATTGATTTAATTATTAAGGATTCTTTAATAGTAAGATTTGAATCATTTTCATATTGACTTAAGATTTTCTTTTTCCTTTAAGTATATATATATATATATATATATATATATATATATATATATATATATATATATATATATATAATCAAATTTAAAATTTTATCTATGAAATATTATAGGTATCATGCAAGTGAACAACCTTGTCTTATATCTCTTTATTATTCAAAATAATATGTTACATTTCTATAGATATATACTGATGACTTATCTTTAAGAAATAAAAAAATTCACATACCTAAAGTGGAAATAAAAATCCACTTTATTTATTTCTTTCAATAAAAAAAATTATTCTATCTTATCAATTACTTTGGAAAAGTCTAATTTTTAAAATTAAAAGTGGTTAAATAGAGTTTTCAGACTAATTGATAGTTTCTTGTATTATAAGAATATCATCCAAAATATATTCCAAAAGAAAAATAAAAAATAAAAAATAACTTAGTTGTGTGATTTCTATTAAGATTTTTAATTTTTAATCTTTTAAGTGTTTTGAAAAATTACTTATAGTGTGTATTGGGTGATAAAATATGTTGCCAATTTCTAAGCGTAGTATTATCTCATTCTTTACATAAAAGTATCATATTGTCTCCAAGTAACTTATTTGAAATTTTTTCCTCACAATAACATCATTTACTATTGTAAGATAATATTGTATGATAGTCATTACTGGTAATATTCGACTAATATTATAAAAATTCTACTCCTATTCTATCAAAATTTGTAACATTTTTATTTTTAATTTCTTTAATTTTTTTAGATCTCATCCAAATGTGATAGTTTTGTGAAGTTCTTATTTATTTGTTCTAAAACCTTCAATAAAATCTTTGCTAGTATATTTTTCAATACTTTAAGATATAGATTTGAATCACTTTTTTCTTAGTATAAGAAAAAAATAGATATCATAGAAAATCTTGTGAAGTAATGGTAGATTAATTACTTTTATTTTATATCCATCATAAAATTCTAATATTTGTGATTTAAGTGTTTTTTCTTTGACTGTTTTAGAAAAACCTTTGAATCTTTTGCCTCTATTTATTTTCTTCTTTATTCTTGATCTTATCTAGTGACCTTTTTCCATCCATTCAAGAACTTTTTTTTAATTGTTCTTCACCTTGTTGGTTTTGTGGCTCATCTTACAAAGTCACATGCTTTGTTTCTACTTCACTATTATAATTTATTTTTTTTATATTTTAAAAAAATATTTAATCTTTACTAAAATATTTGTAAAATATCACAAACTTTCTGAGTACATAGAAAAAATAACTTCTAGATTAATATGATCTTCATATTTGAATAACATTGGCTTAATCTACAAGATCTTTGAATTAATATAGGTTAAATTTTTATATATATTTTGGTTTGAAGTTGGAATAAGTTAAAATAGAACTCATGAAAAGGTGATTAGATAAACTTATGTCAACTTTTATTTTGTATTCTATATATATATATATATATATATATATATATATATATATTATAATTGGCTCAAATAATTCCTATAAATGATATATATAATTAGGCCAATATTTTTATTCTACTATTTAATAATTGTTTAAGTATCTTTTTTAGAATAGAAAAAACTTCTATATTTTATTTAGATTTATAATATTTTTAGGTGTTTTTTCAAGTCAATTCTTTTTTATTTTATAATAATTTAATTACTGCCATTAGATAATAAATTCAAAAATTATTTTTGAAACTAAATTTCTTATTATACTTATTAAATGCACAAATAATAGCTATTCTCAAATATATCTATTAAAAATTATTTAATATCATTTATAATGCTCAATTATTTATTAGAAATAATTACTATCTTATGTTTTAATTATGACGAAATTACACACCTTACTTATTCTAGAATTAGTAAGGTTTTTGACATTCATAAAGAATTCTTTTATTACATGAAAGCCAATCCCATGTTAGATTATATTTCTAATTTTTAAAGTTCCTTTAGTATAGAATTTGTGTTTTTATAAGATAATAATATTATTATAATTTCCATCTCTTCTTTAACAAGCTACTTCTTATAATTAATAATCTCTTACAATTAATATTATTTTTGCAACATAAGATATTAATCAATTTAAAAAAATTATATATACATATATAAGTATTTAAAACTATCATTGAGATTAGATAAAAACTATCTTTAATTTCTTTAATTTTACAACGAAATGTATTAATTACATACGTTCAATTCAAAAAAAATCTTTTCAAAGCTCTTAGAAAGTGAGATTATTTAAAATGAGATTATTTTTACTATATTGTTTCAAAATCAAAATTCATAAAAAATTCATCTAATATTAATAAAATAAGAAATTTACAGTCTTTATTTTTAACAATATAAATATTTATTTTAAAGATCAAACATGTAAGAAAATAAATAATTAATAATAAATTAGAGATTATTTAAATAATTAAAAATAATAAATATATTTCAAATAAAACTTTAAATTATAATTTGGGACAGTTTTTTTAAAATAAAACATAAAAATAATATCTATATATATAACTTATAATATTTTATTTTAAATACATTAATTTTATTTTTTAGTACAATTTCATATTAAATATAAATAAATAAAGTTTTAATTATTTAACATTATCTATACACTTGTGTTAATTGATTAGAACCTCAATACAAAAAGACATTATATAAATTATAATATAGTGATATGATTCATATGTAAATCTAATCCACATTAAAAAAATATTTTATATGTTTCTTGAGAAAAGTAATATCTTTTGCAACTATTTCTATCTCCTTCTACTTATTTTTACATACATAAGTTTCTTTACATTGTACAAATTTTTGTAAGATAAAAAATCTTACTTACTTAAATACAAACTTCAATTCTATAATTAAATTTAAAAAATAATAGCACAAATAAAGAAATAAAATCCATTATATAAAATAATAACAAACTAGAAGTGTAAATCAAAGACTTATTTAAAGTATAATATAAAATATAATGAAAAAAAATAAATTTATCAACTTTAAAGTCTAATATTTAAGTAATAAAAGTGAAAGACAAACAACCATATGACTATTTTATGTAAGTTGTTATTACATTAGTTAGAACTTATGAAGATATAATCTTTTATTAATAAGAATTGTAAAAACCATTGTATGCTTTGATGCAAAGCTTCAAATCCTAATAATTTTTTTGAATCAATTTTACTTAAATATATATATATATATACAAATTTGGGTGAAATAAACCTTGAATAAAGTCTTATACCACATACAACAATATCTAATGCAACATAGTCAGAATCTGACAACTAAAATATATATCACCAACTTTTTTCAATGCTATTTCACATACTTTTAATACTACTACATGTAATCCTTTGGTAGTTTAAGATCATTTCAAACTAAGTTTAAAGTTCTTTTTATTTTAATATCTAAACTACAGATTGATTGCATTACTGCAATCCAATCCAAACAATTCTGAAGTTAGCCACATAGTTTGTCTCATGTTTGCACTCTAACATGAGAGAGAGAGGTAGAGGACTAAGACACCCACGAACACACACACTGCAACAACATGAAAGAAAAAAGGTGGGTTTCCAAAGAGCACTGAGCAAAGCAAAGCAAGCTTATGCAATGCTAATACTAGAACTACTACTATGCTAACCGGGGCTCCACTTCGGCGTCGTCAGTGAGTGAGGGAGGGAGGGCGTGGCTTCCGAGGAGCAGCCAAAGATGGGGCTTTTGGCTTTGCTTTGCTGCACCTAAGTGGAGTTTCGTCATTTTCTTGCCCCCAAATGTGCTGGACACATATTAAGATTCGTGTTAGTTGTTGTTGATTGTTGTTGTTTTGTGTGTGTGTGTGAGAGAGAGTGAGTTAGAGAGAGAGGGTGTAATTGCAGTTGGTTGCCATGGGAATGAATCAGGTTTTGCGATGATGTTGGGGTCCAACTCGTGGTCCTCCTCCGCAATGTACCCTCTTCGTCCACGTCGATCCAACGACGGTCCTGCACTGAATGAATGAATGAATGCCTCCTTGAACCCGCTCTTCCTGAGACATGAATTCCATGGACCCAGGCTGCGACGACGACGACGACGGCGGCGCTCTCTGACGACAATGACGATGGCCACGATTTGCAGGCCCTCGATCCTTCTCACGTGAATCCTCTCCTTTTGCATGGTTTTCGTGACTTGTCGCCTGATTGAGGAGGTCATGCTTGCGATTTGCAAGTGATCATGGCCCTCCTCTCTCCACTGTAGTTTAGTTGACTCCGTTGTGGGGAGCACTGGTGTCGTGGTCGCATAGCGCAGCCTTCAGGATGATGGGCATTCCAGCTCATTTGCAACGTTTCCGGAGTCCAAGGTTTGCTAAGGCTTTGTTCTCAAGAAACCGTCTTAGTTAGGTTTATCCAACCCTGTTGCGTTTGTGGGTTTTAGAATTCTGGACACGCTTCACGAATGTTTTCTGGATGGTAGCAGCCGTGAAGGCTAAGGAATCGCTACATTGTAGTTTTTGCGGTAGGTTATGCTTTACAGAAACTCTCTGGCGCTTCTTTGGTTCTGATTGTGCAAGGCTCTGGTGCTGCTGTGGGTTGTGCGACAAGCTCTTTTGTTTTAATAGAGGCAAAAAAGAAATCAAATCAAATTAAAATAAAATAAAAATCGGTTTTCCTCTGGTTTTGCTGAAGTCTTCACTCAATTCTTCTCGTTAATGTTGGCCAAGTCTAATGAGGCAGATCTTCTTATATTGGATCTCTCATTAGATGTTCCCATTTTTTGATTGCGAGATTGAACTTCAGGTGTTGTTGCTCTTCTCTCTCTCTCGCTCTCTCTCCTCTGTCGGCCCTGTAATTAGCTAAATTATAAAGATAGGGTTCATTCTCGCCTCAATATTTTCCTCTGCCTCATGCCATGGCCATCTCTAGTCCGCATGTTGGCCCTCTGAGGTTAGTAAGCCCCACTACCAAATTAATTACAATACAATCTCCTCTCTGTTGCTCGTTTATTAAGACAAGCGCTCATCTCTCTCCGCAGCTTTGTGTCTCATTTCCTCAGCTGCAGATGCCTGAGAAGACAACAACTCGTGGGAGTGTCCGAGATGTGCTTGCTGCTGACGTCCCACCAATTTTTCAGAAAGATGTTGCGCAAACAGAGGAATACGATGCCATAGTGATAGGTTCCGGCATCGGGGGTCTTGTCACTGCAACTCAACTGGCAGTTCGAGGAGCTCGGATTATACTTCTCGAGAAATACGTTGTCCCTGGTGGAAGCTCCAGTTATTTCTTAAGGGATGGCTATACTTTCGATGTAGGCTCATGTGATGTTCGGGTTCAGTGAAAAGGGATCCATAAATTTGGTGACAAAATCCCTGGCAGCCGTGGGACGCTCATTGGAACTGATCGAGAACCCAGTAACTGTCCACTACCACCTCCCTGATGGTTTGTCATTGCGAGTGCACCGGGAGTACGACAAATTCCTTGCCGAGCTCATCACCCGGTTTCCTCTGGAGGAAGCTGGCATCCGCGCCTTCTATAACGAGGCTTGGAAGGTGTACAACTCCTTGAATGCGTTGGAGCTCAAGTCTTTGGAGGAACCTCTGTATTTATTTGGTCAGTTTTTCAAGGATCCCATCGCCTGCTTGACCCTTGCGTACTATGCACCTCTGAATGCAGGCGACATAGCAAGGAAGTACATGAAGGACCCCAACCTATTGGCCTTTATAGACGCCGAGTGCTTCATTGTGAGCACTGCTGGTTCCTGTCGGACGCCCATGATCAACGCCAGCAGAGTAATGTGTGATGGGCACTACGGAGGAATTAACTATCCAAGAGGAGGAGTAGGGCGGATTGCACAGGAACTCGCAGATGGATTCGTGGAGTGTGGCGGTCATTTGCAGTACAAAGCCAACGTGACGGGTATTCTGATAAAGGACGGCAAGGCAGCCGGAGTTCAATTGTCGAACGGGAAAGCAATCCATGCCAAAACCGTGATATCAAATGCGACCAGATGGGACACTTTTCAGAAATTGTTGAAGGAGGAGGACATGCCGCAGGAAGAGAGGAATTTCCAGAATCTCTACCGGAAGTCGCCATCTTTTTTGTCCATCCACATGGGCGGAAGGCGGAGGTTCTGCCGCCCCGGCACAGAATGCCACCACCTAGTACTCGAGGGCGAGTGGTCGAAGCTAGAAGAGGCGTATCAGACAATCTTTGTGAGCATTCCGACTGTTCTCGATTCTTCCCTAGCGCCGCCTGGACGCCATATCCTTCACATCTTTACCACATCGTCGATTGACGACTGGCAAAGCTTGTCTCCAGCTGATTATGAAGCGAAAAAGGATGTGGTCGCGGACAAGATTGTGAGCAGATTGGAGACTGCCCTATTTCCAGGTCTAAAAGGTGCCACAATGTTTCGTGAGGTTGGCACTCCTAAAACACATAGACGGTATTTGGGGCGGGATGACGGTACTTACGGGCCCATACCAGCTGGGTGGCCCAAGGGATTGCTTGGTATGCCTTTCAACACCACAGCTGTAGAGGGATTGTATTGCGTGGGTGACAGTTGTTTCCCAGGTCAGGGTGTCATTGCTGTAGCATTCTCTGGTACGATGTGTGCTCATCGTGTTGCTGCAGATCTTGGATTTGAGAAAAAGAATACTGTCTTGGACAAAAGGTTGAGCTCTCTCTTAGCCTGGTTCCGGACACTTGCATAAGGTTCCACATCCGAAGCTCATGAAGTGAGGGCTTTCTCAACCACAATGGAGGTTGTTGATGAAATCCAAACGTTCTTACATTTCAAGAGATGTTACATTCAAACCAATCCCAGGCTTTTTACTCCCACAAAGCACCAGCTAGAGGATATCATAGAGATCAAGGGAATAACACCCTCAGCATTATTCTATAGAAATTAGGGCAGTTGGCATTCTGAGTACAGCAGCATCAATGGATTTGAAAGGGACTTGGTCTGGAAACTGCCGATTCTTCGTCGACGAATCCATCCTCAACGACGGAAACGAATTCGAATGAAGTGTCTCTCCTCAGCTTTCATGTGCAGATGTTCAACTGACATCATCGTTGTTGAAACGGCTGCTTTGCTGCTTCTCTCACAACCAGCCATGTGTCATGACTTGAACTTCACTCCGTACTGAGAAACGTACATGACGAGTACAAAACAAGTGGGTACTTGATTTGACAATCTTTTTCAATAATCTTCTTGGTACTCTCACAGCGCTGGGCTCTCTTGTGTAAACTGGGGTCTACCTAGTGAATCTCCGAGACATGTTATTAGGCCCATGAACTGGACGATTTCTTCCACGTAATTCCAGGTGGTTTAGTATAACTATCCTAACCTTTTCAAGAGAATTATCGACGTTTTATGGGGCTCCTTCCATCTCGAACAAGAGCAATCACAAGAAACATTCTAGGCAAGGATGAGGACCTGGGAGGTGCGGAATTGTTACTGATTAGCTCCTCCATAGAGTCTAACCCATTCTGGTAGAGCTGTGGATCAGATGTTGAGCTTGTCATTCGTGGGCGAAACTGATGCTTTGAGGCTTGAGAAATGTTGCCTGCTTTGCATTGATTTTTAAGGAAATGCTGCATATCGGGGCATCTTCAGACTGATAGAGTACTCTTAAAGATGGTGGATATCCAGTTATAGATTACTGTATGCTAGTCAATTCGGTGATTCATCTCTTCATTCTTTCGTATATGTAGGTATGTAACTGGGATTGTGTGTACATGTGTTTTATAAATTGTTGAATGTCTTTCGAGTAAAACATTAAAATCAGTTGTTCGTTCTTTTGCAATATAAAAGATCAACTTGAAAAAAGCTAAAATAAATACTAGAAATTTTAACATGAGTTTTCCACAAGACACTGTAATTAGTACCTAGCAGAATTACATGCTTTAATTCAATAGTGTTTTACATCACCAATTTTACAAAATAAATGTAATTGCAAATGATTGAAGTTGTTTTTATTATCTTTGTACTACAAAAGTAAGTTGTATTACTCAATTTGATACAACTACGGTTTTTACTCTTTAAAATTCAGTGTTGGATAATTCTCCAATAAAATCTATTATTATAATTTTAATTTGTGGATCTCACAATTTTAAATATACATATATATATATATATATATATATGCACACATTTTTTTTTCGTTCTTTCTACAATCAGATATTTTACATGTCAGAATTATAATATCAACTATAAGTTTAAAATTATCTTTGAAAATGTTTTCATGACAATTATCCAATTATACACAAGTAAAAGAATATTATAATTAGATGCCATATTTATTTATGTTTCAATAGGATTGTTATTGTTCTTTACTTTCAATGTAATACAATTTATATTGTATATTTTAAAATCGTTTTACTTCTAACGTTTTAGCCAAAATCATACATGTATCATACACATATTAATGAACTTATTAAAATAAATTATTATTTTTTCTTTATAGAATCCCTACTAGCTTAAAAGCTTTTAAATTAATCTATAAAAGCCACAAAAAGCTTTTATATTAATTGAATGGCATGCTATGATACTACATCATATATTCAATTGTCTTAAGTAAAATTTAAAATTTGGCCTTACTAACATTATAATAATATTTTTAATTGATTTTAATTAGATTATTTTTTTTTTAAAAAGTATTTTAAAAACTTAGAAATTCTTATCTTAATAAAATTATATATTTTTATAAACTTCTCTAAATTATCTCATAATATGAGGTTGTTATGAGTAGAAGTAAAATACAATTCCTATGATTTCTAAGATTTCAACTAACTTGCTATTGTGGCAATTAAATGCAAGTTGAAACTAAATAACAACAAAAATGAACTTGACATAAGTTAAATACTATTAAGTTGTATTTCAAAAATCTCAAATATATATATATATATATATATATATATATTCTTATATATCAAATTTGAATAAATATATTTATGCAAAGAAGATAAAATATTCATAGTAAGTTTTTACTATACAAGAATCCAACAAAGTAATCAAATAGTGATAATAAAACATTCAAATGTTTTTTATCCAAAAGAATAATAAGATTTGATAATCCACTTGAAATTATTTAAGGTCATATTGATTTTATTTCTACTTAAGATACTCACAAGAAGAAGAGTCAATATTTTGATCTTTTGGTTTATTTTCTTTTTAAAACCTCAAAATATATCTTCTTATAAATAGTTAGAATAAAACTCAACAACCAAGCTATTTAAATGGTTTTATTTTTAAATAAACAAATAAATAAGTGGACAAAGTACACCAATTAAGTTAGTAAAGAGAATCTCAACTATTTTTTAAAAATAAACTATACCAATCAAGTTGTTAATCTTTTTTTATTTTTTTATTTTTTTCTATAGAAGAATTTTACGATATACTTATTTTATTGTTTGATTAGTTGAAGTTTTCAGGAGTTATAGTCAAATGTTAAAAAATGACCACTTGTGTAGTAAAGAATTCTTTAATTTAACAATCACGTTTCACATTTGACCATTCAGAATACAAAAAATAACTTAATATGAAGTTGAAAAAATAGTAAATCAAAATGCTCTTTATGATTACAATTGACCATAATGCCAAATCCCAAATTCCATTCTCCTTAAGCTATCCAAGTAAATCATTAATTGTAGAAAATAATTATTATGGCAACTAATAATAATCTAGATAATAGATATCTTCTCGATGCAGTTGAAGCTGTGCTTTGCAAGTAGTTGGTTGAAATTATGAGAAGATGATTCAGCAAAGTGGAACACAAGATGCAAATTAGATGACATGAAATGTTGTAATTAATATTAATGTAAATATATATATATATATATATATATATGTATATATGTATATATATAATCTTATATTCAAGTATTGGTTTGGGGTTGTCAAGATAAGATCTTTTATAAATAAAATTCTGTGGAGGAAATTCTATGTTGTAAGAAGTTGTATAAAAGTAATAGAGAAATTGTTATTTAAATAGATGTGTATGTGGAACAGAAGATATTAGAAGCATTTAGCAACCACCACTATGTAAGTCAGCTTAGTGAGATACTATCTTTTAAATTTGCACGTGGTTGTGTTGGTTTTCTAGCATATATTAAATCTTAGAAATCAAAGTAAATAACAAGGTGCTATTGATTACAAAGTAGATACAAATGCAAAATCATAAATATTTTACAAAGTCCATCTTTAATGATGAATTTTCTAAAAACATAGACTAAGTTAAATTCCTATATTTTTTATTCTAAAAGGCTTTTTTAATTCTTTAAAGTTGTGTTACAAGCTTTAGGAACTTTAAAAGAAATCATAGGAGATGATCAGAATAAAGATTGTTAGTAGTACAAAGATTATAGTTGCTACAAAAAAGTTTATTTTTTGACATTATCGTCAAAAATAGTTTTTATAAAAAGAAAATAAAACAGAATCCATTAAACTGATTTAAAATATGATCTGAAAAGAAAATATATATATATATATATATATATTCCTTTCTAAAATAGACTAAAATATTTTACTTAAAATATTTTTTAACATTATGAGAAGTTATAATGTTTTTATCTGTTCTAATTAGAAGTAAGTATTTAAATGTAATAAGAAGATTGAAACTTTTTAAAATACTTCATGTGATAATTTTGCAAAATAATTAAAATTATTTACTTTAATTTAAAATTTTGAAAATAATTTATTCACACCAAAAAAAATATTATTAAAAAAAAATTGATATTGAAAGTCTACAATGAAGCATCTTAAGAATATTTATTTCATAAAACTAAAAGAATTTGATTTTTATGAAGTTTTCACGAATTTTTACTAAATGGCTCAATTGATTTTTCGATAAATTAATTACTTTCAAAGAGCTATTACAAAAGCATCATGCAACTTTGATACTTAGCCTGCAAGCCTTATTGTCTTTACATGGCATTCTTATAAGTTTATGTGTAAACAGAGATATATATATATATATATATCTATACATACACACACAAAATTAGGAACATGTCAAAAAATTATCAATAATTAACAAAAATTCTACTGTATTTTAAATTCACCAAACCTCTCTAGTATTTTGTACTCAATATCAGCCATCCTAGAACTCTTTGTTTTATAAAAGTATCTATTATTGGTCTTTTTCCTTCTTTCTTACTATAGATCAGGTGTTTTGGTTTTAGGTGTATAAATCTAGTCTTTTGTTGATAAAAATAATTTAATCCAAAACTTCAATAGATAGATAAATATGGATGGATTTGGAAAAATAAATAAAAAAAAAAAAAATTAAAAACTGTATAAACATTCCATTTGGTTTTTTATGAAAATATTAAGATGTCAACCAGAACTTTACCAATAAGAATAAATAAAATAATATTAAATATTAAATATTTTACACACTTAAACATGGTTGGCAGAATTGAAAAATTAAACTTCATTACCATATTTAATTTTTATTTCATTTTGAGGTAGTTCTGTCAAAGAATTAATTAAAATAAATTTGACCACCTTAAATTAATCAACTAATTTCTATTTCTAAACCTTTTCTATATATATATATATATATATATATATTGTATGTACTTAAATATGTAAAATTGATTTATACATCATTTAAATGGCACACCCACATCTCATATTCTAGGGTAGTTTCTTTTAATGAAATTATTTAAATTTTAGAATTTTTAATAAATAAATATAGATTTTCATATTAGGCTAAAAGAATATTCTAGAAGTAAAATATTTCATTTTTTACTTTTTAATAGTTTCACATGATGCAACAACCTGATATTCAAGATTTTCCTTTGCAAGACAAAAACTCGTATTTGGATTTCTGAATTTGAGTGCATCATTGAGTGGATTCATATTAAAGGCTACTATCTTAATTTTTTTGAAAATACTAAATTAAATCCTCTAAAATTTAATATGTAAGATGAATAAGATAATTTATATGTGTTGGATTTCAAAGGTAAGTGAAATAAAAAAAAAAAAAAAAAAGTAATAATAACATTTCAAAAGGAACTTAAATTTTTGTGGTCATACCCCATTTGTCTGCAATGACTGGAATTGTTGAGAGTGTTCAACCAAAAAAATTGATATGAATAATTCATTTTGAAGATAAGAAAGGGCATTGGACAATATGCAGGACTAGGTTTGTAGAACCAACATTCTGATTGCAGAAATAAAAAGACATGCAAGGTGTGGAAAAAGTCATTAATTCAATTTTGAAGAGAAAGAAAAAACTAAACTTGGCAAAGGATTTGAAGTGTGACCATTACTTTTGAGTAGATTTAAGATATCCAATAGTGGTAGGGGACCTTCAAATGAGAAACTTTAAATGGACTCTAAATAATGCCTCAACTTGAAGGATTGCCATAAACTTGCAAAATACATTCATTTGATTATCACCTTGACTGGATGTCTACGAATTTTTACTTATTTATAGTGTGTTTATAGTTTTTATTTTTATATATATATATATATATATATATTAGTGATGAAAAGATTAAATAACTGAAAATAAGTAAATGAGATTAATTTGGACAGCATATATTTATTCTCATTTTGGTGTATTTTTTAATATTCTAGTTTTGCGAATTATTTTATGAGAAGAAATGAAATGAAAATCATTTTTCAGGTTCAAATTCAACTGGTTAGTTCACAAAAGACAAGTCAAAAAGAGAAAAAGTTGCATGAGAGACAATCTAAGAAAACATATTAGATGAAAAAACTTTAAGCCTATCATACTTGATTCATAAGTTTTAATTCCAGTGGCTTGTGATATTGGACTACGGTTTTTACAAGAATAAAAAAATTGATACAAAGTTAATTTAAATCATAAAGCTATGTATTATTGTTTTAGGAAGTAAAAGATAATGTATTTTTTTTTTTATTTTAGAAATGAATGAACACATATTTTAAATTTTAAATTTTTTAAATAGTTATATATGTATACATGCTTACATTTATTAGAAAATATAAAATACTAAGATTTAAGTCCTTCATATATAGTGTTATAATTGTTTTTAAATAGATCTTTGTATAACTTTTAAGGCCTTGTAGACTATTAGTATTGAAATATAACAAGTTATGGTTTTCTAAGTAATAATGAGAAAAAAAAAAAAAAAAAAAAAAAAAAAATGCAAACGTAAATAGTTTACAAGAGATTTTACAATCAATTTACTATAATCAATTTCATACAAAAGATTATACAGCAAAAAAAACAAAAAGTCTAGGAGACTCCTTAAAGTAACAGCAGCTAGTCATTTGAAAGAAGAAAAAAAGTAGAAGTAAAATAATGATTCTTCATCTACTTGTGATGTATTTGTAATTTAATGCCAAGTAACCATTCTAATTTTAAAGGATTTTGAACAAAGGTCACAAAAACCAATATAGAGCAAATGTGGTACAAATATCATGGTAAATAAAGAACATAAACTTGTAAATACTATGATATCTTTATTTCTTTATTTATACACCTATGACTATACTTGGCATTCATCTTACAAATCACACAGGGTAGAAATAATACTAATAATTATTTTTAATTCCATGTGTTGTAATCTTTGTTAATCATAACATTGAACTCCAAAAACATGTGTATAACCAATTATGTATGTCTCACTGCTTTACAAAGTTAACATTCAATAAACATCACAATTATAGTTGATATAATTGATCATCACTGATGTCACCATGCAACCCAAAACTATTCAATGCCATCAACTTTGTTAACCAAATTTACATGCAAAAGATATTAATTCAATAACACAAACTATGTTGTATTAATACACCAACAACTACTTTATTATAAACTGATGAAATCCACATGATTTTTTTTGAGTTGCCATGAAAAGTTTTAATTTCCTACTCAATGGTGCCATGGAGTTGAGACAAAATGCAAATCCATAAGGTGTCAAATCTGATCATTACTATCATGTCAAGATGATAAAAATACAACATCCTATAGGTCAGAAATGGGGGGGAATGGGTTGGCTCCCTTGCTATGTAGTAGACAACTACAACTCCAACTCCATGTTGTGTCCTTGAAATGATATGTGGATTGATGTGAGGCCAACCCACGGTGAGTAGAATCCTTTGGTAGGTCAAACTATGCATGAGATATTATCCATAAAATGAATTGGATGGTTGAGAAGAGAATATTGTGTGATATATTCTTCATCATTTCTAATGGGGGGTGTAGACTTGTTGGAATCCAAATAGGTGGGGTCATCCTTGTCCTACAAACCTCTTCACCCTGCCCTGCCAACCATGCTCTCTCTCTCTCTCATGTGGAGTGGAGTAAAGGTACACAGTATTAAGTAAGTATAGTATATATATAGTATATATATATATATATGTGTGTGTGTGTGTGTGTGTGTCTGGATTTGGACACAGTGCTAGGCTGGGTCAACCCTCAGGGAGGGGCCCTGCCTTCCTTCCTTCTTGCATACTGCATTGGTCCCATCCAACTTCATCCATCCAACTTTAGTTTCATCCATGGTGATGTAGAAGAAGAGGTAGAAGAAGGGTCCATCCATCCGTGATTGGGTGGGTGGGACCATTGTGTAAACTTATTTATCTACCAGAGACTTCATTCATCCATCCATCCAAGTGCCAGCCCATGCCCACCCTGGGGCTGGCCCAACTGCACCTCTCCTGGGTACAGCCCATTGTCAACCCACACTTGTCTGGAAAAAAAAAGAAAAACTTTAGAAAGTGAAAGAGAAAAGTTATTTTAGAAGGGAAAAAAGGCTTAGTGGACAATTGGCAACACTGTCACATGTACACACAGACACCCCATCCCTTTTTTCCTTATAAAGAAGGTGCAGGGAAAGGGAAGGACCAGCAGGGCTTATCATGCATGCAAGCAAACAAGTGTGACGGTGTGAGGAGAGGAGGAAGGGAAGGCCATGCATGAGATCCTGATGAAGGAATGCCTTTTCTATACATCTCATACATTGTAGTTTGATGAGATTTTTTCCCATTCCCAGCCATGTTTTGTTGTTGTTGTTGTGCTATTTTGAGTGGGGGTCCTTTTATGGGGGGTACACCCACAATTGTAAGGGAGCATCGGATGGAGGGATGGATAGATGGATGGATGAAGGTATATATGGATGGAGGGAGGTAGGAATGGAGGACTGGAGGGAGGCCTGGAGGGAGGACTGGAGGGAGGGCTGTGTGGGGTTCATGTGTATCATTCCAACCCCACATGGAGCTCTTGAGCCTTTAACAATATATCTTTATGCTTTGTGATTACCACTATGTGGGCTGCTTTTTGTTGGCTTTTAGCCTTCAACCTTTTAGCCTTGCAATAACATCAACAACAATAGCCTCAAGGCCCTTGATTTATTTTATTATTGTTTTTATTTTTATTTGTTTATCCACTTGCTCTTGAAGGTGAAGGCATGTGTCCAAAGGGAAGTGGCTGGAATTGAGTCAAACACCACTTGCCTCCCTCTCATAAATTGTACACTTTCTCTTCCACCAAATCTTCATTACTCTCATGAAAAATTATTTACAACATTGTGGGGGGTAAATTTTAGCCAAGATTGTTGAAAACTTGCTTTTAAAACCTTAAAGGCTTCTAAGACAAGTGTGTATATATATATATATATATATATGCATAAATTGTGAAACTTGAATACATAGAAAACAATAAAATTTTAAAATTTTAAAAGTGAATCTTCCACAAATTCGAGCAACCAAAGAGGGGGAAGATTGCAGTAATCCACAATGTATTCCAACATCAGAAGGTGTTACCAATCCAATTCAAGTCAATTTCTTCTGTCAAAACAGTAACTGAAGAAGAAGATTTAACAAGATAGACTAAATGGCATTTGGAACTAATAATCTCTAAAAATTTATGTTCTTGTATAATTTTACATGGAAGGATTTTTTTTATTCATTTAAAAGTATGGATTTTTATATTGCATGTATAAATAAAATATAAATGAAAAAAATAAAGTAAAACGAAGCTTCTTTTTCTATTATCTAAGTAGAGGGAAAATAAAATAATAACCCCAATAAATTAAATAAGTAAGTAGAATTTTAGACATGGGTTTGTGTATTATAGACTATAATATAACATTTTAAAAAATTATATAATCTATTAAATAGTCCCTAATCATTCTATATTATCTCTAAAGACCAATTCCAAAATAAAACCTTCAATGAGTAGAAAATATAGGTTCTAAAATGGGCTTTAAGGTGTAAAGACTCCTATAGAATTATGGTGACTACAAGCAAAAATATATTCATAATCTAATGTTGGCATGATTTTAAAATATCAAAAACTATGTTATTATGTCCTTAAATTATTATTATTATTATTTTATATTAAACTTAAAGTATAATCTTTTAAATTTTAGTTAATCAATTGTTTTTATATTTGTATATCTAATTTATATAAACAAACCATTGTGTTATTTTAAAATAAAAAAGAAAAATAAACTTAGAGGTTTTAACATTAGTAGAGTTATTAATCATTAAAATTTATCCTATAAATAATATTTAATAGATAATAAAAATAGTAAATTTAAATATTATTCTTTAAATCTAATTACACACATTACAACTTGTTGACTAAGCTTTCGATGTTTTACTAACAAGTTAACAATGAACTGAGATTTGTTTTTTAAAAGTACATCAGGAAAAAATTTCATTTAAGATATTAGAAGAATGCTATACATACACACAAAAAATTGCACGATTTTTTTTTTAAAATGTTTACATTGGATAAAAATATGGAAAGTCAAAGAAAAAGATAGATCATTGGTATATATTAATAAATATTTGAGAAAATTTTCATATTTACATTTTTTTCTAAAGGATACTATTAAAAAGATCAACATACAATATTTAATATATAATATGGTTTCTGTTTATATTCAAAGTCTTATATAAAATTTTCCTGCCAATGATAATGCCCGAAATTGTGATTTGACAATTATTTATTCAATTGATTTACTTTCATGTAAATATATTACTTACAATTGTAAATGATTTCTTATGTCATTTGGTAATCTTGTGTTCTTGTGTTCTATTTTTAATCATAGCAATTTTTAAAATATCAAAATTCTTGCTCTGTATGTACCCTTCGGGTAGATTTCATTGAACTATTTGTACTCTTAATCCAGTATATATATATATATATATATATATATATATACATATGTATAAGTATGCTTTTGTAACCAAACTTTTCAGTGAATTTTAATCATTTAAACTGAACCTTCAAAGTTACATCCTCTTTCCTTTGGTTTTTGTGTTTTCTTTGAAGTGTGTTTGTGTATGTTTGTGTGAAATTTTACCAATAATAATTTATATGAAATTTGCAACATGGAATGTAACTAAAATTAACACAACATACTTGATCTCAATTTTCAATTTTTATCATAATAATTAACTGATGTAGAACCCACTATACTTATTCCATTTATTTGCATACAGCTCTGGTACAACTTGACCTAAACATTTTCGTACACAGAAACTTTGTATTTCGAATAGAATTCCCCTATCATCAATGCGTATAATTTAAACCAATTAGAAAAATATGAATTAAAAGATTACATCGACTTTAACAGTTGGTTTCATTCCTTCCACACAAACACCCCACTATGTTGTACATCTCATGATATTTAATCAGCTTGCAATACTATTTTAAGGTCTTGGATTCAGGTAATTATTTAAATTTACGAAGGGGATGTGTGTTTAAAATTTTAATTAAAATCAGTGAATTTTTAATTCTAGAAAGGAATAAATTGAAATTTTTAATTCTTTGTTGCACTTATATATATATATATATATATATATATATATATATAAGTGCAATATACAATGGTCAATAGACAAAATAAGTGGTAGCTATAAGTTCATAGCAAAATATAGATTAGAAGAGTCTAATACCAAATAATTTAGCAAGCAAAATCCAATGCTAAGAGCTATGGTTTTTGAAAAAGATGCAAGAATGAGGAGATCCATTAACTTAAGGACCTATTTTTTGCAAGGCTTGATTGACACAAATCACAAATGCATTGTATATACTTATAGCTAAGACTTTATTCAACAAGACAATGCTTAAAAATGCAGCCACAAATATTCATATTGGTAGCAATAACATGTATATAATTATTAAGAATACATCAAGCTAGAGTGCATACTCAATGCCAATAATATATGTTGTAAATTCAATAATTACTTTCTCGAATTCAATTGACATTTCTTCATTAGTTAAAACTAATCTTGTTGCATTAATTTCTTGAGTCTCTTTGATTCTCATTCCACTAATTTTAATTAAGGTGAGTTCCACTATACATATTGCATATGTTAAGATGATGTCAAGATACAACCTATAATGAAAAATAAAAACTCTAATATAAAAATGTATAAAAAAAATAGAAATTAGATCTAAATTGAAACTTGTTTTTATTTACAGACATGTAGCTTAAGCTTGAGGCAATAAAAACTTATAGTGGCAACGGCTTGAATCAATATAATAGAGGTATATATGTTTGTAAGTGGAAAGAACACAATGTAAAAGATGATTTGATGTTCATTGTTGCCCCATCTCCATAGAATGTCTATAAAAACATGCTCTAACTTTGATTGATTACTGCAAAGAGGTATAGGAGTTGCTAATTGATCAAGCCCTATTAATGTATGTAGAACACCAATTGCCAATCTACTCCAAGCACTTTCAACTATTCTTTTAATATTGCTAATTGCTTAACATAAAGTCCTTTTTAGCATAGTTTCTCCTCTAATTACAAAATATGGTGCCTAAATATTGACAAGTATAAAAATTAGTCACTTTGTTATCCAAAATTTAATTTTAATCTCTATAAATAATAAAATTAGAGTAATTTTTTCTCTTATTATCAAAATAGTGACAAAACCGACTATTAAAAATTCTATGCTTTGAGCATAATTGCATACTACTTTCTACATACACCACTTCAATAATGAGAAGTAATTCTATTCATTTAAGATCTTTAAATTAAATAGTTTTTTAAAAAACTATTTAGATTTGGAGATGTGAGTGGAAGACAATATTTGTAGGAAAGATTGCATGTTTTTCATAACATTATTAATAAAAAGCCTATATTAGATGATAGTAAAACAACATACAAAGTATTTTTCCACAAATCCTCACAAATCAGCAAGAAATAAGAATAGTGTCTTCTAGTTGATAGTTGGCTAAATAATTTGCACATGTTATGTTTGAAATACCTCACCTCATTAATATTTCCACTAAAAAAATATTTTTTTAAATCAAAGAGAAAGTGTAGAATTTTTATTAAGTATGAATTCACTTCAAAGAAAGTCTACTCATATCTTAAAAAGTCAAATTCTAATGCATTGGTATCCTTAGCAATGGTTTCCTAGAAGGTAATAATATGAGTATGTTGCATAATTGCTACTAAAATTTAAAAGAAAAATATATTTTTAAGTCAATATAACAACTAAGATTAGATACAAATTATTTTATGGCAATACAAGAATTCATTATAGTCATGAAAAGTCACATTTGTGCTTTTTTTTACATTATAAATTATAAACAAATTCTTGACATCAAGCATAATCTTCATGTTAGTCAGTGTCTTTAGAAATATTTGCATATCACCTCTAAGATGCAAAATCAAATACAACATTGATTCCTTCTAGATGTTATAATCCATAAGATTATGCCCATCTTCAAATTGCTTGCTTACAAAGATTAGTCTTTGTTAATCATAAAAGAAAAATTAAAATAAATAAATAATAAATAATAATTAAATCTGCTTGTTATTATCAATTATTTCAAAGCTTTCCACATTAGGGACGACAGTCTTTTATGCCAAAGTCTTCACAAAGTTTTGCATTGGGTAATAAATAATCAACCGCAAATGTTTTCCAAATTCAAACAAATATTATTCACATTCTTCAACAACCTTGAGTTTACTCTCAATACAACTATTCTATAATGTCCTTTAATCTCTCCAAAGATATAATGTCCTCGTAACTTTTATAAGAATTTTAGGTGGTTATCTCATAAATATAAGTTTCGTAAAAGCTTAGAAACACAGCAAAAAAAACTACAACAACAACAACAACAACAACAACAATCTTGTGTGGATCTTCTTAAATACACATTGGATTGTGCACCAAATTTTGACATAAACTTGTAAGCTTAATACTTGAAACATGTGGATAAACTTCTTCCTTATTAGCCTTTTAGTGTATTTGTCCAAGACTTGTTAATGGTTGTTAAATTGAAGTCATCTCCTTCCTTCTTTCTATTCATCCCTATTCATATTCTATAGATTTATTACCATCCATGTAGCAAAATCATGTATAGAAATTATTCTAGCCTTAGTTGAGGGATATGTAATCATTCAATTGCATCTAAAATTGACAAAAACAATAAACATGTTTTCACTTGGTTGTCATTCTCATCAAATTTCTTGTGTTTGTCAAGGATTCTTATCTCTAAAATAAAGGTATCAACTCATAGTTGAAATCCCTTGGCGAAGTAAACCACTCTTCTTTTTATATATTATAAATTCCTCTGTTTATATTCACAACCATTCATATCTCTATCCTAAGCACAATTGTAACTCATAGTTTGTACTACATACTGTATGCACAAAGCTTCCATGGGATATGCTTATTAGGTCAATTTTATTTTACAGTTATAAATCTATTATGTAAGACACTTTGGATACAACAGAAAGAGGTAAATAAGTTTTCTAATTGGCCAAGAAAAAGGAAATGTGGGGAACACTGGGAAAGTGGGAAAACATGGGAACATGAGAGCATAGATGAACAAAGAAATTGACAGATGTGCCATGGATTGCAATGCTTCACAGAATGGGTTTACGTTAGTATACAACAACAATTCTATGGTGTTTCCAACTAAACCAATCAAACAATTATGCCTCAAAACTGTTTTAGACACTAAAATCCCTCTAATTCCACAACATGAACCATAACAGAAACGAATAAAATAAAATTAAGATTGATGAGAAAGGAAGACAATGAATGAGAACGTACTGGTAGATGTTCCCCCTTCTGGAGCATCCCATCCTTGCTGTGATTGCAGAGGATGCCACCTAACAAACATCTGTCACTCAGGAACTGGGAGCAAGACAAAGTCCCCCCCCCCTCGTCTGACCTAGAAAAACCAATGAAGTTCTATTCATTACAGTTATCCATTCCTCTAAACAACTGCACTTTCCCAATGGTCTGTAAGTCAACAATGTTGATTGGATTTGGTGTGCATGAGTGCAACGTGAAACCAGTTTCCTCTCTCACTGCACCCACTTTCACCCATCCCATTTGCTGGAACCAGAATGCACACACCACAGCCAATTAACTCACTCAGCCATGGGCTACATGTGCTTTGCCATCTGTACAAGATGTAGAAAGGGCACTCAATCACAATTATGTTGTGATTGGAATTAGCAGCCAATCCTCCTCCCATCACAATGGATGACATCCTCACTTCTTCTTCCCACATTCGTCGTCTGGGGCGACGAAAGCTGCTGAACGGTCGGATGAATACTTGAATCCGTCGTGGTGCCCCAATGATCTGGATTCTGGCACCCATGGGCAAGCATTTTGGGATAATCCTCCTCTTTTGTTTGCAGTGAAGATTAAGCTGAGGCTGACGTCACCGTCTTTACCGACGAGACGCTTTCCACCAATCTCAAGCCTCCAACTTTCTCTCTTTTGGTGATATTTTGGGAGCCCTGTGGGTGTCCCATAATGGGTTATTATTAGAACAGGAGTGTCATTTATTTTAATAATCATCCATCGAGGGATCTTTTGGTGGATTGGAAGGAAGGATGGACGGAAGGGGAGGATATAATGTTGTTATGGGGATTGCTGTTGATGACGTGAATCAGATACTCCTTTCCTATCTCTTCACAACTGGCTCCCTACTTGTATCTGCTCCGCCATCCCTTTTCAAAAAAAGGAAAAAAGCTCGGGGGGAAAAAGATGTATAAAGTTGAAGATAAAGGAAAAAGGAATAATCCCTACATAGCAAAGACTGAAATAATGTAACTAAAAAATGTGTGGGGCGGGGGGGGGGCTCCAAGCTATGAGTTGTTGGTGGAGTTATGAGCTGACAGATGATGACGTCATGAATTAGGAATCTGCTGCCATGCTAGATTGTTGTTCCAATCCAGGTGGCGCTGAGATTGGGTGTTTGGCTGACGTGGCAGTTCTCTTTGGCACCATTGTGTTGGTGTGATCAGAATTGAATGTACTCAAATTTGTGCCTCAAGACCTACTGGATGCACCTATTTTGATGCTAGACCCACAATCACAGAATCCAATGTAAATCGCTATCTACTTCTCATTTTATTTTATGTTTTATTTAACCAAAAACAAAATTTGGTTTTGATATAGATTTTTGCACCAAAATACCGCCTGGGCGATCTTTTAATAATAGTTGTTTTATTATTTTTTTAATTGATGGGGCACAGTTGAACATTCTTCTTGGGGAATGGTGACGGCACTTTCACACCACTCATTAATGCCAAAGCCAAAGAAAGAAAAATATTTTGGCTGTTTATAGAAGCTTGGTGATATGCACAAGATTGCTAAAAACACTCTTCCAATCCTTCCTAACATTGATTGATGAAATTCTTTTGATAGAAGAAGGGGAATTGCCCACACCCTGCTAACTAATCAACTTTATTCTAATGCAGCTTATGAAACAGAAAATCTGTCTGCTTCCTTTGTAGGTAGACTGTGATGGTTTGATGCTTCCTCTTTTTGTGCACCTGACAACTATTTCCCCGAAAAAAGAAGTGCAAAAAAAAAAAAAATGTGTTCTTTCTATCTCAATATACAAATGCTTGGACTTATTGATATGGGGATTTATTTGAGCCATTATTTATCACTCTCAGGGTGATTCTCTGTAGCACAATCAATTTCTGGTGGTTAGCTTGGGAAAAAGGCAACTTTGTAAGGCCCTTTCTACAGGCATTTGTGGGCACATTACCAATGAACACCTGGAAAATGGACCACCACCACCAAGTGAATGTATGAGCACTACTTGGAAAGAGACAAAATCCAGCAAAAATGAGGGGTGTGCACTCAGGAATCAAACAATCTACCACTCCCTTGCTAAACTATTGCTAAACTATTAAGAACTAGGGTAAATTTGAATTCCTTTTTGGCATGTTCATTTACTTTATTAGGTCAAGGACAATGAGGATGATGTCCAAGTGAAAATACTTAGGTTGTAAACAGTGTAGTGCATGTGTTAAATAGTACCCAAGGAAAGGATGATTGGTCCCTCCCCACTTGCATGGGTGTTTGAAGCTTGGACCTCATCCATAGCATGGTTGTCACTCACCAATACTTACCATTGTCTCTACTACTTGTTGTACCAGTTGAAATTAAAATTAATATATATAAATAAATAAAAAGAAAAAGCTGTCAATCTCAAATAATTCTAAGCTAATTTGAAACAAATTGCTAGTAATTGTAAGTTTATTTTGTTCAATTTGTATAATATGTTGTTTATTTTTAGAGCGAAAAAATCCTATAATTTCTTAACATAAAATACTAATTCGGACACATAAAAACTAAAATTCATACATTTTACTTTTAATAGTTTTCATACTTTACTGGATACATTATGTTGGCCATTTCTCTTTTCGCAACCATAGATTACGGTTATAAGATACAACTCCTTTGTGAATTTCACCTGGTCCTTTTTTTTTATTCTTTCTTTTCTTCACAATAGTTTAGCAAGGGAGTGGTAGATTGTTTGATGAATATTCATTTCAAGAAAGGTCCTGTTTTTCACAAAAAAAACACTTGTTAGCTTTGGTTGCAGTTGTGCAAGACATTGTGCAACAAGATGAACATTGATTTGGTTCAGATTGCTTTGTACAGTCAACTGGTAACAATGATTACAATATTTATGATGAGTGTTCACTTTCTAACTTTGATTTACTGATGATATAAATGTTTTAAATTTTGATTTTGATTTTGATTTGATTTTGTTTATTTCTAATTTTAAAATCAAGATACATGCTGTCACACATTTGCTATCAACAACTATGTATTGGTGGCACATTGTTGATAGTTTAATGGAAATTGACAAGCTATGTTGCAATTACTACAATTTCAATCATTGTTAAAAATTTAAAAAATTTGATGATGCTCTTGAAAATTTTATACTGTGCAGTAGAATTAAACATATGATAGCCATTGTTAGTGTTAGGAACAAAATTATGAAAGTCTGGATTTTTTAAAAGTTAAATACCAAGAGTTGGGTTTTAATTTATTTCATTGCATTTTGATGTCTTACAGTTGAAACATGGGGGGGGGGGGTGTTGGGGTGAAAGTTTTGTGTGTGGCATTCTGGAGTTTTCAAGTTGGTTTAAAAGATTGCAAGACACAAAGAGATGTGTTGAATCTATTTACAAGATCCACAAGTTCAAAAGATATCTCTTTTCATATTGAGTGAACAATATCAAGTATTATGTGTTACGTCCAAAAGTTAACACTGTGGGCGGATTTCAAGTAGGTTTTAAAATATTTTGTAAATTCGGTTTATTTTCAATTCTCCTATCTATTATCAGCCAACTATTTCACTTCATTCCAAGCCCGAAATTTATATATTTTTTTATTTCGAAAAATGCGATTAATATACAATAACAGTAGTTACATGTATTTTAAACTGGGAATGCATGGCAGCCTACAGGAGGTTCCCCAATGGCCAGCTTCCACATGACCTCGTGGGAATGGCATCCGCATCGCGCACCTCACGAAATCCATGTTATTATCGTAGTATAATGAAAAAATTTAAAGGAGGGGGGGGGGTGCAGAACAATTCACTTGTCAGGTAGACCAGGAATAGAAAGAGATACAGACACAGAGAGACAGAGAGCCTGAACAGTAACTTAGTCCAGTTGAGAAAGGACCGAATTGGGCACCTGCCCCACATCCCTTCGTGTGTAAGGTAACTGGGATGCGGCGGGCAGACAATGTATAGTCAGGCGCTGCAGTGTGAAGGGGACCCGGTGGTTCGGGGAGCCATAACCCTAAATCTAGGCAAGGGGGTTGGGGGGGGGGGGGCAAGAGCAGGGAGAGGACAGAGTGAGGGGAGCTGTGGTCCCCGAGATTGCAAGGCGAGGAGGAGGAAGGACATGTGGCTATCACATTAACAGCACGAGAATGCCATGCCCCGTCTTTTATGAGCCTATTTGCGTCCTGGGTGACTCAGAGATGGCGTCAGTCTCCCTCTCTCAAAGCGGACAGACAGAGGAAAAACTACTACACTGTAGATTGTTTCCAGCCCAACTCACACTGCTGCCAGGTTATGCGCACCGCTCATGCACCATTGCAGCGGGGACGGCGGGAGGGAGGTGCTCTTTGGGCAGCAACATGCAATTTGAATCTGGAGCACTGACCCCCACGAGCTCAGTTCTCGACCTTTCCCCCTGATTCTCGAGTGTGTGGTGTGGTACTTGTCTAGTACTGTTCTGAACGGAAGTGGGGGGAGGGGATAGGGTCAACGGGAAACTCATTCGGAAGCCGGTTCAGGCAGGGAAAGGGAATTGTATATGATGCGGCAATTTCGAAGCACCTGCGGAAGACCTGCGGGAAGAGGGAAGATAATGAGTTTTGTAGGGTTGATATCTATGCAGATTGGAGTATAGTACGGCAGTGTGCCAGTACCCTCAGGCAGGTGAGGGCCGACATTGCTCGTAATTCGTTCCGAAGCCGATGCGTGCGAGCTGAAGTCTCACGAATATGGTCCCGCTTTCGGTTCTCTCCAAGAAAATATTGTATAATGCACGTTGCTAAAGTTGTGGTGGTTGGGTCTGACCCACCCCAAGGCCATGTTCTCTCGAGTGGGGGAGGGAGGATTTATGTCACGCTTGGTGTTATTACATCAACGGGGCCATGCTCGGCCGACGATCAGGGCAAAAACCCAGCTGCGCGGCTTTCAGATTTTGCGCTGCTGGGAAAACATCGACCCTCGAGCCTGCGTCACCAACTGCAGCGCACACATCTACCTCACCACTACAGCAATTAAGAAACCAAACCAGCAGCGTGTTAATCGGCATCGTAATTCGGGGGGTGACGTGACCTCCCCGAGATGCACAAATTGGTCTGGTGGAACAATTGGGTCCCATGCAGCAGGGTTACTTGTCCCACACATTGGCACTTCGCCGGTCATTGCTGCCTATAAATACCTGCCATTTTTCTGATTCAGCAGCAGCTGCCGCTTGTAACACGGGATTCTCCATAAATACTGTCATAGAAACCAGTTCGGTGCATGTTGGACTTAGCTTTCCATTATCTAGATTTCCACTGCTTAGAGGGCCTTTAAATTTTGTTTTAATTTTAACTATGGTTTTCCAAGAGATAAACCATAAAATTTATGAGGAATGTACTGCACATCTCGCACCTCAAAGACAAAGATTTTTTGTATTGGTAGATTGAGCTAGTGCTTTGTTTCTGTTCAGGTGATAGTTTGCAGAGTTGGCCCAAGTGCAAGTGGCTTCTGTGTCTTTTATGTCAAATTTAGATGAAGTTCCTCAACAAAAAAGAACACCCCGGACTGTACTGGTTCGTGTTGGAGTGAGATTGGTGGTTTTGCAAGTAAACTCCAAAGATGAAGGGATGAGTATGGCAATCATACAGTGCCCAATTCTTTGAAGGCTTCCAAAACTACGTTCCACAATTTACTTATAACCTTCATGAACATGACGTTTATCTTCCTTGTTATTATTGTTGTTTTTTTATCACATCATCATATATCATTAAGAGAAGATAAATGTAAAAGGTGGCACCTAAAAGACTACAAGTAGAGACCAAAAATAAATTAACGTTTCGAGCGAACTGTGTCAAGTGATTTTCTCAGCACTTGTCCCTTTTAATTCTTCATGCATTACCAACAGTTTTGTTATTGTTGATTTAGGATAGACCCACTTGTTTGACTGTACAACGACATAGTACTGTTTTAATTGTGAGAATATTTTTATTTTTATTTTCTATGTATACAATGAAAGATACAGATTTTATATGCGTGTGTTTAATTATTTGTCTTCATGTTGTCAACTTTTATGTGAATTTCAAACCTTGAAAATATAAGTATTGTGGGACGATACCAGGTATATAGGCTTTCAAAACTAAACTGTACAATACTAAAGTATTATTATTATAGGAATATTTACGACGAGGGATATTCTTATCGTGTAAAAACACTAAGGCATGGATTGCTCATGAGGATGGGTAACCGGTGGACGAATGAAAAAGGAAAACGAATGGATGAACGACAAAGGCCAGAGGTCTAAGGGCAGAAGTGGGGGGGCAACTGCCACCATATTTCTTTTCTTTGTGTCTTTCTTTTCCTTTTCTTTCGACTAGGTTTTCTCTACGAAAGTCAGCGTGCTGGCCGCGCGGAGCTGTCCGTTTACCGACAGTAGATGCCGGCATCACCCGGCCCGCGATACATCCACGGTCAGCTCGGGTGCCTGCTTTGCCCACTCCACTGGATACTCTTCCTTCTTCTGTTTCTTCGACGGGGGATACGAGATCGACGCTAAACTGAGTGCTCCTTTCACCGTAAATCTCAAATCAAGCATTCACTGCTGTGGATGATGCCTCCGCTGTTGCTGCTGCTGCTGCTGCTGCTTGTTGAGTAGCCGATCTTTGTGTGTGCTCTTGAATGTGAGGGACATTTCGTCTTCGGCGTCGTCGTCTTTGAGACATGCAAGTTGGTTAAGGGAGAGTAAGAGGGAGGAGAGTAGTTGACCATGGCAACAGGATTGTGAAGGGGGAGATGAGTTGTGAGGGGAAGAAGGAAGGGCCTGTTTGATTTTTCTTTTTATTTTTGATTTTCGCTTGGGAGAGGTGGATTCCGAGGCACGTGGTGAGTTTGCGAAGAGTTGTAGAGGTCTGCTGCTCATCCGACTTCAAGTACAGTGTGAAGTGGTTGCGTTAGATGATGCTTTGAAAGCATTCTTTGTGTGCCGCGTCCTGTGTTTGCCTTCACTGGAAAAAATACAAGGCCTCAGTGGAGAGAGAGAGTGTTGATCATATCTGCGCTTGGAGGAAGCGATAGACTGCCTTCTTTCGTGACCCGTTTCGAAAGCGTGTGAGTGAGCGGTGTTGATCTGTGTGGTTCAGGCGGTTGGTGTGGACGCGCAAAGGATTCGAAGGCTGCAAAAGTTGGAAGAGGGTTGTACACGACGCAAGCAGGACCTGCGAAGGCCACTTGATAATAAGGATTGCCTTTGGTCTCTGAAATACAAGCCACTCTGCATTTTCGCGTGTTCAGCATTTCTGTTTTTTTCTTTTTTTCTTTTTTTCTCCCTCCCCCCTCCTCATTTTGCCTATATCTGTAGTTTCCTTAGCAGGAGTTTCTTCACAGCAAACAGCGAGAGAGAGAGAGAGAGAGAGAGAGAGCTATAGCGAGAGCCTAATCTAATTTTAATCTATACCAAATGGTGGCTCTCTTCTCACGCAGTTCACAGCCGCGGCTGCATGCGAAACAACTTGAACTTGTTCATGTTTGTCCACTGTCCACCAGCAATTCGTCCAATGCACTGTTATTCCTGCTTCCGAAGGCTTGAGTTCCCATCACTACCCTTCCTAGCAGGTAGCATCTTGCAGCGAGAGCCAAATTCCACGTTTTCTGTTAGTGCGAAAAGCTTCCTCGGACATTCTCATCGCGTTGATTTCACAACACCGTTTGGTTGCGCCGCATTGGTGCAAGGGTCTGGAATATCGGTGTTCACAAAGAACAGCTCAACGTTTAGTTCTTAGTGGGTGCATCGGGTTTTGGTCCTCTTTTTTGAGTTGTTTTGCGACAAGAAAGCCAGGAAAGCTGGAGCTAGCACAAGTTCTTGCGGGGTTTGAGCGCGGATACGGAAGGCCGCCGCCAGACATGTCTAGTGCCTCTGCTTCGCTCCTGGTGCGAGATAACGACGAAGGTGGCAATCACATGAGAGGTCGAGAAGCTGACTTGGAGCGCCTCATGCGATCATTAAGCGAGGAGGTGAACTCGCAAAATCAGAGTCAGAATCCGCAGGTTGGACATGAGGTGCAGCAGAATTTCTTGCAGCCCTCGACCGTATTTCCTGGTCAACGTGACTTCTCCGTGTCGTTCTCCCAATCTCAACCTTCTTTCCTCCTAGAGCTGCTTTCCATGTCTTCTCCTGCCGTTGGGTGGAACGGCTGCGCACTCCCTGACCCCGCCTTATACTCAGCGGCTTCCCGCGAGTTTAAGAGCAGCACTGGAAACACTGGATTTGCGACGTCCAGCATCCAGGCCCAATCACAGCAAGACGGGCTCTGGACCTCGGAACCGGATTATCCTCCATGGTTCTCGCAAGAGAGCGTGGAGTCTCGTCACGTGAACATGTACGTCGATAGGCTTCAGGATCTTCTGAGCACACCCGCATCCTGGGAACAGCTGCAAGTTGTCTCCAGCAGCCCTGCTTTTACGATTGATATGACGATGGGCGCACCGACGGAGAAGACATCCCATTCATCAGGAGTAACGGCTGTTATGCACTCTCCCCGGGCATCTCCTG
Organism: Physcomitrium patens; assembly: GCF_059467195.1. Lineage (NCBI taxonomy): Eukaryota > Viridiplantae > Streptophyta > Bryopsida > Funariales > Funariaceae > Physcomitrium > Physcomitrium patens. The sequence goes on from NC_143429.1 coordinate 9,172,621, forward strand.
GGGTGATGGGATCGCCGTCCACTTCCACACCTTTGAATTCCGCCGCATCCACTCTACCAAGCACGCCGAACTCCTCCATGAGCTATGGCAGCTTCAGCGATGCAGCGGCAGAGGAAGGTCATTCCCACCATGGCATTGGCGGCTCCATTAGCCGGCCACCTTCGCTGCAACAACCCCAGCCCGTTGCGGGCCCGAGTGGGCGCAGCAGCACCAAACGCAAGACGCTTGACTGCGGCATGGAAGAGAGCTGCGACGAGATTCAGTCCCACGATGCCAAGAAATCGTGAGCTTCGATTCATTTCTCTCCATATCTCACCCTCTGCCTTGAGAATTATTCGCATTGCAAGGCTGCCCTGCTTTCAGTTTTAGAAATCGCGCACTGACTCGGCGACTGCACAGTGGGAGTGCCCGGAAGGGTTTGGCGACGTAGCATGTCGTTTTTAAATTATGGGACGTTGTGTCAAGGGGTTGTGGAGTTTTTAAAGCTTTTTTTTCTTTTCATTTTGACTTTCTTTATAGATGCAGCAAGCTGCGTAGAAAGGGACTTAAGCGAGTGAGAGAACCTCGGTACGCCATTCAGACTCCTAGCGACGTGGAAATCATGGAAGATGGATATAAATGGCGCAAGTATGGTCAGAAAGCCGTGAAAAACAGTCCCCATCCACGGTACGTTTGTGCTCTTCACTTTAAAATGGAATTCCAAAACCAGAGTGATCCTCCTCACGTGCACGTTCTCTAATCTCCATAACATCAAATCGGCAAGACTTTTACGGAGAAATTAGCATAGATATCGAGCATAATTTATTCAACCTTGTTGAACTTGGTGACATGCAGGAGTTACTATCGGTGTACACATATGATGTGCCCTGTCCGGAAGAGGGTGGAGCGATCCGCTGAAGACACAGGGTTGGTGATCACAACGTATGAAGGCACGCACACCCATGTGTCGCCTGTGACTGGGTCCAGGGGTCCCTCCGATGAGCCTCTTCTTTTCGCATCTGGAGAGCACCCGCCTGGTGGCGCTCCATTCCACCCGCCTACCTCAACTTCAACCAGCAGCTTTCCTCTTCAAGACGTTGCTCTTCCTGCACCATCAGCATCAGTCGTAAAGTATGAGATTCCTACGACCATGGATGCAGCCACTAGCAGTCAACACAAGTCAAGCCAGGGGGGTCCGTTGAGGCCAACCCCGAGTATCAACCAGGTCGACCCGGCTAGTTTACTTGGCGGACCAGTTCCTGCCTCCGGAACCGCGATACCGCCTCTTCCAGACTCTTTGCTACGGGCGCAGAAATTACTCGACGGCGGACAGGACGAAGCACAACCACAATTGGATGGTGATACTAGATTCCGGAGTGGGTATTTGATGAAAGACTTGGGGCATTTGATGCAAGACGTCATGTGCTGGGGCAACACACTGCCTCACCACGCATCGCGTGCACAAGTGATACATCCTTTACTCTCCACTACGCCATCTTCAGGCTGCTTCTCGACCGAAGGATTGCTGGAGGACATTGTCTGACATTGACAGTTACTGAAAAAGTTGATTGTGTCTATCATTTCGAGCTTGACGCTCTTTGAGGCGTAGAGCATTGTTTGTTGCAGTTTGGTGCATCTGCTGTTACCAGTACATATCTGTGGAGGTCCGGGTTCCTCTCCCTTGATCACGATCCTCCATACCCCAGGACCATTGACCTAAAATTGCTTCATCGGATTTGAGTAATCCTAAGGAATCAGGGCAATGGAGATTAGCTCTAAAGCTTTGATCGAATACTGTCGGTCGAAGGTGCGAGACGACAGTGAGATGAACTTGGACCTGCGTCCGGAGGTGGCATGATTTTGGCGAACAGTGGTTTGAAATTATATCTCCTCCTTCGCCTCTGACTCTTACCCACTCTGTAAACATGTATGAATCATCCAGTCTTTATATAGATAGTACAATGAGCAGCGACCCTTTCAGGGCCGCGTGCGGGTGCAGGCTCTTGTCATTACGGCCACATTTTTCTTCGCGGCTTGCTTGCCACTTCGAGGACATACCTAAAGATCATTTCGATAATTTTCACTGGACACTAGGCGAAGTAGAGGTAGAATCCTTCAGTGTATTAAACTTTTAGCTTTTGTCACCAATTCGTTGAACATTGTTCAAAGTGGAAACAAAATCAATGAATTGAAGCAGTCCCGGAAGCTGCTACACCTTTTATAGCCAACCTTGCATGACTTGCTGTGTCAAGAAGATTTCTTCGATGTGCGTCACATTCTTTGCTGATGACAGTTGTGGTGTACAAAGGTTCGGATGTTCTAGGGATTGCTGATGCTTGGACCTCTTCTTGCAAGTTTCCGAGAGCAGAGCAAGTTGATCACAGCTTGATCCGATCGATAACGCAAACAGTAGAAATGAGTGCTTCTATCAGCACTGTACAGTTGGGTACATCCCGTCCGCCAAGTTCATTGATGCGTCCACGTTTACAGGGAGTTTTGGAGGATGTCTTGGACATGTACAAATAGGCTTGGTGATCGTCTTGTCCACAAGTAGCGTTACAACAGACGTAATCTGTGACATCACATGTCTTGGTATCGGTAACTCCCTTTCGTGCCGATTCTTGATGCTAGGCTTGGCCATATTGGGCAATTGTAGTAGCACCTTGTCGTGCTCATCCTGTAGCATGATAAATGCAAACACAGCAGAAAACGCTTCGCTCATATCTGAAGCCAGTAGTCGAGAGTTGTCTAGAGAAAATAAAAAAATAAAAAGCAGTGTACTTCTTAAGAACATGGGGCCATGTTTAACTTTGTTTTTTTCCGGGGCGTAACGAGTTGTACAAGATACGTTACAACATATAATCTCCAGAGGAGATCCTCACGTGTAGGAAGAGTATGAAATCCCCTGCATGTTTTCATTTTTTAAAATATGTTTTTACATTTATGGTTAACATGAACCTATACTTTTACGAAAAATTGGCTCCGGGATACATGCTCGTTGGAGTGATATCTTTCCACTTGTGACGGGAACAATGAGAGGATGCGGGTTGGCTATTAATCGTAGCGTGCCACGCAAAACATTCATCCATATACTTTCTCTCACCTCACAGGATCAGTTCCTGCAACCTGGGTCAAAGGTCTGCAGAACACTGCACTTATCATCAAAGGAACGACCCAAGCGAAAATCAACTCAAGCTTGCGGGATCGCATCCAGACCCAGCGGCAGGGAGGAGTCGTTGATCCCTCCGCCGCATAGAAGACCCCTCTGTGAGGATGTGTTCAAAAATGTCTGAGGCACTCACTTGACACGGTTACAGAGAAACGTTCAACCCCAGTAAAAACGACCCCTGATTATAATAACAAGAAGCGTACAGAGGCTGGGGAGCTTGCATGAGCCACAGAGGTACGTGAGAACGCCACTCGTTTCCCACATCCCTCGTCCCCGCAGCAATGCTCACCTACTGAGTCACCTGGAGTCCCTGACGCACCAAGCGTGTGAAAAACGAGTAGCTCCTCGAAGCTGGACCACGCGATCGGCGGAGCTGACTTCGTAATGCTGCAGGTCAAATGGCGTGGGGTGGGGGGAAGCCTCGGCGGGTCAGCGTGAGGGATGATCAGAGGGAGGGAGGGGGGGGGGTGATCTTCGCTGCTAGGCAGTAGGGAGCGTGCGATTGGCTTGCAGGCGGCGCAGGCAGCAAGAGCGCGAGAGATCGAGAGCGCGTTAGGGCGAGAGAGAGTTACTACTCCCCCGCGCAGGTACCAACACACGGGGAAGGGGGACATGGGGGCATCCCCCATCCCCGATCTCACCCCTATCTCTGACCCCTGCCTCACCGTGTCTTTCCACGTCGGACTGCTTCCGTGCGATGGTGGCGTGTGACGCGTCCCAAAGCTGACTCGGCATGGGATGGATGGCTTTATCCCAACGCCGTGGCCCAACTGCGGCAGGCTGCCCACAAACTTTGCTTATTCCTTGCGCGGGCAGGGTTTCCACGTTGCAAAGATTGACTAAAGGCGCAAAGGAATTGCATGTGTATCATAAATTAAAATTATACTACTTTTAAATTTGATGTTTTTTATTTTAATATTGGGGATTGGAATTTAAGAGGAGAATCAATAATGCGGTAAACCTTTTAAGGAGGTTCTTAAAACAACTTCATTATACACCAAAAATTTAAAAAATCATTTAAAATAGTATATCAATTAAATTATTCACATATTATTATACTTGTGTGTATATATATATATATATATATATATTTTTTTTTATGTACATATATATATATATATATATATATATATATAACTTAAATCTTGAATAACATAGTTTTTTGATTTCAAGGAATCATGTATCAAACTTTAAATGATGTGATTGAAAAAATTATGTATGTTGAGTACTCAAATTATTATTTTAAAATAGTCAAATACCATTCTCTTAAAAATTATGCATGAAAATGTTATAGAAATATAAAATAAATTACTTCAAAATCTACGATTAATATATTAAAAATTTAACATTAATATCAATAATATTATTCTTTTTGAATACATGCATATATAATGTTAAATCAAGGTTACTCTAGTCCAATCAAGGTTACTTGAGCCAATTAATGTACGAAGTCTGAAGCTGTGGAAGTGGGTGTTTCAGAAAATTCGTTTTGTCAAACCATAAAATAAAAATCTAATGAAAATTAACAAGTTTTGCAATGCGGAGCATACCTAGAGTGAATTCCACTAAAATCTAATTTTTACATTGACAAAATTTACATTGAGATAGATTATAAATACAGATGATTTATATATAAATGCCTTGATTCTAACAAAAATTGTCAAAGTTGTTGGACGTAAATCTTCTAATCATAGAGTAAAAATAAATATATACACGTTAACCTGTTTGTTTTTTCAATTGGGGACTTATCTAAGTTGAAGTTGAGCAAAGTAGTCAACTTTTCATTTAAAACTTTAAATGTGGATACAATAGTAGTGATTGTTGAATAAGAACAAAGAGGTGTGCTGCTTAATGAAAAGATGTCCACCATACCACACAAATTTGCATATACCAAATCTAAAACCTTCGTGCCATGAGAAACAAATTCTGTTAAATAAGTCAATTCAGATAATTTGCTAAAAATGTAACAGGTGTACAAGAACTTGGTGCTTTAAAAATGTGGTAATTCATTGGCTGTAATGTAACTTTTGTATGATGTCCAGAGAACATGATCCAAGCCATAATAGGCAACACTGACATAAATTTGTTTGAAATGTATCAAGGCCATGACATTAGAACTAATTCATAAAATTTATAACACTTCTTATTCTAAAAAGAAAAAAAAGAAAAAAACTTTTGAAACAGCAACATGCATTAACCAGAACCATAATCCAAACATGATGCTTAAATACCACTGGGTATATCATTTGCATAGAATAGATGTAAGGGTTCATTTTTTTGTGTATGCATTAAGACAAGGTTTGTTGATGGAAATTCTGCATTGCTACTTCTTGATGTAATATACTAAATGTTATGTTACACTTGAACACAATATTACTTTTTCTTATTTTAATATATAGCCTTGGAGAAAAACTTCTTAAGGCATAATTTTACAATTCATGTAGCCTAAGGGTGTGAGGCTATTATTTGTAACCAAAATTTAGTTTGTGAATGCTAACATTGCATTTGTAAAACACAACTCAATTTTCTTTGGCTCCACCCAAGATTTTTAATTTTTTTGGTTTGTTGATCTATTTTTCTTGAGCATGTTAATGACACATTCAATTATATATTTTTGAACAAAATCTTACTTTGTATTTTGATTCCAATTTAACTATTCCTATCAACAGGATTCATCGTCACATTTTTAAAATTAATAGAATAATAAAATTGGTTCATTTATATCAAATAAGTTTTTTATGTTTTGAAAAACATTTTTATACTGTATTCCAATTCCAATACTTTACTTTTGTAATAGATCTATTACTGCTGAGTTACTCGTTTGACATTTTATAAGTAGGTAACAAAAGAAACAGAGGATGTGTTTTACAAAGTAAAGTTTAAATGCTTATAGTGTTGTATTAAGTTTTTTGTATTATTTCTAGGAAAAAATTAACATTTATAAACATCTTAATGTAATTCAAAGATAAACATAAAAACACACTGTGAAAGATATTTAAATCTAGTTGAGATTACTGAGAGTATGTAAGAGTGCACTTTATTTAACAAATTTAAAGGTTTGTTTTTAACTAAAAAGAAAAAAGAAGAAAGTAACATATGCAATACTTGGATGATTCGATTTTTAAATCTGTTTTTTAATGTAAACATTTAAGCACATGTTTTTGCTTAAATGTAGTGTAAGACATATGTGGAAATTTTTGAAACCATATACAGAGAAGAAGTAAAAATACGAGGCATGTAAAAAAGCATAAAAGCAAAATTTGAATGCTTGGTATTTGAATTCTAAAAGCACTTGTGAAGGCAATATTTACAAATTATAACCAGTGTTCAAATTTGTACAAAATTATATACATTCATAGAAAAATTATATTATCTACTTTGAATGTACCTCACATTGAATTTTATTGAAACATTTTTACAATCATGTGGTTATGAACAAGGTTTTCCTTTTCTTATATATTGTCACCAATTTTATTTATTTATTTATTATTTTATCAATTATCTTAATAAAAAATACTAATGCTCAACAAACAAAATTGAAAGGATAAAATTTATATAATGATGATGATAATAGTAATAATAATAATGCACTATGAATGCATTGTGTAGTGGCATGTATAAATACCATCAAAAGTTGTTTTTATATAATTTTTAGAAAGTGAAAGCATGTGTAGAAATAATCTGTTAAAATTTGTCAAAGTAGCGAAAAATATACTAAATTTGTAGATGGCATGTCAACACAATTTCAAAAGGTTTATTTTTTTTTTACTGTAAAACATTTTTGTAGGTAACTTAAATGTACTGCAGTTCTAATAAGTGGAAACCAAATTGTGGATGAAAAATAGAAAGAAAGAAAAATTCTCATCAGTGAAATTTCAGAAATTTATAAATCCATAAAATTTTAAAATTTGGAACAGTGAAAATACATACATATATTTAAGTTCACTTGTACTAAAATAAATAATCACAGAAATAACAATGGAATGATGTTTGCTATTGACACTTTATAGCAGCCATTGTTTGGACATCAGCAAGATGACAAAATTTTAATTTTAATATTGAAGATACATTATTATGAAATATATTATATATCTTCATAAACAAGACATGGACATGAAAGAAAAATCATGTCATGTACTTCAAGGAAGTGAAAAGGCGTTTTATGAATGACATGGCATAGAGACTTCGGAAGGCCAAACATTGTGGATGCAAAAAAGGACATATAGAACAAAAAGGAACAAAATGGAGTTGTATGAAGTTTATTTAGATTCTTTTTATTAAATATTTAATTAAAGGAAAGGAAAATAAAGTGTAAAAGTCCTCCAAGGAAGAGTGGGCCGTAAATCTCCACTTGCCTCACTAGACATGTTCTTATCAACAAGCGCATCTTAGTGTTGGGTCTCAAATATTTGTTGAGGAATATAATCATATAAATGGAAAGGAAGGATGCAAAAGAATAGTAGAGGTGTCTATACAGCTACAACTGAACTCATTTACTCATGGCACTGAAATTTTCTTAGTGTTTTGGTTGGATGCCCTGTCTACAGCTCCCAAAACACTCACTTGTGGATGTAAAAATTTATGCTTGCCTCAAGAATGATATGAAAGAATAAAGCTAAACTTTTTGAGAATGAATGTACAAAAACATCTACAAAACCAAAAGCATTTTACAAGTTTTCACAAAAAGAAGTTGTTGGAACTTGTTCACCACTCAAGACTTTCTCATAAGAAAGTGGGCCCCTATTCATGTTTACTTGCTTAGGAGTAATGAAATTGGAACACATTTGCCTTTGGTGACACTTCAAATAGAATAATGGAAGAATGATCAAAATGTTAAAAATTCAACTAGTAGTCATCAAAGGAAGGGGAGAATTTTTGTTTGGTGAAAGTGAGTTTCTTAAAAAGTGATAAATGAGGATTGATTTGTTCAAAAGCTTGAATTAATAAAATGTGGGAAACAAGTTAGCAAGGGGGGAATGTGTAGGAATTTTATTGTTGTTGTTGTGGTTGTGAAACCATTCAAAATTAAGGCTGGGGAGGGGGCATTTTGTTGTAGAAATGCCTTAGGAATTGGGGCTACTTTGGTGGTAATGAAGTAAGTGTATGAAGCAAAATAGTGAAGCTAATAGAGGTAGGGTCCAAGTAGAGGATCTAATAGAACGCGTGTTTGAATTGACCCTTTGCTGACATTGCAATAAAATAATTTATTAAGGATAGATGAATGAAGAACATGTATGGATGTAATGGAGTTCATCCAAAATATGAACGAACCAGATGGATGAATGAGGGGGAGATGAAGTCAGTCCGTCGTTTTCTTTCTTTCTTTCCCTTTGCGCCTTTCGCAGAGCACCAAGCCCTGCGCCCGCCATAGCCAGACACACTCACTCGCCCCCATTACGTATGCGAGCAATCGTCTCGTTGCTCCGCGCCTCTGCAACACTCATCTGTCTGTCTGTCGCGGCGTTGATTCCGCTCTGTTCGCTCCGTCTTTTCGCGCTCTCTGAATCGAGCCCCCGATCGCCGCGAACGGATCTTGTCTCCCATTTCGCGCCATGCGTAAACCTCGTCTACCCTGTGGCAAGTCGTGGGAGGTCGTCGACGCTCGGACGGCGTGGAATGAGCGCTGGTTTAGTTTTAGGCGGCTTTTGTAGTGTTCCCTCACGATCCTGTAGGGTTTATGGTTTGCGGCAGTTTGTCCATGGTGTAAATGTGCGCGCTCTGGAGGAATTGGAGGATGTGGACTGGCCGGTGGATTGCGTTGAGGTGTGTGTCGATCCGGTGGAGTGGCGCTGCGTGCAGAGGATGTGTTCGGCTTTGTTAGGAGGGTGACTCTAGATTTAACCTTGGAGCATTTGCGACTGCAGGATCGCCGTCGCTTGTTTGGAAACCCCAAATTGCACCTCATGGAATTGTCATTGGTATCGAAGGCGAAATCAGGTAGGCAATTGGTTGTTGAACTCCATTCGTTGTGCTCGCGCATGCGCTATGCTGTTTTTGGTCTGCTTTGGCTGTCGTCTGGAAACGTAATTCTGTCATCCGTTAGAGATACTAATGCTCACGTAAATGTGGAAGGTAGAGTTTCCGTTCTCGGTGATTTTGGATCAACGAAATCGTCATGCTGCAATTTGTGTAGTTCACCTTGCGGACAGACAAAGGGCTGGAATATGTAGCGTCTTCAGTAGTCGTGAGAGCTTCTACAGCTCGTCTTTCAGGTCTATTCTTGTTAGATCACAAGGAACCGAAGCCCAAAATATGGCCAGTTGTTGTTCTTTTCACGATTACCCAGTCAGGGCATGATATGTCTTGAGGTAAAGCAGAGTGATGGTGTTCAGATACAGCGGTATATGTCTCAGTCATTTCATGTGAAATTGCAAGACCATGAATTGACATGATACAGATGATTGTTACCAGCATTGCAGAATGTAGCAGCAAAAGCGGAACGGGTTCTCACTGAAATCAAGGCTGATATTAAAGCTGATTTTGGTCGACCTCTCACTCTTGATGGCATTACCCGGCATAGTGGTAAACACAAACATGGTGAGCACACTGGGTCTGCTGATCCTCATGTGAAGGATATTGATTTACGTCTAAAATTTGAAAATACCTTATTGTCGTTGTCAATGATGAATTAGTCATCGATTTAGACTTTTTCCCCTAAAGAATTACATCCAAATATCTAAAAAGTTGTTAAACCTACTGAAATATCGCTGTTTCATGTTTGCATCACTCGTTGTTTTGATCAATGTTATTATCTGGCTCCTGTTTGCAGATGCAGAGTTCCCTTGGAGTGCCAAGACTGATAGTGAGAGACGGTACGAAGATGAATTCAAGAGACGTATTCTTGATCTGTCTAAGGCAAGTATGAGCTGGAACATGCCATCAAATGTTACCATGCAAACCTAAATTGATTATTAGTGCTTACTTGAAATTTAGCCAGTGTCAGTTATGTGATTCCCTTTTCGTAAAGGGTATCTTTATAAGAGATAAAGGCAAAGGAAAATTGCGTGAACTTTGGTTGGTAATTTAGGAGCATATGAAGCAGTTCCGATCCATTTCATTCTAGGGTTCAACCATTTTGATCTGATGCTTCATGTGGTACAATATTTGTTCTGAACTACAGAAACCAGAAGATTTCCTAGAGAGGCCAGATAATGAGCATGAATCTGTCGACATGCGTACTGCAATGACCTTGGTTGGAAATGTTCTGGAGGTATGTGTACTTTCAAAAACCATATTCTGTTTACTTTCTGATTTTTTACTGTTGGTTCATATTTTCCTTTACCCACTGATGTGAGCGCTTTTCGTTCCAGCTTTTTTATCGGTTGACGTGAAATTCACCTCTCTCTTTTCACTATTCCTATATGCAGGTTGACAAGGTTTTGAAAGATCTCTGGTTTCAATACGTGCCAAAGAAAATGAAGGAGCAGGAGTTTTGGCGCCGGTATTTCATTGCAGTCAAACGTATTCGACAGGATGTTATCAATTCAGATTCTGACAACTCTGTTGGAAGGAGTTGGTCAAACATTGAACGACGTCTAACTTTTGTTGGCATAGGTAACGAGGTATGTGTAGTATACTTGCTTGACATTATAAATCCTCTTCCATAGTATTGCTAGAAATACTTATTCAAGGTTTGCCTCATGTTTCTGTCTTAACTAGTCAATGGTTGATTTGTAGCCACTTGCTTGTTGTTTTATCTTCGTGCCGCATAATGCTAACCTAGATTGTCATCTGCGACGCTGTTCCGCAGAGTCTCAGGAAGGATCCATTAGAAGAGGAGGCGTACAAAGAAGCATTCTCCGTTATTACTGTTCCTCCATCCGTGATTGTTCGCCGCCTTGCTGCCACCATCGAGTAAGATTCAATCAGTTTCGTTGCACTCTTCATGGAATGCATTTTCGTACAAGATTTTGGGTACAATAGCCACTGATCGTTGTTTCTCTGCAGAAACTGAAGAAAGGTATTTAGTTTTCTTTTTGAGTTTTGGGAGTAAAATTTTATTAAATTGTGCAGCTTATTGGCGTTGTTACATTATTATCTGAAGCTCTTTTTAGAAGACAATAAATCTGTGGTGGAAAGTAAACATGTTTAGTCATGTCAATAAGTTACAAAGTTGAAATTTTGGTTTTCATGACATATGTTACTTGTGAGAATAACCTATGGCACTATGAAATTCATCTTACTCAGGTATTATGAAATGTGTGTTTGAGGAATTGGTGGATTCGCTGAGTTGTTGGTTTCTTTCAAAACACGCTGTAGTTTGTTTTGTTTCCCGCGTATTCGTCAGCTATTAAGTTTTCATCTGCACTCGGGAAATTCGGGATTTATCCTTTACCAGCTCCCCATATGTAGATTACTGAAGGTTTTTGTTTCTCAACCTAATATTGAATTTGGTGGATTTAATTTCACAGGGTTGGCAGAGCAGTCAAGAGTATGCAAGAATTGGCAAGCCAAGGTGGAGGGCTACTAGATAGAGACCTTTTATCGAACAATGGGGACTGGTCTGGAATAGTGGCGAGCTTTGCTGTAATGAAACGGTTAAGTGGCGGTCGTGACAAGGACAACAAACTGAGGTTTTCAAAAACATCGAGTCTTGGGGATTATCAGACGTTGTTGTGGTCACTTTTTGATGCAGGTATGCTATATTTTATCCTCTGCACTGGATGTGGCTATTTGTTTCTTTCGGTAATTTCGCCTGACAGGACCAAAATGCCTGAAATTTCTGTTACATATTTTGTATTTTGAATCTGCTATTGTTACTGCAAAGAAGTTAGAGCAAAAAACACGTTGACCTACCTGTCTCTACAGCTTGTCTCAGTTTCTTCTCTCTCTCTCTCTCTCTTTTTTTTTTTTTTTTTTTTTTTTTTTTCAAAAAAAGAACTTATCACCATGAGACCTGCAGATACCCAACACGAAGATCGGGAAGTTAGGAAGTTCGTGCTTGCCTCTGGCCCAAAGCTTCCGGAAGAGGTTCATGGAGCGCCACCAGATAGCTTTGTAGCACAGCTTGCTGAAATCATGGCTGGAATCAAAACTGAGCAAGGCATGGGTGAATTCTGGCTTGAGGTGATAAAAGAGGTATCAATGCTCAACCGCACTTGGTCGTGATAGTGACTGTAGAAACTGTCTATTTACTCCTTGGGACTTTTCACAGATGTGCTAGTTAATGATGCACCTTCTCTATTCGAGTGTGTAGTGGTAAATCTTTAGTTTAAATAAACAGTTATCTGATTCAATGACTAATGATAGATTTTCGAGATAAACTTGACAACTTCAAGTAACACATATAATATCCTCTATGATTCTAGTATTCTCACAGATGCTTTTCTTTTTACATATTTCCTTTTTATCCCAAATAGACCTTAAGTTTCAATGCTAACAATCGAGCAACAATCTGATAATGTTCAAAATGAGCAGTTTGAAATACCCTCTTTTTTATTTTTATTTTTATTTTTCCGTTGCTGCTGTTGGTATGTTTCGCTTGGCTGCTAATGACTTGCTGACTAAGCTTTGTCATATCTTTGGATGAAGTTGCGTCGCCGGTGGAAAGAGGGGCAACCGATATCGCGCATGGCAATTGATGAAGTCCCTGATCTGCGTTACTGTTTACTTCATCAGCAATTACAGTTGATAAATTGCTGCATTGCAAGACGCAAAAGGCGTGTTGCAGATCTAGCATCTCTTGAAATCCTGAATTCATGTGTAGCACATGAAGAGAGCACTTCTCCACAAAGTGTTAGTAAGTGTAAGTTACCCCTAGAAAATCTTAGCGGAACTCCTCCGGTGCTTCTCTATGCCAAGTTAAAGACCGGGGAAAAGGTTCTTAGATTGGGAGCTGACTACCCAGCTGCTGACCTTTTGATGTTGGAGACTAGAGAACCAGTGTATTCTCCCGTCCCTCAAGTAAAGCCACTGCTTTTTTTGGATTTTCAAATTCTGCTGTTACTTCTAGCGTTCCACTTGTTTGTTTGGCTAAGCATTTAGAAGCAAACTATATGCGGTGCTGCTCAGTACCTTGCTATTGATTGACAGGTAACGATGTTTTCTTTCGGCAGGAAAACCCTATCATGACGGAAGATGCTCTACGGGAAGCTGAGGAACTTATTCTCCGCACTAGAAGGTGAGTGTAGATGTAAATCATGCTCAAAACTTAGACTATTCTGGGTGTCGTTTTTCTGTTATGTACAGCTTCGCTATGTTGTCATGTAGTCAACAAGGGTCTGGAGTGCTCTAACTCCTTGACTTCACATGTGCAGTGTTGGTGCTGGATGTTCACAGCTTCTATCCGATATGCAAGCCTTCAAGGTGACCATAAGATCTAAACAGTCCTGTCTCGTTAGAATTGTTGAGGTTGTTATGGTTTGTTGTGATCGAAGATTTAATAATCCTTTATGACTTTGTATCCTTTTGAGTCATTTGGTTGAGGAACATTTACTTGGTAGCGGAATGACCACCTCATTTAAGCATGGAGGGTGGGTTTGTGTTTGATTCAGGCCGCCAATCCTGGATGCATACTAGAAGACTTTGTCCGCTGGTACTCTCCATTGGATTGGAGCGAAGAACCAGGGTCAGGTCTTCTGCTTGAAGGAAGCGAAGAAATTGCTGGAAGAGTTGGAGCTGTTCGGGGTTATCTCAGTGCACGGATGCAGAGCCAAGGTAGATGCAATTTGATGTTGAATCATTTCCAGAAACCTTTGATGGATGTGATCTGTAGCTAGGTATATCAGTTTGCTTCACCTTTTGCTATTCGCTGGCTGGTGACACTACTTAAGACCATACGAACTCAAGTTTTGTATCTGTATGAGTCACGAGGTTATTCTTTTTATGATCTTCTTACGTGGGAAATGATTTTGCCATTGAATAGAAACGTATTTATAACGAAACTACTGGGTTTCCAATTCAAATGTATTTGTTTTTCAGGGAACTTATGGCAAGAGCTGTGGTCGTCTTCAAGACCAGTGCCGGCCATCAAGCAATCCCCTTTGTTCGATGAGGAGCTTGCTGGGTAAGTCCTTTTCTGGGAATGAGTTCTAAAAGTTAAGCAGACTATTCACGGGTTGGTACACTTATCCTACGGTTATATATGTACATTTTGTTCTTTTGTTTTGTATTTTGGCCACTTCTATTCTGCAACTAGACCTGATTGGTAATTTAAGCTTGTACGTTTCGGGTTTTTATTTTACAGGGAAAGTACTCTCGATGTACTTGAAGATGTTGCTCCATCAGACCTTTTTGAACAGCTCTTCCTGTCTGCGGTATTTACTATTTTTACCATCCCGCATCTGGCGTCCTCGAAACCACCTCATGGTTCTGATGGATTGTCTACCTGTTTTCTTAACAGAGATGTACCTTTGATATTTGAAGATATGTGAATCTGGCCAAAGTATTTAATATGAATTTCATTTGGCTGTAACAGCTTAGCGCAGGTTTCGCTATTGCAGAAGCTGCTCCTGTCGCTAAAACCGAGGTACTCGCAAGATGTTTACGGGAATGTTCGGAATATGTTGTGGCAACGTGTGGACGGGGGATGAGCACTTCCAAGCTTGATCGTCTCTGTGAGGTAATTTAGATATGCTTGCTTAAACCTATTCTTAAACGGTCTAATTCCCTTGACCGCTGGCTAGATATCATTGAGAACCTTCTCGAAATGGTCATCATTTATACTTCAAGCGTAGGTAATGTTGTGGAGTTGGTGTTTTCCAAATATTGTTTTGTGCATCATATCGGGATAGGATTTCCAACACCAAAGAACTAGATTTTGACTTTTCTACATTCTGTTTGATTGCTTTTTACGCGAAGAACATCGCAGCTCATAATATTAGCGAATTTGCGAGCACCCATTAGGAATTCTGAAAGCCTTGGTCTTGGGAAGAATTCACGAGTAACATTTGACTTCAAAGTGGCAGTTGATGCTCAGCTATTTTTTTTTGCAGGTGTATGAAGTGATGGAGAGTGCAATCCACTCACCGCCATGTGATGAACCTGTGGAGGCCCCTGCAATAACTACCGCACCAATAGGTACTGTTGTTAAGAGTGATGACAAGTGTCATCTACCAGATCCAGTCCCCATTAAGGAAGCTGAGAATGTTTCATTACGGAAGTCAATCGATCAGCCACAAGCCCAACAATTCGTTAAAGCCGATTTTGGACATCTGTTCTCCCGAATATTTGAAGGCAAGTCATCCATATTTGAGAAGAAGCATTCAAGACCCTTCATCGCCGACGAGAGGCCAACACCGACTGTTTCAGGGGAGTGGACCTTCGTGTAGCAACAATAAATCCCTATTTATATTCGCACACGGACTCCACACAGCTTACACCGCTAACGTTTGTGACTGGAGCCATTCATTTTGTGAGATTAATATCACAAGCAAGAGATAGTGAAGAGCACTCATGAGTTTTTGTGATTAGAGAGAATTGAGAGGTCAGTCGAAGGCTGCACAGAAGTTGAAAAAATCGGCTGGAAACTTGGACCATGTGGAAACGCTTAGTTTCTCAAGTCCTGCAGGTATATCATTCTTCGTATTTCAAGTGTAAATAGCCTGAATGTGAATTGTGTAATGTGAAGTTAAACCCCCCTACTGTTGATACCTCATGTCTACATAATGATTCACTCGGTTATGAATCATGCAATTTGGATGCAACACTCTGCTTTAATTACAGCCTCTCAATTTCTAACTTCATCTCAATGGAACTACATTTAGAGATGAGTATGCAAAAGAGAGCAGAGGTTATAATGTTGGAACACACGCTGAATGGCCCTTCCATTGTTTGAATGATACGCATCTCGCATAGCATATTCTCCCTTTGAATTTGAAGCAATATTGCTGTTTCCAAAAATATCACACAGTTTTGCGTATTTAGGATAGATCGATTAAATTCCACAACACCCTATGTCAGAAGATACTCAACACTTTCCATTGGCTCATGTGAACCTGTATTGTTGCTTAAGCAAAGATGTGCCTCGATCTGAACGTAGGGTGTCGTAGCAGTGATGGCTTTGGGAATAGCACCCTGGAAATATTCTCTTGTTCAATGTTGTCGGTATTCTCGTTTCGAAGCAACCAAGACACCGAAATCTCGACAAAAAATTGTTGCTCTGCTTGGGTATCATTTTGGTGTCAACCACCGAAAACCGATGTTGCAGAATCCCACACATTTCCCCAAATTGCCAAAAAGAGTGACTGTCATAACTTGTGAACCACCACATTCAGCTTTTTTGAGTGATTTTTGTGGCAGACTTGTAATGTTTTCGTTTATTTGTTTTTGTTTTTGTTTTTCCCTTCAGATGCAAAGAGAAATTTTTGTACTCTAACAATTTTTACAAAATCATATATATATATATATATATATATATATAGATATAGATATGCACATTCTAATATGTAAATGCGTCTACTTTTCAAAAATCTTTTTATATTTGCACAATAATATTTGAAGATTCAAAAATTGTTCAACATAAAATATGCTTTAGTGATAAAACAAAACAGCCTTAAGTTTTTGTTTTAAAAAATGACTATATTGTATCAGTTTTCAATAAAATATGTACGTTTTATTTTTTCTAAACATATATTATTGATATTCTATGAATTATAATAAATTTTCATTAGTTTAATACTTTCTGTTTATTGATATTCCTAAATTAATAGAAATGACTCAGAATGGTTGATTTTATAACCAATTCTTTTTTAATGCGATAATTCATCATACTTAGTACCACATTAATTATTTGAAAATATTTGTTAATGTTTTGAATAAGATTTATTCTAAATACATTTAAAAAAATATATGCTGTTCTTGAAATATTGAATAATATGAAAACTCAATTAAGATATATTTATATTTTATGATGCAATAATTTTCAAAAAGTAAAAATTAGAGTAATAAAATAGTTAATCTTAATTTCCTTGAATCTACTTATGAAATAATGTTCTGTTGAAATTCGAGAACACAATTGAAAACTGTAACTTCAAAAATCCTCAGAACTCTTGGTTTTTGGCCCAATTCATAATTTAAATTGAATTTATGATTACAGATGTTACATATGGGATATTGAAATTAAGTGAGCACAATGTTTATTTTTATTTTTGTTTGAAAAAAAGGTGTAAACTTGAGATGAAACTTAAGAATGAACTTCATAAAATAACAACATATTTACAATGAATTTTCTGGAGAGAATCATCTCAATTACATGTCATGCAATATTGTAGGGAATCTTTATCAAATTTTATTTTTAAAAGTTACACACTTATTTTCATACCACTTATGCAAAGAATTATAAACATTTTACTAACGCTAACAACTTCATTCATCAATGTAATTGACAGAAAATTGTAACATTAAGTTCACAAAATTTATTTCATATCTAAAATTAAAATATTTAAAAGTTTGTATTTTTTTAAGCAAACAATGTCAAGAAAATTGTGGTGAAAATGGACCCATTTCAATATTGTAACATCAAAACCTATGTTGAAACTAAGAAAGAGATATTGCAATCACTGCAAGAAATTATCACGCAAGAAGAATGGAAGCAAGAAAAATCAACAAAAAGAAAATTGAATACTAAAAGAGGAAAAGATTCTTTACAATGTGTACAACTTAAGTTGAAAGAACAATTATCAGAAAAAAAATGGACCACAGAAAAAAAATTAAATGTTGCAAAAATAACTCTCACAAAAGCAAAAAAACGGAGACTAGAAGCTGGACTCAAACTTCATGCCACTGAAAAAAAACGTGACATTCACTCTCAAATATTGAATAAAGTTTTGAGGCAACATCAACTTATAAAAGATTCTCATGAAAAGGTTTAATTTCACAAATTACTCTCTAAAATTTGTAAATTAAGTTATAAAATTTTAATTTTAGATTTTTTATGTCAGATTTATATTGGAGAATATTAGAAATAAATTTGAATAATATATAAATTATCTAGAGTGCTTATTGATTTTGTGTTATGAAAAGAAATCAATATAAAAAAACCCTGTGTGTAATAGGCTAAACAAGAATTGATTATACAAGAAGGTTGTTATGAAAACGCAATTCAAAATAAAAAGTGTGTCACAGAAAATTTGAAAAAATTGTCACGTAAGATGAATAGGCTTAGATTTGTATTGGTGGATATACGTTATCTTCAAAATAACTAAATAAATGAATTGACAAAAATAAATCATAGAAAATAAACTGAAAATATACTCTTTTTTATGTATGATTTTTAGTTTACAAATTCTATAATTTGTAAATTAGGATGTGATGAGACATTTTCACTGTAACCATCTACTTAAATATGATATTTGATTTTAGAAATCTGGAACTATAGCCTTCTGTTGAATAAATTATCACTTTTCGATGGCTTTTATTCAGTTCTCATTATTTGACATATGTTATGTCCATTCCACTGAAATAATTTCTTATTGTAGAAAGTTGATTGGATTTACACAGAAAATTATAACAACTCTTTTCAAAGCAATCTATAATATCAGTTTAGGTTCCCATATACTTTGATTGTATGAATTTTTAGTTTTAGTTGATCAAACGTAATATGATGAAAATAAAAATTAATCGTTGAAAATGTTAAAAATGATAATTTTAAAATAGATACAAAGATGAATTTTTATTTCAAAAATTCAACATATATTAAGAGGTTTTTAGGGATTTATAATTTTTTTCGAATAATATATAAATCTTCTTTTTCTACAATTTTTTTAATAGACTTGTATTTCAAATTATACTGTATTATTTAATATTGCAGAAATTATGCGTAAACATGCAAACTATGTGCCCATCATCTTATCATTGTTACAAAAAATTTAACTCCAACAAATCTTTTACATCATTATATCAAGTAAGGAATATATGTCAACGAAAAAACTATGTTCTAAACATGCAACAGAATAAAATTAATTAGATTTTTACCAACCTGTTTATGTGATATTTTTAAATTAAAAGGTAACTCGTAATTTTTAATAGAATTAGGTTCTTTAAAAAAATTATATACTATAATATTATATCCTTGTATTCTAATTTTTATAATAATTTTTTTAATGAATATACTAAAAATATAAATAAATAACATATTAGTAATTTTGTGTTATTGATTTTTATATACATGGTCAATTAACTATTATGGATAAGTACATAAAAACTCTTAAAACATAAACATTAAAATAAATAAAAAGTAAAAAAACATATTGAAAAAAATAGTTTAAATTGTATGTAATCTTAAAATATTTAACTAGATAGTTGTATCTTTCTTTTTAAAAAATCAAGATTATTTAAGAGAAAGGAATATCAAAACCAAAATTCATCCTCTGTTTGCAGGAATAAACATGCCGAATAAAACACCATATGACACCTAATGGAAAGATGTTGATTAAGAATTATAATTTACCAGAGGCAATAACAGGATACATGATTTTTTTGGGTGCACCAAAATATCAGAGAGGATTATTTTTCTAATATCTTAAAATAAGAATAGAGAAAATGAACACTTCTTTTTCATCTGCATGAAACATAAGATTCTTAGAATCATCATTTATGTCATTTAAAGTTATAGCAAGTAATGTTGAGACTAGGTTTTATTGCAAAATAAAAATTAAAAAATAATATATTCATAAAAAAACTTAATATTTACTATGTTTCAATTCATAAAAAGATCATAATTATCAGTGTCTTTTCTTCTTTGAAATTTTGGATAATTTTCTATGAAATAAAACCGCTTTTCTTACAGTCTCCTTATATTTTAGTCATGAAATATATATCTCGTAAATCTTAAATTTTGTGTAATTTTCATTCATGTTTTGAATGGTGTATAATTACTTGTTTGAAATTCGGCCATACTTTACGCCCATTAAATAAGGTATGTGACAAGTCATAAAACATTGGATTCACTTTAATATCATGTAAATTTTTCAACGTTATCACAACTTAAAATACTTATTCTGTAATTGAACATTTCATAAAATGAAAAGTAAGCTTTATTAGATCTAGTAGCATTAAAAACTTATTTATTTTTTGTATTAAACTTTAATCTAGTTATTGTTGTTATTAATATTTTTTGAAATGTTCTCTATGTTATTTTTATTTTTATTTACTTAGAGCACTAGTAATTCATTTTTATTTTAACTTTTTTCTCTACTTTTTTTTTTTTTTTTGCTAAGCTTCTACATTTAACTAAAACTAAGTATCACTTGTAATTTCATGTGTGTAGATTCTAAAAAGTGAAGTAGTCTAGTTCCACGAGGTATTTGAATTTCGTGTCTTTTTTTTTTTTTTTTAAAATGGATTGCAACATTTTATCTTATCTCTTCCAGCTCCACATCATTTGCTAAATTTCTTCAAACTAATGAGATAATTTATCTTTTTGCAACTTGATGAACTATTCTCAAAAGATAAAACGTTAGAGTATACTTTCTTTTTTTTAAAAAAAAAAACAAAAAAACAATACATAATAGTTTATAATGTTTTATGACTTATGTCAAGTTCGATCTAATTTTGATAATTTTCTTGCAAACTTTTAAGGAATTTCAAACTTTGCAACCAATCGAAATACATTATTATTTTTTTTTTTTTTGTATAATCGATGAAACCAAGTGTGCAAACAAATTATTTCATTTGACCCAAACACCCATCTTTGAAATCCAGACATGCATACCTGCCAACTGCTATTTTATTTTATTTTATTTTTATATCTTAAGTCAAACACAAAGTTTGTATTTTTGCATTAACAACCCAAATGATTCTACAGTAGCTGCTGGGAATAGATGCAACGATAATCAGTAATTACATACCTCATTTTTTTTGCAATTATTTATATAAAAGCAACCCTTGAAAAGAATTACTAGAAATATTGTTATTGCATGTAAGGTCAAGGCACAAAATAAAAAATTTACTAGTTCAATTGATAAATTTTATAGGTCTTTACATATAATCCATTTCCCTTTGTAATACAAAAATACACACACACACACACACACAAAGAAAGAAAAACTCACAAGAAAAAGCATTCTTTTATATGTTAAGAAGGCAAACTTATATGATTGCCACAGTGTTTTTTTAAAAGTGTCAGGGTATATATTACCATTTAGGATTTGTCTTCTTAAGAAACCATGCATGGATGAGTGTATTGTATATATATATATATAGATATAGATATATTGATTTAATATTTTCCTTGAGCAGCTCCAACCTCTTAATAGAGACTGGATATGAGATGGGTTTTGCTTGCACTAACGTTGTTGCTGTAGATCATGGTCCCTCGACTTTTATATGCCACTATAACTATATTATTTATATATAAAAGTATAATTGGGTTAATTATAATAATAATAATAACAGGGTCTTGGGTCCTCATCCAGTATGTCGTTTCCCTTGAAGGCCAATACACAGGTTTTGGGAAGCTGCACTTCGACACTGTATACAATGCTGCAATACTTGAGTCTTAAGCTAGTGGTGCAATGGACTCTTATCCAGTCACCATGCTTATTATTATTATTATTATGCATTGCTTCTTCAACTTCGACTGTCAGAATGGACTCAAATATTATAAAGATTGTCTGTCGGTGGTCCTCTCGCAGAGGGCTTTCCACGGGGGAAGCATCTCCACCGCTCCCCTTCAAAAGATACCAACCCGAATTATAGCGTGGGCGAACCCGATCTTGGCGTGAATTGCTCCACCCGTAGGCCTTGCCCTGCAAAGCACTTGCAGGGCCCGGTATAACTGCATTGATGCGGGCTTGGAAGCCAAGGAAACCCCAGGAAATGAACCTGCCTCATGGGAAGCACCCTCATTCTTTCCCGGGGGCCTGTACCGTGCGGACTGGTGGGGACGTTCTGAGCTTCAGTTGTGCGCTTCACGAAGCCGAGCCCAATGGCGCGCTCATTTAGCGGGGCATCGGTAGGGATGCTCTGAAGAGGTGAAGGCGTAAGCCAACTGTAAAGTACGTGAGGGCTAGTATTGAAGATCATGCATGTACCTCCTATCACAGCTGGGTTGCTGACACCAGGTGAGGCCCCACAAGAAGGAATGGGGATGGGGGAGGGGGGAGTGTGTATAATTAGTTTTCATGGTTTTCCTGGCTGCTGTAGGAATCCATTCTGCTACCCTCTTAAATGAGCTCGCAGAGATTTTGTCATGGGAATTAATGACTTCTCTCAATTCCAGTAATGTGTATGATTGTGTCTCTCTACTACAACTGCACATAAGTAGTATCGCACTACACCTGTAAAATACATAAGTATTTCTTCCGGCAATGTAATAAACTCGGTAGAGATTGTGATGGTTCAAATCAAACTACTGGAGTCTCTCTAAACAAAAAGAGTTGTTATCAGACAGCGCAGAATTCCGGCCTGTCGTTTTTTAAAAGTCCTTGTGGAGACTTGGAGACATCTTTCAAAGTAACCTAGTGTTTAACCGTATTGTAGCCGCTTCCGTATGATGTCGTTTGGGGAATCCACTGGGATTCTACAGTTTCTGAATGGCTGCAGACACAGCCAGTTATTTTGAAGGTGCAGGGGTCGGTCACAACGTCCCAAGAGACAGAGAACTGGCAGCCAACGTTTGCATTTATCCATATTGTTGAGCTTCCCAACTTCTGTGCAAAATAAATGTAAGACGTGGTTACTTTCTATGACACTGGTTCTGCCACTTCAGTTCCGTTCGCATGTCCAGCTTCGAAAATTTGATCCTTTGTAAGAGACTACGAATTTGGGGTGTCGAAACTAAGTCTCTTCAACAATTTAAAGCAATTGTCGCAACCTGGAATGAGCCATCATCGAACAAGCACGCACCTTCGGGAGACGACATAATCGATGGGACATGTACCCAATCATTCTTATTGAAATAAACGTTTCAGAGATTCCTGATAAGAATGTTTCAGTAAACGATGGCCAGGTACCACGCACAGCACAACAGTTTTTGCCAAAACAGTCATCGACAAACAGCTTCTAAATTATCGTTTTGTGGCTAGATCTAGTTCTCGACGAGATGAGCACTGATTCTGGTCGCGACTCCTCCTACACAAAACGATACCGAGTGCGCAGACATGAGGCCTGAACCGCACCCATGGCAGACGTGCACGGAATGAATACTAGCCGACTAAACCAGCGAATTGGAGTTCTATACACAAGTGAATGGTGGTTATATGGTAATGGGCCGCGTCCTCTGTTTGGGGTCCGATTGCGGAGACGGCGAAGCCGCGGAGAACACCACTCTCTTGTCTCTGCACATGATCCAATTCAGCGAAAATCTTCGCGAAAACGATCCTACCTTTAGGTTAGCATCCGAGGCTGAGGCTGCCGTTTCGGGTGCGGAAACTCCCACCTCCCAGATATTAGGCTTTGCAGGATCCTTGACAGCTTGCTCCACGCCTAACGATGTCTCCGACAACGATCGTCGGTACCAGCTCACACTCACCTTCCCTTCGGGCAACCGGCTGAGCGACGACGACCGTTGCTTGAAATCGTTTTCCTTGTCAACAGCGACCACATGCGCAGTCGCCGACTCGGACTTAGAGGAAGAGGTACTAGAGAATCTTGACTTTTCGAGTTTGGCTTCCTCCTTGTCTTGATTGGATGCTGCTTCCAACTCGTCGTCTTCGATGATCTCCCCTCGTTCAATGTCAATATCGATCCACCGATCTCCTTGCCCCGGCGAGTACGAATAGTCTAGGAAAGCAGCCGGGGAGAATCCTGCATTTGAGTACTCCGATCCTATGGGGGTCAGAAGCTCCCGGACGCGAGACAATGTGTTGGGAGTGTAAAGGCCGCGACTGGCCCAGAACAGCTCGTCGTTGGCGGGCGTGCCGCCTGCACTTGCAAGTTCTGGGATGCTGTCAGATAGGGCGCTTCGATGTGTGGGCTTCGATGGCGCCCAGTCCTGCGGTCTACCAGGATACGGAGTCGGCGCGATCATAAGCTCCCAGTTGGAGGGGTCCACAATGTACTCGTAGCTGCCCATGGAGTACGATCGCCCACCATTGCGAGTGAGCTTGCGGGAGTCTGTCTTCACTTTGCGGCCCGCTACTTTGCCGAGCTCAACCTTGAGCACTCGATGTATGCCGTGCTCATCCATGACGCGAATAGTGGGAGCAAAAGGGCTCGGGGTCTCGACCTGGGTACGAAATTCTTGAATCTCCTGAATTTCTTGAATTTCGTTTTCGGAGTCCTCGACTTCAGCTACATCGCAAATGCGGAAGCTATTCTGGTAACTGCCGTGGATGCTCCCGTGGAGGCTGCTTATGCGGCGGGAGTCTCGAACAAGCTGTTCCTCCAGGGAAAAGCGCCTCTGGTCAGGACATATGAACCTGTTCGAGTGCATCATGTCGGAGGCAGACACCATCTCGAGCTGTCCATGGTGGGAGCTCGAAGCGCCACCGTGGACAACCGGGTCAGGAAGCAAACTGCGACGGCACAAGGGGCATGTCGAGTTCGACAACAGCCATGTGTCAATGCACTCCAAGTGAAAGGCATGCTTACATTTCGGTAACAACCGCAGCCGGTCATCGTCCCCGAACTCCGTCAAACACACCGCGCAATCTGCACTATCCTTCAAACCCCTGATGGAACCATACGAGAACACTGGCAGCGTGTCGATGAAGGCTTGTTCAACTCCTGCATCGTGCAAGTGAAACAAATGCTGCAGCTGGCCATGAAGCGCACTCACAAGAGGGCTGTGATGCCGCGGGGGAGGTTGGCGCCGCCGCCCCAGGCAACGCGCCAGCAAGTGTAGGAACCCTGACAATATGAACACTACGCTGAGGATTACTACAATCACAACCACACTGGGGTTGATGTGTGGGTTTCGGGAACCTGACGCTGCCGGGGTTGCAGCTCGTTGGCCCGCAGGTGGGAGGACGCCCGGATAGATGACCCCGTCTATCGGTGCTGGTGCCGTGGCATTATAATGAGGGGATACGAAGGAGGACATTCTTCACGTCGCTCCTCCGCCGCTGCAATAAATACAGCGGGGATTTCGGAGTCGCGAAGTCTACTACCCCAGGGGTGTAAGGACCTTCTCGTCAAAGAATATCATACACATTTTGATCTTCCTGGTGCACATCTACAATGATCTCAGCTACTGTGCTGAACCACAACAACACTGGTTCTAATTGTACTCACTTGCACCAGTGCAGTCAGACAATGTCACAGGCTTACACTGATTCTAGAACCATGTATTGTGACGGTCCTAGGTTTGAATGCCGTAACGTTCATGTAACTCAAAAAGGCTATGCTTCCTTAACACCTAATATGAGCAAATCGTCAACCTCTTTCTGCGCTTGGCAACGCTGCATGTGGCCGATTCTCTCCTTCATGCCTGGGCGCCCGATTCGGCATTAGCCAGGCTCATTCAAAGAGCTCATTTTTCTCCAAGCGCAACAGTACTCGTCCACTCCTTTGAAACTCACATACCTTGCCTCTCCTCATGAAAACTTCCCTTCATGTCACGACCATGGCTACTATTCCTTGTCACCATTGTCACCAACGCAGTCACCTGCCTCTCCCTGTGATAGTGCCCCCTTGCTTCCAGAACACAGACGAGCCCCACTCGTATGCACTCTCAGCTCCGCTACTCCTCTCATGTACTGCAACAATCAGACTTGCATACTTCCACCTCCAGTCAACATCCCACACAACCACGTCCACAACCAATTCACCACATGAGCTCCACGACTCACAAATTCAATTGCGCTAATCGCTCCACCACGCGCTCAGCTTAATTACCTGCGCACCCCCAAAGCGAGACCCGAAATACACCTTGGACACTCTCACTTTCTCTCTCCCCACAGCAAAAGCAGTGGGTGTGCTCGCTAACTTGGCACCGCGACGAGCTTGCACCCTCTGAGGTGAGGACAACCTCGTTCCTCCTTCCCACACTCACTCAGACTACTTCATCAACCAACGGGGGCGATGTCAGCCTTCGGTCGGGGGACATTTACCTTTCCAGCAAATCATGCCATCATTTTCCATCGCCAAGGGCACCAGCGATCCGAAGGCAGCAGCAGCAGCAGTAGCAAGGTGAGTGGCAGAGAGAGAGGGAGAGAGAGAGACGGGGGGGGGGGGGGGGGGAGGAAGAAGAAGAGAAAGGGGTGGGGGCAAAGCTTGAAGAGAGAGTAACAGTAAGCGGGGGGGCTATGGGTGAATATGTCAGAAATGGAGGACGAGCCAGGGCTGGCTGTCCATTCTGCAGAATGCAATGGAATGGAGGGAGAGGAAGAAGAGGAAGAGGAGGGACACCACTATCCATCTGCCTGCCTGTCCTCCTCCCTTCTCTTCCTCTTCTTCCTCCCATTCCTCCTCCTTCTGTTGTTTGTTTGTTTGTTTCCGCTGCTGCTGGTTTTGATACTGCATCATCGCCATTACAACTGACACGAAATCAATCAAGGCTCCCCCCCCTTCCCCCTCCTTCCTTACCGTTCCGTTCTTCCGTTCCCCACCCGTCATCCCTTCTAGCCCCCTGGGTAAAGCCAACGTTCCTCTGCTGCTTCTTCTTCACCGTCCGTCCGTCTGTCTGTCCGTCCGGGCATTGAATGCCCGGGCCAGCCGGATTACGAATTGCCTCCCCCACCCCAACCTCCCAACGAGTCAGGGACGTCGTCAGGACTGGATGAGTCGTAGTTCCATTCATCCACCTCTATCTCACTCACTCACTCACCCCCGTCGTCGTACTCATCCATCCATCCTTTACCCATTCATCTTTACATCCATCCACCGCCCTGACACCCCCCGATACAGGTCTCATTAACTCCCATCCCCTGCTCTTCTTTTCATCCTTCCGTTCGGTGGTGCTCCCCATTATTCATCCATTCCCTTGCGAGGATGATTGTTACATCATTCATCCATCCCTTGCCTTGTCTTGCCTTGCCAGATCCAAAGTAACTCTATCCATCCATTCATGCCCCTCCCCACCCCTCCTCGCTCCGCATTTCTGATACGCCCTTTCCCGTTCCCTTGTGGCTCACAATGTGTGTGCATGAACCACTCTTCCTCAAGGTGGCTTTCTTCCCCACCCCCCTTTTACTTATTTTATTTATGTCTATAATTGTTTTTGTTTTTGTTTTGTTTTGTTTTTTTTATTTTGTTTTTCTCTCTGTGCCTTGGTGGCATGACTATAAGACATACTGCCTTCTTCTATCGTGATTGTGAGGGATGGGAAAAAAAAGCACTTTTGAAATTAAAGAACCTTCAGATATGTATGTGTGTGTGTGTGTATATATATATATATATATATATATATAAAAGGTCATATTAATTCTCTGTAGATTCCATATCATTATTTGATATATATATATATATATATATATATATATGTATATAGGAACGATTATGTTGCAGAGTTTAAATCTAAATGGACTTTACTGTGATGAAAGATGCTTGAAATCCTCGGTTGGGTGTCTTCTCCCATCCAAAATCCAGACTTGTCATCATAGAATGATTTGATTTTTGATTTTTTTTGTTTTTTAATCTTGATTTTTTATAAACGAGTTGCAACAAATGGATAATTTTCTCATCCAAACTCCACCCACACTTGGTATAAAACCTTCAAGCTCATTCCATTTCAAAGATATCAGAATCCATGCAATATTCTCTCTTCTTTCATTCTCTTGCTTTCTTTCTTTCCTTCTTCTCCTCCTCTTCATCCTGTGTCTTCTTCTTCTTCTTCTACTACTACTACTTATTTCTTCTTTTCCTTTTCTCCATTATTCTTTAATAATTTTCCCCATGATTTTTTTTCCTTTTATTCTTTTTTCTATCCATGCATAATCATGCTGAGCAAGGTTATCATCCTTGGGACCAGCTAGTTACACGTGCACACACACACACACTACAACAACATCAAATGAGTAGACATCATCAAATAGACAACATCACTCACTGCTAGAAACCAAAAATGTGTAAGAAAGATCCCCCTCCCCATTCATTCATTCATTCATTCATTCACTGGGTACCACTTAGACTCATGAGCAACGCATGGCACTCCCTCCACTGCAGCCAAGGGAAGAGATAGAGAAAGCGAGAGGGACTATCTATCATTGCCCCCTCCCCCTATCCATTCATCCACACATCCATCCATCCAGGTATTTGAGCATGTCCTCATCCATTATGCATCCTTATCACATTCGACATCCATCCATCCATGCAGGATTCCCCATGTTCCTCCAGGTGACAGGTTGATTGATCTGGTGAAAGCAAATGGAAATTGGGCAGAAGAGGGGGGTTCGAAAAAACAGCAATGAACTGGATGCTGGCTGGATGTTGTTGGGTACACTGTTTTAGGGTTTTGATGAGGGGATGTGTGCACACACACATTCACTATGAAGAAGCATGTTGGATGAATGACATTTTTCCATAGCCGGTGGGAACAAACACATACCAGCAACCAATTCATATTTGTTGTATTCTATGTATTTTTCAACATATTAATTTTCTTTCTAAAATAAAAATTGAACTTTGCCAATAGTTGTCCAAAATCCTATTCAGTGTTTAATTTTTTTGTACAATTTGCATTGCTTTACAATTAATCACATTAAAACCAAGTTAGTAATCAAAAATAATTAAAGTTACTAAAATAAGATCAGAAAATTTTTTAGACTAAATATATAATCCATTTACATTCTTTTTAATATTTCAGGTCTAATATATTGATTTCAGAAATTCTGTAATAATTGATCAAGGTGGTCAAAGGTTAAAAAAAGACCTATTCGATTTCTGCACTATGATTATTACTTATTTAATTATAAAAAAAGGATATATAATTTATTGATATTATCTACCACTCGCTTCTTTTTATTTAACTTTTTTTTGGTAAGTTTTAATACTTTTTATATTTGGATTTCATAAATAAATAAATAGAAATATAATAATAACAACTGATAAATGTTTTAAAACATAAAAAACTTAATCCTATTTCATTAAATAAAAAAATAAAACAAATAAAATAAATAAAATAAAACCTTGTTAAATTCATTTACCTCTTTCTATAAAAACCACCTTTTTGCATTTAAGCTCGACAGCACTATTTAAAATTTTCTGTAGGGCAGAAAATATTACCTACAGTATATCATTTAAATTGCCAAATGAAGGATTACACAAGAATAAACCAGAAGCAAGGATAAAAAAATGTAATATAATATAATATAATTTAATAAAGCTGATATATATATATATATATATATATATATATACACTTATTGTACATGCTGAAGTTGACCACTCGTATATAGTATTTTACAAAAAGGGTCTATATTCAAATCAATCAGCTAATTTGAAATCAATTAAAAAATATCCATTGAACATTTAGATGGGAAATATAGTATACAATAAAAACATTCATAATTTGATAGTGATCTCTTAAGATTACGTTCCCTCAAAACAATCTTTTTTTTCAAAACATCAACAAAGAATATGAAAAATTGCCCAAAACCTATTATATCAATGAATCCAAGACAAATATATTTATCTTAGATAACTTATTCATTTTTTGGATAAAATTACGTATAGAAAAAACTTCAAAAATTAATTAATTTATTAATTAAAATCCAATATGTCTTTAGCTTGCAAAATCACCTGCAATGTCCCCAGTTTTGAAGAATGACTCAACTCCATACACTTGTCCAGTTCAGGTTTCAAGGATTTATTTTTAATTGTGATACACATCAAAGAAAGCCAGATTCTGCAGACATGCTTCCAAATTCCAAACAAGGTTTGCAATTTCTAAAAATATAGTGTGGTTGCAAGCTGTTTACATTCAACTTCTCTACAAACCTGCTTTTCTTCAGAATACAAATCCATGCTGCATCACTGTCCTTGCACCCCATAGACCCACATTTAAACCACCTAGACTAGACTTTGTTGTGTCCATCATAACCACAATTAATTAATTTACACATTCACAATGGTTGAATTTGTTGCAACAGCATGAATAATCACAGAAGAGGATGACCCTGATTGAAACTTTTGCATGAAAAAAGATAAAATTTCCATGGATTCTTTCCTACCATGAGTCTAATGAGACTCTGCTTTTATCTGCTTTGCTTGTTCCATAGGTGCATGTTCCTAATCTAAATCATGTGATTAAAATTGCTGAATTCCCTGCAGAATTGCATGCCTAGGCTGCAACCATACCTGGTTTGTGCTGAATTCTGATATATTACAACATATAGACACACACAAACACACACAGTCACACACTATGAAGTCTCATTTTCAAATATGATTGTTAGTAACAATGTCTACAAAAATATATATATTATTTATTTTGGAGCATTATCTGAAAGAAGACCCTGCTTTGAATCACTTCTAAGTGATCAAAATTGGAGTGACAATAATTTAGTAGACTCTGAACCCTTGCCAAAAACCTTCATGTTGATGGCAAATAAGTGATAAGAAGAGAGAGTTTCACCCTAAAAAGCTGAGAGGCAGCAAGAAAAAAACACCACAACACCATCATGGGGACTCAGAAACTAATTCAGATTACAACAACATGGGACACGATACTTCCACTGTCTTATACCACCACCATTCTAATTATTTCAATCAATCAATCAATCAATCAATCAATAAAAGCTGAATCTAACACACATGGTTGTGAGATTGATGATAACTGCAGGTCATAGAAACTTACCCACTGTTTCTACAAAATACCAAATAACAAATAAGGCATAATTCCAAAGTTCAAATAATGCAAAGTGTAAAGTATGTTGCTGCTGAAATTCCAATTTGACTCACCACAAATTATCCATTCCTTGCAACATAAATTTCATGAAACCCAGTTGGGCTGGCTACCTTTCATTTGCCTTGAAACATGCAGACCAGCCCAGTTTTGGGAAGAAGGGTCAGGAGTGTCTTCAATGCTGCGTCAGGACAACCCCCAGAAAGGAATTATAAATTTTGTTATGGGCTACCATGATGGCAAGGCTACATTACCAGATTTAATAAATGACCCCTACCACTCCCAGTTTATAGTTTGATAATAATAATAATAATAATAGTAAGCATATATCTATATCTATATGTGTGTCTGTGTGTGTTTTTTTCTCTGTACACTCGCTTCAAAAAGTGCAGTGTACAGGAAAGAAACGTTGTAGCCATGTTTTGCAGATGACTGACAATCCCATTCACCGACTGCATGAAGATCTCTGTTCGACTACTACAGTCCCAAATTTCAACGCAATCCAGAGATGATTACAAACTGACATGAGTATCACAGTAAACTTGCCATTTTCATTTCTATTTTTCAAGTTTTTTGATTCTTTTTGTGGCATCATAGAACGTACGGATCTGGGAAATCTGGATAGGAAGCTGAAGTTTGCAGTGAAAGATACACACTGGGATTTTTTTGAAGTGTAGAATTGTGCAAATCTCTACAAAACTCGTGTGCTTGGGAGTAAGAATGGCGAAAAGTGTGTAGTATTTACACTGAGCACTGTGTCGGAGCAGATTGATTCTGAGGGAGGAAGCCTTGTGACACTTTCGTGTCGCCATGAGGGTTTGTTTAGTTTAGTTGTTGCTCGGCATTGAATGCTGGATCGGATTCCAGTGAAAAGCGTGCCTGTCATTCATACTGCCATCCTCCTCGCAGAACGAGGAAGGGAGGGAAGGGGGAGTTATGGCTGTCATGTGGCTGGTGCGCGAGACTGTACGCCACGGAACTCTTGGTGCGGTTTGATCTCTGCTTCTCTTATTGCGAGAGCGCGACGTATTTCGTGTGCGGCGAGTGGTGAAAGTATACAACAACGTACTTGGGTACACACTCTTGCTTGTCCATGATACCGTCTTCCTTGGTGAAAATCCTCCGGCATTATGTTTCGAATAGCTGGAAGAAGTGCAAAGCGTAGCGAGGGGGAGCGAGGTGGTGATTTAAGGTGGAGCGACCATGGATTAGGAGCAGAAGTCTGGACCCTTTACGCTTAAATTGGTAACTGAAATTTCTGCTGTTTTGACATTTAACAAAATGAATGTTCCTTGTTTTTCTCCCCCGAGGAGCATGGCCAACATAGAGGACATGGGTGTTGTTTACTTGGACTTGGGTTCAATCCAATTGAATCGCTAACGTGAGAACCAGGTGCACCTCCGGGACAGGTACCACGTCCTGCGAAATCTTTCCATTCAGACAGTCTAATTGGCCTACAACGACAGCAAACGCAATCAGTGGTTTGCAATCAATTGCTCGTGATATACACACTTGAGACGACCTTGGCACTGCAATTGAGGAATGCCATTTTTGTGCACTTGAGTTTCACTTGCCCTCTCCAATAAATGCACTCTGGCCGGATATGTAGCTGCTTTATTTCAGTCGATGTCCCTCTTACCACTTCCGACTTTGAGCATTTGAACGCCCGAAGCTGTTCTTAATGGAGCTGAATTCTCGAGAAGCCGATCTTGTTATGCATAGGGATGGTTTCTGGACTTGAAGTGTCTGCTCGTCAAAAGTACAGACTGCTTGCATGGTTTCAGAAGCAATGTGTATTGGAAACAGATGGTTTGCTTTGTCGGGGAAAAGTCGCGCTCAGCTGAAATCTGCGTTCTTCAATTCCCACTTTAGAATTATGTTTACATGATCATAGCACTGAATTCTTCGCGGTTGCGAATCCTCGTCTAAGTAGCCAAGCCCACGAGCAATGTCTTCACAGATTTTGGACGGCGTTGGCCAACGCGTTTGTTACCTGGTCGTGGACGACACATAAGTGGCAATGAATGCTGTATCGACAAACTTTTGAGAGTCAGTAGAACAGATTGGAGTGTTCTGTTATGTGAAGAGCAAATTACTAGGAGCATCTAATCGGGAGATTTGAAACCATCATGAGGCAAAAATATTGTTCCAATAACATCAACATCGGAAACAGAGAAGGTCGAGAAACAACTGAAAGTTGGAGAGGAAGCGTGCCGACAATCGAGAAACAAGAAACAGTGATTTCCCATGAATTCGCCGACAATTTTGTGACGGGTAGCAGCGTCAAAAAAAAAAAAAAAAAAAAAAAAAACAAAAACAAAACAAAACAAAAACAAACCCACCGTTGTAAACCTAAAAATCGAAGCATCCCCGTTCCACGTTTGGAAGACGGTTCTTCGTCGAATGAAAATCATGACCTCATTCAGCACTGCAAAAAAAAAGCATAAAATTCCTCCTTCCATCCAGTAACAAACTGTGATTCCCGCTCCTTGCTAAACTTTTACACCCTGAATGAATCCATTACAAACCTATTAAATTGAGCCCACTGCACCTGACGAAATTTAGATACACGCACCGACATTGCGACGACTGCTTCAAGTGTCAAAAATGCCAACCCACCGTCTACACAGACAACTGGTTCGAAAACCTGCACTCTTTGTGCTCCCATGATTTCAGCCGAAACCTGAAAACAGAGGAGCAGGTGCTAGTTTGAGCTGCAAGGGCAGCACCGAACCAGGAACAACAACGTATCAAAGAGTTACTCTGTAAGGACGGTGAAGAATTCTCTCAAAGATATGAGGGTTTGTTGTCAAGCTCTTATATCATTTTACACAATCTTTATGAAAATCACTGATCTCTCATGCATTTGGTCACCCACCGTGGAAGTCGGTACATTGGTAACCCGAAGTCACTGCAGTCAGTGCGTGAAGAAGTCAGTCGATACACACACCTCTGCCATGCGCTTGCTGCATGCTTCTTCCTACCTCGAAAAAAAATACAAAAAAAACATAAAAAAAACATAAAACTTAATTGTCTTCTAAAAATGGCTCTCTGTTGGGGATATTCGGGGCACATGTGGGGTCCAGAACGATATCTCCAGAGACCCCCAACTTGAGTGGTTAGTTAGGGTTCTGCTTAACCAAGTTTGACACTGTTTAGATCAAACTTACTTAGCAATAATCATTCCTTAGCAACTATTTATGGGTTGATTGTCAGATTCTTACAGCAAATGCTAGCTGAAATTATGAAACCAACCCATATGTGGTGATTTGGATTACTAGATAGGGTTTGAAGAAGCTACGTTACCCAAAGGCACAGATGTGGTGAGGCAGCAGGATTCCGGAGATGCAGTAGCAAAACACCCACACTACCAATATACGTAAAACATGTACAAGCATTTTCACTATGTAAAAGTAGATATATATTTTTTGATTCATGTATTCTAAATTTAAATAAAATCTATACTAAAATCCCAACACAGGATAATTAAGATCAACACAGGATAGTTAAGATCATGTGAATAGTTCAAAAAATTAACTACTTAATGTGTTCATTAAGTAGTTTTGACTTGTTGCAAACTAAGATCAGGGTAATAGATGTTTAGATCATGTGAATAGTTCAAAAAATTCAAATATTTATATTTCACAAGGTTGAATCTTGTTTATTTTTTATTTTTTAAAAATTTTTAATTGTGTGATTTTGTCATTTATTCTTTATTTCATTATAATTAATAATGATTTTCTTAAAGCTATAAAAGGAAGTAAAAAATACCAAGAAAATTTCTTTAAGTAGATTAAAAAAAGTTAGCATTCATATTAAAGTCCATTAACAAATAGCAATTGAACACTCAAAAAAAGAATGTCTTGACTTACTTGACTTTATAAATTTTTTAACTATGCAATTATTATTTAGAATTTTTAACCTTAAAAAATCTACTTATTTTTAATATTATTAAATATACAACCTAATTTACAAAATCTTTCAAAAAGATTATTCAATAGGCTCTAAATCTATAATAAATAATTAAATATTCTTCTAAATATTATACAAAATCTAAAATATGAAAGAAAGTATTCAAGACATAGAAGTGTCAAGGACATAAAACTCAAATAATAAAAGCTCAATACATTCCTTTATCATTGAAAAAGAATAGATATTTATTCAAAACTAATATAATATTGAAACTAGAATGACTATTGCAAAAAAGAAAAATGACTAGAGAATCTTGAAACAAGACTAAGGATTAGAAAGGCGTTGATAAGAGTGATTAAGGCTTCACACTTGCTTCCATATATACTTTCTAATTAGGAGCTAGATGACAATGTTTAATAGGATCTCTAACATTTGTCCAACTTGCGAGATATGTATCTTAACTTGCAAGGCAAGTTTTTATATGTGCTCTTCATAGTAAGCTTGTACCACAAGCTATCAATACATGCAATACATGGCTAACATATTGGCCAAGTTTCTAACCTACCAATCAATTACAAACACGTATAAAGTCAAAGTTGTGTCTATGAAGCTTCTAAGAATTTTTTTTACAAGATATTATCATATTTATTTATTTACATCTATTTCTATTCATATTATCTAGATAACTATTAGAATAAATATATATGCCAATGATATTATTCCTCCTTCTAAATATGAGTTCCACAAAGAACAATGATTGCATATTGATGAAGTTTAAGATACAAAAAATTATATTTGTTATATATTTTGATCTTTATTCCCTCTAAAGATAATTGATAGGTCATCTCAGCTATCAATAATGTCACATTTTAGGGCGAAAAGACTACCATAATATTTGATTATTATTGAGGCTTTCATATCTTTTTTCAAATAAAATATTTGTAACACTATTAAGAATTGTTTTTACTTCTATTAAAATCACCAAATATGGACAATTTCTTCTAAGGTCATGATATCAAATGGATTGTATCTTGCCATCTATTAAAAAAAGAAGATGTTGTTCTTGAGGATCTTCATTTCTATTATGTCATCTTGAAGATTGTGATAATTACAATGTATTGTCCAAGAGCTATTACATGGAGTTTTTTACCTACTCTTTTTTGTGATTTTGTTGTACCCAATATAAAAACTAATGCATCTATTTTTATAAAGAATGCTTTTGAAAAGTTGATGTGATATAAGATTGGTGCAAAAATAAATACTAACTTGAAAGCTTCAAACAATACTTTAGCTTCTTTATTTCACTTAAGTTTGTCTTTACAAATCAAACAAATAAGTGGAATTATAATTTGATTTTTTTTTTTGATAAAAATCCAATAATAATTGTTAAATCTAAAAAAACATTACAAATCTTTAATTATTTTTAAAATCTTTCAATCCATAATAGTTTGGACTTTCTCAAGATGCATCTTAAGACCATCATTTGAAATGATATATCCTAAGAAATCAACTTGAGTAATATGATATATATATACTTTTTCATCTTGGCATATAATCCTACATCTTTAAGTTTTTATAATACATGAAAAATATGAAATTTATATTTATTTATATTTTTAGAATAAATTAAATAATTATTTAGATAAAAAAATAAAAAATAAAAAATAATTAAAAAATTCACAAAAGACATCACTCAATAGATGTTGAAAAATAGGTGGTGCATTTGTGAATCCAAAAGGTATAACATTATATTTAAAGTATCTATAATTAATTTAAAATATAGTCTTTTATGTATTTTTTATGCAAACTAGTTTATATGCTTTTGTATATTTATTTTTATATAGATCTTTACTTGATTGAATTGGTCAAAAAGTCTTAAAATCAAAGATGAGAAATCTTGTTGGAGATTTAAAATGACATATGAAGTTCTTAATCAATTTCTTATCAATGTACTTCTTAAGTAGAGTCAATTTTTTTATGATAAGTTAAAGATTGGTCCAAATGTTGATTAGGTTCCTTCTTGAAGATCAATGAAACAATCATAAGAATAATATTTTAGAAGAATATATGTATTTTTTTTTTTCAATAACATCTTGATAATCATGAATTTGGCTTAAAATACCACTTAAAGTCTTTCTACCATCAGAAATAGGTGTGACATATATAACAAAAGATGACACTTCTTTTATAGTAGGTATAAAAGTTTTTGTATTTATCAATAAGAGTTTGGTTATATTAGATTTATGGATTTTATTTGACTAATAATATTTTGGATTAAATTATAAGAAAAATCAAGGTTACAAGAAATCTAGTATATTTAAAGATTATATCTTTTTATCCATAATAATCCTAAAATAACTAAATTAAAAGAAGATCTAATTATATATTAAATATTATTAAGCTATTATAATCTTTATTTGCTATATTTAAAATAATATTTTTATAGATAATATCTTTAAAGATTAAAAAACTATTATCTATGATTTTTACATGCATAGATTTAGTTTTTTTAATTAAAGATGTTTCTTATTTTTTGACAAAGTCTTTGTCTATAAAATAAGCTCAAACTCTTAAATCTAATAAATCTAAGTCTTTGTAATTTTTTGATCCTAAGAAAATTGTATAATAAAAAAAAATAAAAGATTTGAAGAGAAAATAAGATCTTTAATAGATGTTGCATAAGATTCTAGCTGCACGACTCCTATTATAGTTGAAAAAAGTCATTTTTTAATACATTATCCTCTTTGGCAACCATGCTTATTATTTTGTAATCATATTATTTTTTTGATAATATTAAGTAGTATGCTTAGACTCTCTATAATATAAGCACAAACCTTTTTAACAACATCTAATCTTTTTTTGTTCAATAAGTGATTTGAAACATATTATGTTAATTTGTATAGATTTCGGCCTTGATGAATAAGCTTTTGAAAACTTAGAAGCTATTGCCATGACTTAACTTATACATCTCTAATCAAATTTTTATTCTTGGCATGTATGCAATGACTTAAGCAATAAATTACTCCAATGAATCTAATCTTGGAATCATCAATAGTAAATATTTAATATTATTCTTCAATCTATATCAAAATTGATTGATAACGGCTTTATCATTTCAATCCATGTTTTCATGCAGTAATACAATTATATAACGAAGAATTAAAAAAATATAGATTTTATTATATAAGAGCATAATAAAAAGATGTAATAGTAATATAAGGATAAATGATAGGAAGGTAGTAAATTTTTTTAATCTTAATACTATTTTTTATAGAAGAGACTTCTATTTCTTTTTTAGAAGCATAAATGAGCCAAATCAAAATAGAAGAGATAATTAATTGATATAGATATCTTTAAAATATAATTAAAAATAAGTTTTAATAAAATTTATTTTAAAATACTGAAAATTGAAACTCAAAGATGATAAGTTGTGAACCAAGATCAAAATCCAACCTAAGACACAAAACTGCACTCCTATGACAAATCTACAATTTTTTTAGTTGATAATAGAGTGGGAATTGAAAGCAAACTTGTAAAAATATTTTTATAAGTTGATTTTATTTGATTTGAAGTTGTATTGAGTTTTTTTAGAGCTTTTCAAAAGAAAAGATATATTTAGTAGTTTGAATTTTTAAAAATAAAATAAAATTTATAAATTTGAGGATTTGGTGAATTTTGTAGTACATTTACAAGTAATTTTTTTAAAAAATTGTCATTGTATTTGTTTTGAATGTATTTGAAAAATTTTAATGTCAATCAAATAACTAGATTGAAAGATATGAGATTTTTATTGAGTTAAGATCTCAGTGTCACAAACATACACATGTTAACCAATAATTACCTATATGATTTAGATAATAGTAGATAAAAATAAGTTAATTCCATAATATCTTCTGTAAAAGCTTAATAGACACTGCTTTGACTTTATAGATGTCTTTAATTGACTTTTTAGGTTAAAAACGTGGTCAACAAGTTGGCCATGTTCCACACATGTTGGTAACTTGAAGAACAAGCTAAGTATGTGGCCCTTATATAGAAAACTTGCCTTATAAGCTAAAGCATGTATTCTGCAAAGTGAACATATATTCGACATCCTATAGAACATTGCCACGTAGCTCCTACTTATATAGTATATATAAAAGTAAGAATGAAGTACTCTTCATTCTTATCAACTTCTTTCTTTCTTCTTGTATAGATTTAAGAATCTCTAATTTCCTTATCATTTGGCAATAGCCATTATAGTTTCTTTTTAATATACATATTACTTTATTTTTATTTTGACACTTTTTTTTTGACATAGATTTTTTAAGTTTATGTATCTTCTTCTAATTCATGTCTTTGACACATTGACAAGAGTATATTTATAATATTAGAAATTTTTCTTTTCTTGATTAAGAATGGATTACTCAATTTTTTTGGTAAGACATAAACGTATTAGAAGTTACAAATTATCCTCTTCAAAACTAATATTATTCTTAGTATCTTTTTTATTCTTAAGTCTTGTCTTCTACTTATCTTGAGTAATATTAGAAATTTATTTTTTAAGTATTATCATGCCAGAACTTCTTGAAATAAAGAGTATAATTGTACAAATACAAGAACAATTGAGGAAGTTAATGCTTGTGATGCATCAACTCAATTTATCACTACAATAAGCAATAAGAATGGCAAGAAGTGAAGATATAGATATGATTTGAGCTGCTACAATATTATCCAATCATGTCCCTTTTCCTATGATAAAACATCATTTAGATACTAGAGAATCAAGAGTTGCCTTGCTTGAGAAGTTTGATGGCATAAGATCTAAGTTTCAAGGATTTATCAATCAAGTATAATTTGTGATTGAACTTCAATTTCAAAGCTATCGAACTCAAAGATCACAAGTTAGATTCATTGTTACATTTCTTTCAAGTTCAATATTATCATGATTTTTATCTTTTTTTGAATGACAAGATCTAATATTGGATAAT
The DNA here is from genome assembly GCF_059467195.1 of Physcomitrium patens. Classification (NCBI taxonomy): domain Eukaryota; kingdom Viridiplantae; phylum Streptophyta; class Bryopsida; order Funariales; family Funariaceae; genus Physcomitrium; species Physcomitrium patens. Next base: position 9,212,315 of record NC_143429.1, read on the forward strand.
TTGGAGGCTTTTTTAGTAGAATTTTGATCCATGTACAGAGAACATGATGCAATTCATATTGCAACTAACAAGATTCATATTTTATAACAACACAATCAATTTGTAACATTATATACTTTACAATTTTGACAATTTGCAACTGATATCAAATGTGATGATGCTGCATTAATTAGCCAAATTTTCTACGGATTATAATATGAGGTAAAAAAATTGATGTTCAACTTACCTAATCTTCAAACATTAAGTCAAGCAATTGACTTTGCTGTGAAGTATGACAATCGACTTTTTGAATTTTGATCTGAGAGTCAGAAAGTGGACCTCAATGTTACTATAATTAAATGGCAATATCAATGCATCTTCAATACATGCATTCAAAAGTAAAAGATATATAAATTCATGTAATACATTTCAAACTTCTTACTAAGTAAGAAAAGACTCATTGCTATCAAGAAGGATTATGCTTATATTGTAGAAAACCTAAGCACACTACTCAACATTGGCCAAAGAAACAACATAATTATAAAATGAGGAGTATAAATATCAAAAAAGATAATATATCAGAAAACAAGTTTGTTCAAGTATAATAGGAACCATGCGATTGGAACCTTATACAATACCTAATAAAGGTCCTATTCTCTCCTTAAAACCCTCTCTTTGTTTTATATTAAATATTATTTTAGGACCTATATATTACAAAGCCTTTGCCTTGTTAGATTCAGGAGCCTTAGCGTATTTTTTAGATAAAGAATTAGCTAAAAGACTTAACATATCTTTACTAAGAAAATCTAAACCTGTTCACATAGAAGTCATAGATGGTCACCTATTGTCTTTTGGAGATATTATTCACAAAACCCTTTCCATAGAAGTAATAACTAATAGTCATAATAGCTTTGTGGTATTTAATATCATTAGATCTTCTTCTAATTTAATTATTTTAATTTTATTGTGGTTAGAAAAATATAATCCTCAAGTAGATTGGATATTTTTTACTCTTGATTTTTCTAAAAGTATAATTAAGAGTGTAGTTAATGAAGTAAAAAATCACAAGCCTAGTAAAATTAAACCTATGTTTGTAAGTACAAGAGCTTTCTTGCATACTGCAAGAAAATGATCACCTTGTGTTATTTATGCTACACCCGTCTCTAATGGTATAATGACTTTAAATTAAATTCCAAGCCAATATCAAGAATTTTAAGATATTTTTGAAAAAAAAATGTAGATAAAATTTCAAAATATTGTCCCTATGACTGCTCAATTGACCTTCAAGAAGGAAAACAACTACCATTTGGACCAATCTATAATTTATCACATAATGAGTTGGCAAAATTTAAGAAGAATATTGAAGAGAATCTAGCCAAGAACTTCATACGTCATTCCAAATCTCCAACAGGAGTCCCAATTCTATTTGTAAAGAAAAAAGATGGATCATTGCGAATTTGTGTTGATTATTGAGGACTCAATAAGGTCATTATCAAGAACATGTACATACTACCTTTAATATGTGGACTTTTTGATTAATTGAATCAAGCTAAGATCTATACAAAAATAGATCTATGAGGAGTATTCAAACTGGTACACATTAAAGAAGGAGACAAATAGAAGACTATATTTTGAACCACATACGGACATTTTGAATATAATATCATGCATTTTGGACTTATAACTGTACCAACAGCTTTTCAATATCTTATGAATGATATTTTTTGATAATTTTTGGACGATTTTGTTGTCTGTTATCTAAATAATATCTTAATCTATTCTAAGAATACAAAAGAATATGAACTTCATATTTGTTATGTGTTACAAAAATTAAGAGATGCGGGACTCTATGCCAAGATAGAAAAGTGTGTATTCTACACTACTCAAGTTGACTTCTTAGGTTATATTATTTCAAACAATGGACTTATGATAGATCTTAAGAAAGTTCAAACTATTATAGATTGAAAGATTTCAAAAACAGTCCGAGATGTCCAATGTTTTTTGAGATTTGTCAATTACTATTGGATCTTTATGAAGGATTTCTCTCAAATTGTAGCTCCACTTATACATTTGACTTGTAAAGACAAACTTCAATAGAATTAAGAAGTGGAAGTAGTATTTGAAGCTTTAAAAACAACCTTTGTTTCTACATCAATCTTGTATCACATTGACTTTTCTAAGGCATTCTTTATGGAAACAAATGTATTGGACTTTGCTTTAGGTGCTATATTATTACAAATAGAAATAGATGATAAACTTCACTCAGTAGCTTTTCATTCCAAGAAATTTTCAGTAGTCAAGATTAATATTGAGATCTACAACAAAGAGTTTCTTGTAACTCTGGATTTTTTTTAAGAATGGCGTCATTATTTAGAAGACACTTCTAGTTTAATCACCACGTATACGGATTACAAGAATCCTAAATGTCTCATGTCAATTCGTATTTTGAATTATCACCAAGCTTCTTAGAATATATCTTTTTCAAGATTTGAAATTAATATCACTTATCAGCTAGAAAAACAACAAGGTATGTCTAATGCTCTTTTTAAATGTTCTTATCTTGTATTTAAAGAAAGAAATATAGTTTTTAATCAACAAAAGATAATTTTATTGAAGTCAAAAGAATTTCATCTTTGAGCAGTGAAATCAACATTGATTGTTGATTTAATTTTTCTCAAATAAATTCAATGAAGTATGTCCTCTAATCCTCTTGTTCAAGATATCAAGAATACTTCTTTTAAGTCTCGTGATACTTCTAAGTTTGAGTTCAAGAACAACCTACTTTATTTTAAAAGATGCTTATATATACCAATAGAAGAAGCACATTTACGTATTATTTAAGTACGTCATGACTTTTGAACAACAAGATATTTTAGATACAATAAGACTGTGAAACTAATATCTAGAGTTTTTTAGTGGTTGCAAATATGGAAGGTTATAAAAGACTTTGTTTGATTGTGTGACATTTGTTCAAGGATAAAAACTCCTCAACATCGACTTTATGGACTTCTTCAACCATTACCTATTCCAAAACAACCATGGTCTTCTATTTCTATGGATTTTATAATAGATCTTCCAATCTCAAGATTTTGTGATTCTATATTTATGATAGTAGATCATTTTACCAAAATGACATATTTTGTACTATGCACAAAATCTATCATAGGTGAAAAAATTTCCAAGCTTTACTTTGAGAATATGTATCGATATTATGGATTGTCAAAAGATATTATATTAGATAAAAGGACTCAGATTGTATTATCATATCGCGTGATTTGCTATCTGAGAATACATTAGATATATAGCTATAGAAAGTTTAGCTTAAAGTTTTATATGAATTTTTTTCTTAACTTCCAAAATTCCTTTAATTTGCATAAAACTCAAAATATAACAAAATCCCTTCAAAACATATTTTTTTTGTGAAGGATTTTCTCTTTTTGAACTTTAGAAATTCATAACTCTTGATCTAATTGTTCAGTTTATTTCAAATTTATAAGATAGGTAAAATTTATCCTTAAATTTTACCACAAAAAAACCAACTACAAATTCACTTCGGATCTTTTGGAATCTAAGAAATCCTAGCAGATGCTCTAAACCCTAATTTACAAGCACCTAAGTACTATTTTCTTAATATCTCAAAAATCCAATACTCAAATATTATCAAACTTGTGTACAAATTTTATTAACATGAATTTATACATTTCTTGAAATTTTGAGCCAAAATCTTATCAAATTGCTCAAAATATAGCTCAAGACACAACCACTAGTAAATCGGGTCACTTACTACCTTTAGATTGCATGTGCTGACTTCAAAATCCAATAAATTCTTCACTTCAACTTAGAATCCAGCAAGCAATATGCAAAAAGTGTAGCTTCAAAAGTGCTCTCTCTAGTCGCAATCATCGATCTTCTATTGCCCTTTGTACAATTGTCAAAAATAGTGATAGTAGCTCCCAAATCAACACCTTAACCTTTGAGCGCCTATATCTCCTTCATATAAACTCCAAATCATACAAGATTTGTACCAAAACTATAGCCAAAAATCTAAATTTGCTGACCCTAGCCTTCAAAGCTTGAATGGGCCCAAAAAACTAACCCTAATTTCTAACATGGTATCGGGCAGCCTCCTCAAAGCCTATTGGTCATGATTTTTGACCAATAGGAATGGAGATTTTCATCAACCATCTCCATTCATCTACATAGATGCCCTAAACTCTCTTTGCTACTAAAATCCTTCGTCAATCCTTTTTCTTATAAGATTTACATAAATTATGCTCTAAACACCAAATAAGAGAACCAAAATAAGTTTTCAAAGGTCACCAACGTCTAACAAAGGTGATTCTAAATATTTAAAAGTTACTATCAATTATTACCAATCTTAAAAACGACTATCAAAAGAAATTAAAGATATACAAATTCTATAGTAATCTTTCTAAACAACCTCTTTTCAAGGTAATAATCAAATTATATTCTACAACTAACTAAAATCTACTAATATGGCTCTAATTATGTTACTTAGTAAATTATATATTAAGTACATAACTACATTATTTTCATATAGTAGCCAAACCACAACACAACAATAGATTTTTTAAATTTATGCATCTTCTTCTAGTTCATGTCTTTGATACTTAGATACTTGAAATTTAAGGTCAGTAAGGATTTTTGTAATCTTACAAAATCTACCAATTTGATTGAAGCAATAATTAGCGTAGGCTATTTTGACTTAAAAATATCCATGCTAGTTAATTTTTGAAGCAATTGAATAATTTAACAAGGAAAAATTCCTATTGAAAGTTCAACATTTAGATTGAAAAAATAGATTAGCTAAAATCTAAAAGATTTAAGATTTTATTTTCAATTGATAAATTTGATTTTCTTCAAATTTTATGTACATATTAATTGCTTATGAATTGAAGTGTGAATGAATTTTAAATGAAATCAATAGTTCAATTAATATTTATTAAGCTTATAAAATAATTATAGAAATTGGTTAAAATTTTCTTAGAATTTTTTTGGAGTTGTTTAGAAATTAATTAAGATTGGTCTAGGATTAGATTAGAATTGGTTAAAATTTTATTAGAATTGATTTAGGATTTGATTAAATTTTGTTCGAATTTGATTAAGATTTAATAATTATTTTTTTAGGATTTTATTTGGATATTTTTATGATTGATTAAGATTTCAATAAGATTTATTTAAATTTTTTTTATGATTTATTAAAAAGTTTTTAGAATTTTATTAGGATTTATTTTAGAATTATATTAAAATTTGATTAAGATTTACCTAAGATTTAATTAAGATTTATTTTAAATTTTAACTTTTAGTATTTTTAAAGGATTCTTTATTATTTTTTAAAAATTCTATTTTAATATTTTTTTAAAAGATCTTGTTGTTTCTTTAAGTTTTTTTTTCAATATTTTTTTAAAATTTTATTGTTATTATTTTTTGAATTTAATTTATAATTTTTTAATATTTTTTTAGTAATTTCTTTTAAATTTCTTTTATATTGGTTAAATTTTGATTAGATTTTTTAAGATTGAATTAGAGTTTATTAAAGATTCTATTAAACTTGGTAAGATCTTGTTGTTGCATTTCCTATTTACCTTCCACAATTAGGTATCTAATGCATTCATAAGCAAGAATTTCTATTATATGACAACATTGCAAATAAGGTTTTAAAATGTAGTGGTATATATGGTGGCTTAACATGATTCTAATTGTAAAGATACAAATCTGGTCTCAAATATCTTTTTTTAATCAATTTTTTCAAATCTGGCCATAAATATTTTGAAGAATGAATTCAAATTATAAAAGAAATTGTTTTTTTATTTTATTTTATTTTATTTTATTTTATGTTATTTTTTTATCAAAGGCACAAAGTAAAGGAGAGCACTTGTAGATAGAAGTGCACTCATGAATCCAACTTGAGTAAATCCATGAAAGTATTAAGAAAGATGCAATCTTAAATAGTGATTTACTTGGTATAGAAATTCTTAAAATTTTTATCTTGTTCCATCAAACTTCTTTGGCATACTTATCTTTGCTTCCTGTATATTTATAATAACAAGACTTCTTGAATTCAATTGTAATCTTAATCTACTTGCTTCTTTCAATTGTACAATTTCTTAGTGTAGACTTTAAACTTCATTATTGACTTCTTCCATAGGCATAAAAATACTACCTCTATAATTGACATTAGCAATATGCAAGATTTTCATTCTAAGAGTGTTGATAAGCTTGTGAAGATTTAGAATAGTTATAAATCTATTTTTATTTTTGCGAAGAGTAGCATCCATAATTTTTTCTTTTATAAACAATTCAAATAAATCTACTAGTCAAATTAGAGGATGATAATTTAAAACCTCTGATATTAAATAAAAATTTCTACAAATAAGAATAGTTTATTATCTTTAAAGAAAAAAATTACTATTAAAAAATTATAATATTAATTTAAAATTAAGTATTTTACAACCTTTAAAATAAAATAATAGAAATGAGATAATCTACTTATTTCTAAAAAAAATAAAAAGAATAAATTGGCACTCTTATCAAATTTTCATGGATATAAATCTCAAATAAATAAAAATTGAATACCCTCTTGTATTACTTGGAAAGAGTAGATTTTTTCTTGAGATTAATATAATATTGAAACTAAAATAGCTATTGGTAAAGATAAGAATATTAGAGAGTCTTGAAATAAGAATAATGATTTAAAAGGCATTAATAAGAGTTAAGAAGGTTTCATTTTTGCCTCTATATATACTTTCTAACTAGGAGCTATATGACAATGTTCTATAGGATCTTCAAGATGTGTCTAAATTACAAGACATGTGTGAAGTCAAAGCCGCATTTATAAAACTTGACTATAAGATATTATGAAATTTATCTAATTTAATCTATTTCTACTTAGTCATATTATTTGCATAGTTATTAGAGTAAATATGTATATCTATGATAAGAAGTTATAAATGTTTTATTAATTAAAAAATTCTTTAAAATAAGTGATAAATAAATCTAATAGATACCATTATCTTTAGATCAATTGAAATTTTTTTCTATAACATAAGCATCCACCAACTTGTGAACCTTAGGTACAAATAATCTAATAGTAAAATATATTAATACAACCTCAATTAAGTATAATTTTTTTTTAATAATATTTTAGTATTTTTATAATATTTTTTAATTTCTTAATATTAAATATAAATAATATGAATTTTCTTAATTAAAGTTAATAGAAAAGTATTATCCTATTATTTTTAATTAGTTAAATTTTTAAATTCAAATTTCAAAAGATAAGACAAGAAGAAGAATTTTATTTTTTTATATAAAAAGTACCATATGATACATATATTTAATATATTATAAAATTTATCTTTAAAATAAATATCTAATAATTAAAAAAATAGACAATCTACAAAGGTTAATAAATCTTTAACTTAGTCTTGTTCCAAATATGTTTTTATATAGAATAGTCAAATAGTAAGGCTGTCAATCTGAGTATAAAATTCTTTAGTCTGCTTTGATCCTATTGATAAACTAAACTTAAATACTAAAAACTTCTCATAGAAAAAGAACTATTCTTAAGAAAAGCACAATTTAAAAAAAATAAAAATAATCAAACAATTGTATTCGTACCACTTTTATTTAATTATATAAATTACAAGGGATATTTTTCATTGACTTAGTGATGAATTAAAAATTTGTAAGAGAAAAAATTAGAGTTAAAAAGAATAAATTCATATTTAACTTACATGGCCCAAAAAAATAGCAACTTCTAAGGCAAAACAATAAAAAATTGGCAACAAAATCAATTCTTCATATTATCTTTAGTTTCTTTGATTATAATTCAAAAATAATACATGGATTTAGAGATGTTCAGTAATTTCATAAAATATAGACATGGAAATTCACATTTCTATATTATCTTAAAAAAATAAAAAATTAAATTATATTAAGATTAACTTTAATTCTTTAATAAGAAAATTTTACAAAAGTGCTTTTGTACATCAAAGATATAAAGATATTAAAATTTTTAGTAATGACATCTTGTTTTTAAATACTTTAAAAGTAATACAATAATAATATTTAATATATATATAATGAACTCATATTAAAGTAAAAAAGAATAATATGATGTAATTTAATAGATTATAATAAAATAATATTGCTTAAAGACTTAAGGCTTTATATAAAGACATCCTCTAAAAATAAAAATAAAAAACAACAGAAAAAAAATAAAATACCAAAAAAAACCTTAAAAAGTTGAAGAAGATATAAACTAGAAATAAACATAAATAAATTAGACAATCTAGATGCAAGTAATTCTACACATTAGAATTAAGCCTCAATTTCTCATGTTTGTCTGGAACAATCAATAGAAGAACCTTAAAAGTAAGGCCAGTATGTTTATAATCTAATTTTTCTACTAATTAGTAAAATATATTTTTATATTTTTTTACGAAATTATAGTTATCATTATAATATTTAATTGTAGATAGTAATTATATATTTTTATTTAATTAGAGAATTTTAAAAATAAAATTTTAAGTTATAAGTATTAACAATATGTTTGTAAAAAAGTCTGAATGATTCTTGTATTAAGTTTTTTAGGTTTTTCTCTTGAGAGGACAGTTATGATGACTATACAATCCTGGTGTTTTTTTTTTTTGATTTTTATAATAAGGAAAAATATAGTTTTAGAATTAAGACAATACAATATTTAATAACTTTTTTGAAAATTAAAATTTATAAAATTAGTAATTAAATTTAATAAAAAAAATATAAATATAAATTTTAAATTTAGCTTTATGATAAAAAATGAAATCTATATTTGTAGTTCTTGCAATCAGATGAGTGGTTTAAGCAATATGCTTTAGATAGTTAATTTTTAAATTTATCATATTTTATTTATAGTATTTAATTTTTTTAATAAGAGAAGTATTTGAATTTTTTTTAACAATTATAGAACTAATCCGCTATTTTCGATTTAAAGTAGAAAATTTTTAAGTTGCCAACATCTTAACACCCTATTTTATAGTTACACTATAGATTTGAAAGTAAATATATTTTTTTACGAAAAAAAAATATAATTTTTTAAAATTATAATTTAATCTCTAAATTTTATTATTTCTTGGTCATCTACAATTTTTCTTCCTTTTACAAAAAATTATTAGTAGCAAACTCTAGTTGTTTTTAAATTCTTAGTTTGATTTTATTTTTATTTTTGGAGTACTGTTTTATCTCTATCTAACTTGTTTTCTCTACTATTTTTTTATCTATATATAAGAAGATTCTGTTTTTTATACCTAAATATTCAATGTGCAAAAACCTCACACATTAATGATTAGACAATACTGAAACATGTGAATTAAAGAGCTAAATTGGATGTAAAAATAGTTTGTTCTTGGTAAATACTTCTTATAGTTTCTAAATATAATAACCTAAAATCATCATACATAGAAGTAAAATATTCTAATCTTGTATTCTTTATACTAAACTAAATTTCTAAAATTCATGAAATACTATCTTGAAAACTTAGAAAACACATGATTGGTAGAAGAGAGAAATATTTTAATAGATTTAAGCCCTCTATTTATTTATTACAAGAATTTTATATTATATTAGCTATATAAAAACTATATATATATATATATATATATATATATATATTTAGGTCAATATAATTTAAAAGAAAAAAATTAGTATTACAAAAATCTTAAAATTCTACTCTTTTTCTTTTGAATTGTTCAATTTATATTTTACTTTTGTTGCATAAGTTAATAATTTATCTTATTTTTTCTATTTATATTATTTTTGAATTTAAAAGGTGAAAAAAATTATAATCTTAAACTTACTATTTTTATCTTTTAAAATGGATAAAACTCTAATAATATATGAAAATTTCCTATTATGCAAAAAAATGTTTGTTTCTTTTAATTTTAGATTATATTTGTATATTTTGAATGGTCTTTTGTATATCAAAGAAGTCAACTTTCTTTGTTAAAAAAATTAAAATTGTTTCAATATAAGGTTTCAATTATCCTCAACGAAGCAATTTCTTCAACCACAAATCTCATGTATCACACCTCACAAATCAAGAAATTCATCCAAAGTTTACAGATGTTTGCAGAATCATCAAATGAAGAAAAACACAAAGCCTAGCAATCTACAATGAAAAACCCAGGTTGATACAAAGGAAGCTCTACACTGAATTGATTAAGCACTCCGATGGGTACCCCCTCTGTGTGACGGATATTAAAAAAAACAAAAGGGACTCCCCGAGGGACAAAGCATTTCTCTGATATTGCTCCAATTCTCCAATGACCAGCCACCTCTTTTGGAGCCTCAATTCTTAATCACAAACTTCAAATGGTTAGACTCATGAGTGAACATTCGTCCCAACGTCCATAATTCCCAGGGTTATCACGCTCTTCTCCGCTCAAACAATGTCTCAATAAGCAGTGGTTTCTGCTCTTCCCACAATTGCTCTTTTCTTCATGTTTTTTCTTTTTCTTTGATTTTTTTTTTTTTTTTTTTTTTTTTTCCTTCTTTTCTGCATTGTGAGTATTTGTTTACCAGTGGATCAGCAAATTGGAACCCAAGTACCCATTTGTGTGGACCTAGCACACCGACAATAGTAATTTTGATCACTACGGTCGTTATCGAGGGACTTACTTCACCGAATTATTAGCAATTTAAGAAGCTGCCATCCACGATCAGCCACAGTACGCCGCACTGCTCTTCGAAGCGGCAATAAAAATAGCCCACATATTGTAACTGTTCCACATATTCAATTCTATTCAAGGTTCGGCAATGGTGACTAGTGACTATTGAAAAGTTGTGAGATGTCTAGAATTGGCTATTGCTGCTAAATCTTGATATATATATATATATATATAGGTATGTGTGTGTGTATTGAGTAGATACATTGAACTGGGTATGAGTCAAAACTGGAGCTGCTTGTGTAGAGAGCGTTAAAGACGTCCAAAAGGCTTGGCGAGTGTGTTGGTAATATCATGTGCACGTTTATATTAACTTCAATTTGTGGACAATTACAATAGATCTATTTAGATAAACTAGATAAATTCAATATCAAATTCTTATTTATATAATCTAACATTTGAGGGGTTGGTAAATACAATTTTCATGATAATTTGATATAAAAATTACAATTTATACAATTTCATATAAAAAATGACAGTATTTAATCGATGTTTAGTTTATATAAAATCTACAACAATGTCAATTATTGGTTTTTTTGTAATTATATATTGACAACTTAAAATTATTTACTGAAATTACATATATATATATATATATATATATATATATATATTAAATAGTAAAATTATTATCATTATCAATTGTTATTGATCTTCTTTGTAGAGTCGAGCCTCATCATTTTAGCAACTACAAATGTTAATGAAATTTAATTTTATATAAATGATTTCATAATAATTAATTTCTTGCATGCTATGTTTTGTACTATCTTATATTTTGTTATTTATTTTGACTAATATTTGATTAAGTATTAAAACCTTATTACTTCTTTTACAACCTTGGTCATAAATTTTATAGAACCAATAAATAAAAATACAAAATGTAGTTTTAAAAATGATAAGATTAATTGAAATAAGATTTTTTAAAAATATTAAAAATAATTTAGTTAATTTTATAGATATCCCAAACTTACAAAATTGATATTGAATCAATACCCTTTTTTTCTTTTTTCTTTTTAATAAAAAATAAGACTTTAGTATTGTCATAATACGAGTTTTTAAAGTTTGAATTCATATATTAACTTATATGTTTTTCTTTAAATATTATATTATTAATTTTTTATCCAATTTTTAAATATTTTATTTTAATATGTATGGTGATGTTGAAATGTCAATCTATATATAAAAAAATATAAGGACTATTAATATTAAATCAGAATAGAAGTATTTAATAAAGATTGTGTTGAAAAAAAAGGTCTTAATTAACATGTTTAAAGTTACAAGCATATGTTTTATATTTGATTAAATTTCTATGTTTCTACTATTCTATCATTAGATTTTTTTTTTAATAGAATTATTATTTTATTTGTATTTAGAAGATTTCTTTTTTAGATAATTTTTCCAATAAAAATTCTAATTCTTGTATTTTATAATGAAGTCTTTTTGATATTCTTAATTATATTTAAAAGAAATTTTAAATATTTTTCAAAAGTCTACAGTAGAACTTGTTACAACTAACACAAGTAAAACTTATAAAGTAAAAATTATCTTAGATTTTAAATAAATTAATATTAAGACTAATTATAAAAATTTTAAAATTAATTTTTTCTAAACTTAAAATTATTCAAAATAGATCAATTAAATTTTATAAGTATGTGTAAAGATTATAAGGATCTTTAGTAATAAAAGCTATATTTAATATATTTTAGATATTTATAGAAATTTTATTTTTATTAAATGATATTTTAAAGTATAATTTTTTAATTTTAAAAAATATTAAGATATTTTTAACATATATTTATTAAAATAAATACTTTTTGATAATTATAATAAATAAACATCTTGTAAATATTTAAAAGTCACTTATTCTAAAGCCTCAATATTAGCCATATTACTATATCATTATTTTTAAGAATTAAAATAATAGATTGATTTTTATGTATTTTTGTTTAAAATATTTATCTTTTATTTTAATTTTATTTTTTTCAAAGTTAATAATAATAATAATAATAATAATCAAGAGATCTAGAAGTATAAGAGAATTAAGACAATAGATTAAAAAGATTGCTTGATATAATACAAAACGGTCTAAGTCTATGGTAATCCAACTTATCACAAGAACAAATAGTTTTGATATTACAACAAAGTAACCATATCTTATTGCCAACATGGAATTTAAAAAAAATCTTTGTGATAGACATTTACATTAATCTTTTTTTATTCTTGAGCTTTTATTAATTTTACCTTCATTATTATATGTAGCTCAGATAAATGATTTGCCAAAACTTTTGTTGCAAGATTATCAAATTTTAAAAAGTCAAAAGCATCAATAAATAGATGATAATCATAATTAATAAAAAAAAGAGTTTTTTTAAGTAGATACATATAATGTATTATTATAAGCAAATTCTACTAATGAAAAAAGAATTATCCAACCACCTTGCTGGTAGTTGATGATACATCTAAAATACTACTCCAAAACTTAATTTACATGTTGTGTTTATCTATTGGTTTAAAGATGGAAAGCTCAAAATAATTTTATATAAGCTAAATATGTTCTTTGATCTTTTTATTTATAATATTAAAAAAATAGTAATTATTGATAATAATAGAAAGCTTAAGATAATTTTAAATCAATAATTAGTATTGATTTTATTGTTCAAAGATGAAATTTCTTTGGCTTAAAGAAAATAGTATATTTTTTATTAAAAGTTATGTTTCTTTCTATTAATATAAGATAAGATTATGTAGAAAAGATATCTAACAAATCTTTTTATTTTCTTGATTAATAAATGATCTTAAATTTGAATCTTAACAAGGACATACTCCAACAAGCTTGGCAATAATTTAAAATATATTATAACATGAAATACTTGAGGTTCTTATAATCTATATATACAATGACTAGATTGAAAGCACCTTTTAAATAATAATGCTATTCTTGAGATAGATCCATAATTGCAAGAAGTTCTTTATTATCAATCTTATAATTAATTTTGATTACAAAAAACTTTTATAAATAAAAAATTACTTAATATAATTTATCATCTTCTTCTATTTATGATAATATAATATCCAAAGCAAAGTCCAATGTATCTATTTCTGTAAAAAATGGCTTAAAAAATTCTACATAATATAAGATTGATACAAAATCAAAAGTTCTTTTGAAAGCTTCAAATGCTTTTTCTGCTTCTTCATTCTACTTAAGTTTATCTTCACAAATCAAATGTATAAGTGAAGTTATAAATTGAAAAAAAATCTTGATAAAGATTAAAAAAAATTAGCAAATTCTAAAAAATATTAAATAATTCTTATTATTTTTGAAATTTTTCAATCTACAATAGTTTGAATTTTTTAAAGATCTATCATAAATCTATCATTTGAAATGATGTATCTTAAAAAGTCAACTTGAGTAGTATAAAATATATATATTTTTTTATCTTGGCATTGAATCTAGCATATTTTAGTTTTTGTGATACATAACAAATATAAAATTTATATTTTTTTTATATTCTTAAAATAGATTAAAATATCATCTAAATAATAAAAAATAAAATTATCAAAAAACTCTTAAAAAATATCATTCATTAGATGTTGAAAAGCTGTAAGTATATTCATAAATCTAAAAGGTATGACATCGTATTCTAAATATCCATACCTAGTTTGAAACACAATCTTTCATTCATCTCTTGTTTTGATGCATACTAGATGATATGATCCTTGTAGATCTATTTTTTTTTTTTTTTTTATAAATCTTGACTTGATTCATTTAATTAAGAAGTCTAGATATCAAAGATAGAGAGTATTTATTCTTCATGGTGATCTTGTTAAATCTTCAATAATCAATATACATGTGTAATGACGAATTTTTTTTCTTCACAAATATTATAGGAACTCTTGCTAAGGATTTTGAATGGCATATGAAATTCTTAGCTAGGTTATCTTTAATATACTCTTTGACTTCAATCAACTCATTTTGTAATAAATAGTAGATATTAGCATGGAATACTACTTAAAGTCTTTCAACTATTAGAAACAAGTATAACATAGATAACACAAGTTGATCATTTTTTTACAATATGTAAGAAAGTCTGTATATTTTCAAATATGGATTTGGTTGCATTAGACTTTTGACTTTCTACTTGATTGATAAAACCCTCAATTATACTATCAAAAGAATCAAGATTACAAGAGATCCAATCTATTTAAAGATTACATTTTTTTAGCCATAATAAACTTAAAATAATTGGATTAAAAAAAGATCTAATTATATTAAATATCATAAAGCTACTATGATTGCTAACTACTATTTCTATAAGAATGATTTTATGAATAATACCTTTAAAAGATAACAGACAACAATCTATGACTCCTACATGAAAAAATTTAGTTTTCTTTATTAGAAATATGTTATATTTTTTAATGAATTCTTTATCTAAGAAACAACCTAAGGCTCTTAAATCTAGCAATGCAAAGACTTCGTAATGTTTAGATGCAAAATTAACATCTATTGTAAAACAAAGAAAGAATTTTGAGGAAAATATAAAATCTTTATTAGGTATTGTATAAGGTTCCAACTATACGTTAATATGTGATGTAAAAATCAAATTGTGATAAAGATATTCTCCAACACACTTAGCAACAATTCAAGACTCGAACTGACATGAAGTATTCAAGATTTTTTTGATCTGTATATATAGTCACCTGATGGGAGGTGCCTTCAAAAAAGTAGCGCCATTCTTGGAAAGAATTCACAATGGCAAGTAGCTCTTTATCATAAATTTTGTAGTTAATTTATGTTGCTGAATTTTTTTTAAAATAGAATATAATAGAATAGATGAGATGTGCTATCTTTTCTATATTACAATAACACTACTCCGAATGCAAAGTTTGACACATTCGTCTCCATAAAGTAAGGCTTGTTGAAATCTTGATGTATCAAAATTGGAGTTGTTGTAAAAGCATCTTTTAAGCTTTGAAAAGCTTTCTCTACTTTGGGGCCCCAATCCAGCTTGTCTTTGCATATCAACCACATAAGTAGAGTACCAATCTTGGAATAATTTCTAACAAAAATCATCTAGAAGTTTACAAATTTAAGAAAGCATACGATATCATGTACAATTTTTAGCTTTGCCCAATTGATGATTGCTTGTACTTTCTTTGGATCCATAAAAAAGCCTTTATTGGAAATAATATATCCAACAAATTCGACTTGAAGTACATAAAATACACACTTCTGTAGTTTTGCATATAGCCTAACACTTCGTAGTTTTTCCAATACAAGGCGAATATATTTTTTGTGGTCTTTAAAGTCCTTGGAAAAGATTAGAATATCATTCAAATAGATTATAAAAAAGTTGTCAAGATATCCACAAAATATATCCTTCATTAAATGTTAGAATATTGTTGTTGCATTGGTAAGTCCAAAAGGCATGACATTGTATTCAAAATGTTTATACCTGGTGTGAAATGTTGTCTTCCATTCATCTCCCTCTTTAATATATATTAAGTTATACAAGCCTTGTAGATCAATCTTCATAAAGATCTTTGCTTGGCTAAGTTGATTAAAAAGTTCAGATATCAATGGCAATGGATATTGATTCTTTACCATGATTTTATTAAGACTACAATAATTGACACACATTCATAAAGATCAATCTTTCTTCTTTACAAATAATATTGGAGTACCAGCTAGTGACTTGGAATGTCAAATAAAATTCTTAGTCAGATTTTCTTCAATGTATTCCTTTAAAGTTACAAACTTATTTTGGGATAAATTGTGATTGGATCCAAATGGTAGTTGAGCATCTTCTTGAAGGTCAATTGTATAATCGTAAGGGTCATACTTCGGCATGATGTATATATTTTTCTTTTCAAATTCATCTCCAAAATCCTTGTATGTCTCTAGAATTGTTGTCGTAGTAACCACAAGTTCGTATTGTGGATTTGCAAAGACAACAAATGTAATACCTTATTTGACTGCCTTCACAAATATTTTAGCTCGAATAAATAAATATTATTTAAGTTTTGGCTTGTCAAGTATTAGAAGCTTTTTCATAGATCTGAGGATTTTATAATCTACTAGAGGAAATTCCAACTTTTGAAATATTTGTGGATTGTATTTTTCAAGCCATAAGAGTCCTAAAATAATTAGACTTAATGGTGATATAATGATGTTGAATACTACTTAACTACTATGATTGTCAAAGTTTATTTCTAATAGAATCATTTCATGAGTGACGTCTCCAAAGGATAAAGGTCGACCATCTATTACTTCTACATATACGACTTTGGATTTTTTGATCATACAAATTTTGTGTAATCTATAAAATTCTTCATCAATAAAATATACAGAGGTTCTTAAGTCAAGTAATGCATGAAACTCTAATTTTGTGACTTCTAAATGTACAAATATAATAAAATAATAGGAAGAGAGAACAGAGAATATATGACCTTTTATAATTTATGACAGTAAAGAATCTAGTCGCATGATCTTTATTGTGGCTAAACATCCTTGTTTTCTTGCAAAGCTTTTGATGATGTGACCGTTGTTGTATTGTGACATGATTATATGGTAAAAATATGACTAAAAATAATTTTTTAATTAATATATTATTATATTAGTTCAACAAAAATTCAAAATATTTTAATAAGACTTTTATGAAAGTCTCTTACCTTATTTTCTTGTCTTAATAGTAAGTAGATAAAAGTTAGTTAATATTTTTACCTTCTACAATACTAAAACTCTTTTATTACCTTAGAAAGGCCATAAATTAATAAAATAAGGATAGAAGAAGTAAATTGTTGGTATGGTTGATACTAGGATTAAGTTTAGGATAGGATTGGGCTAAAAAATCCTTAGGATAGATTAGAATGATACCCAAGGGTCAACCACTTGTGAGGCATGGTTGAAATCAAACCTTTGATCATTAAAACGACTACTTAAGGCAAATCAGAGAGGCATTTGAAGATTGGAGATTAGGATTTGAGAGTGAGCTTGAAGTTATTTTCAGAGGCATAAGGATTTTTTTGGTAGGATTCTATTAGGCTTGGAAATTATTATTCGAAATCAGGATTTATATTAGTGATTTGGATTTTATATAATATAATTAGGACTAGAAATTTTGGCTAATTCATGCAATTGCTATAACATCTACAGTTTAAATTTTAAAAATATTTAGATCATTAGGTGTGCTAAGTGTAAACAAAATTTTGTGATAATCTAATGGTATAATTTAGAAATATCTAGTTTTTAGCATAAGAAGGTTTTGAAAGTTGGTAGTTTGGGGTTGGATAGGATTTCTGTGATATCTTCAGATCTACCAATCAGATCAAGCTGAAATTTGGCATGGAATTGAAGGACTTGAAGATCAAGGTGCACACCAATTTTGAATCAAATTTATTGTTTAGAGAAGGAAAAATCACTACTATAATTTTTGCTTCATTTTTCAAGTTACCAGTTGTCAAGGACAAGAACTCGATGAAAAAGCAATTCAAACAAGTGAGCCTTCACTCAAAAAAAGGTAACAAAATATAAATAAACAAGTATGTATATTGAAAGAGAAATTGGAATGGCTATTGCCAAAGACTAGAAAACATGAAGACTCTTGAAACTAGACTAGAAACAAGAAAGGACTTGACAAGAGTGAAGAAGGCTTCACTCTTGTCTCTATATATACTATCTAATTAGAGGCTATGTGGTGATGTTCTATAGGACCTCCAATATGTGTTGACTTTGTAGAACACATGCCTTGACTTACAAGGCATGTTTTTCTATGTGTGGGCCACATAGTTAGCTTGGTCTTCAAGCTAACAACATGTGTGGCACATGGCCAACTTGTTGACTACGTTTTTAATCCAAAAAATCAATTAAAGACACCTATAAAGTCAAAACAACGTCTATAAAGCTTCTAAGAAGCTTGCATATCAAATATTATAGAATTAACTTACTTTTATCTACTTTCACTTACTTCTACCTATTTATATATGTAATTACTAGCTTACATGAGTATATCCATGACATTACCCCCCTTTCTAGGGACGAATTCCATGAAGAGCAGTTATCACATGTTGAAGAAATCTATGATGCGACAAATTATATTCGCCACATACTCTAATCTTTGTTCTTTTTGAAGATGATTGATAAGGCCTGTCAACCATCGGTAGTATCCCATACCAAGGCGGGAATACCACCCAATTATTTGATCATTGTTGAGGCTTTCATAACTTCCTTCGAATAGAACATTTGGAACACCATCAAGAGTTGTTCTTAGCTTTAGTAAAATCACCAAACATCAGGAGTCCCTTCCCAAGTTGTGATATCAAATACGTTGTATCTTGCCATCTATTCAAAGAAGAATATGTCATTCTTGAAGATCTTCATCTCGATTGTATCGTCTTGAAGGTTGTGACAATCGTAATGTCTCATCCGACAAGTCAACAAATGAAGGTTCTTGAGTCAAATCCACTAGTTGTTGGTTCTCCATCTCCTCAGTGTCACAACTACAAAGAAGCTACAAACAAGGATTGAAAGTAAAATGTTATATTGCCTAGATATTGTTTCTTTTATAAAGAAAGTTTTCATCTTGATTTTGATGGATTTTGTCGATGAAAAGCCTCCATCAC
The DNA here is from genome assembly GCF_059467195.1 of Physcomitrium patens. Classification (NCBI taxonomy): domain Eukaryota; kingdom Viridiplantae; phylum Streptophyta; class Bryopsida; order Funariales; family Funariaceae; genus Physcomitrium; species Physcomitrium patens. The sequence goes on from NC_143429.1 coordinate 9,231,643, forward strand.
TTTTGCTGCATTTGTAAGATTCTTAATTGGCTCCCATTTATGTTCACTAATATCATATCCGCACCAATAGACAAGATATTCCAATTTATTTTGGCGTCGCCTTGAATCATGGACTTCTTCTATTTCAAACTCTTCATTATTGTCTACTTCTATAGGAAGAGGTGGAGCATGTCTTCTTCTTGGTATGTCCATTGTCTTGTATGGTTTAAGAAGAGACACGTAGAATACTGGATGGATTTTCATTGACTCCAGTAGATGTAAACGATATGCAACTGGATTGATTTGTATAGAAATAGAAAATGGTCCAAGTTATTGATAATCCAACTTGTCACAAGAACGAGTGGTCTTGATATTATGACAAAGTAGCCATACCTTATCACCTAAGTGGAATGGTGGTTGTTCCTTATGATAGACATCCGCATTGATCTTTTCTTGCTCTTGAGCTTTTTTAACTGCGCCTTCATTGTTGCATGTAGCTTTGACAAATGAATTACCAAATCTTTCCCTGTAGGATTATCAACTTTTGAAAAGTCAAAAGTATCAAGTCGTGAATGATAACCATAATTAGCAAAGAAAGGTGTTTGTTTTGTAGAAAAATGTACCGTGTTATTGTAAGCAAACTCTGCCAATGGTAAAAGAGTTGTCTAATCATCTTGTTGGTAGTTAATGGTACATCTTAAATATTGCTCCAAAACTTGATTAACATGCTCTGTTTATCCATCAATTTGAGGATGGAATGGTGAAGATAGTTTTATATCCACTTTTAAAATCTTGAAAAGAGTCCTCCAAAATCTTGATACAAATTGAGTTCCTCTATCTGATATAATATCCTTGAATAATCCATGATAGCGATAGATATTGTTAAGAAAGAGCTTAGCTATTTCTTCACCTGTGATAGATTTTGTACATAATACAAAACGTGCCATCTTGGTAAAACGATCTACTATCACGAATATAGAGTCATAAGAACCTGAGATGAAGACGTGATGAAGTCCATAGAAACAGAAGACCATGGTTGTTCTGGAATGGGTAATGGCTGAAGAAGTCCAAAAGGTTGATGGCGAGGAGTTTTTGATCTTGAGCAAACATCACATGATTATACAAAATCTTTGACTGCCTTCCACATTTGAGGCCACCAAAAATCCCTAGATATCAGCTCCAAAGTCTTATTGTATCCAAAATGTCCTACTCCTAGAAAGTCGTGACGAGCATGAAGAATCCGTAAACATGCTTCTTCTTCTATAACATATAGGCGTCTTTCAAAATAGAGTAGGTTATTCTTGAACTCAAATTTAGAAGGATCATGAGATCTAGAAGAATTATTCTTGATATCATGAATAAGAAGGTCTGAAGATATACTTAACTAGACTTGCTTAAGAAAAATTAAATCAACAGTTAGTATTGATTTTATTGCTCGAAGATGAAATTACACCGGCTTTAAGAGAACCATTCTATGTTGCTCAAAAGCAGCATCTCCTTCTTTTGATGCAAGATAAGAACGTCTAGAGAAGGCATCGAACAAACCTTGTTGTTTTTCTGGCCGATAAGTGATGATGAACTCAAATCTTGATAAAGACATGCTCCAACGAGCTTGACGATGATTTAATACACGTGTTGACATGAAATTCTCGAGGTTCTTGTGATCCGTATATACGATGATCGGACTGGAAGTGCCTTTTAGATAATGATGCCATTCTTGAAAAGAATCCATAATTGTAAAAAGTTCTTTGTCATGGATCTCATAATTGATTTCAGCTGCTGAGAATTTTTTTGAACGAAAGGATACTGGATGAAGTTTATAATCTGTTTCCATTTGTGATAAAATCGCACCTAGAACAAAGTCTATTGCATTTGTTTTCATAAAGAACGATTTGAAAAATTCAACACGATATAAGATTGGTACAGAAACAAACACTGTCTTGAAAGATTCAAAAGTAACTTCTGCTTCTTGATTCTATTGGAGTTTGTCTTTGCAAGTCAAATGTGTAAGTGGAGCTACAACTTGAGAGAAGTCTTAAATGAAGATCTGATAGTAATTGGCAAATTCCAAAAAGTATTGGACATCTCTTACTTTTTTTGGGATCTTCCAATCTATAATAGTTTGAACTTTCTTAAGATCTATCATAAGTCCATCATTTAAATGATGTATACTAAGAAGTCGACTTGAGTAGTAAAAAATATACACTTTTCTATCTTGGCATAGAGTCTTGTATCTCTTATTTTTTGTAATACTTAGCAAACATGAAGTTCATGTTTTTCTGAGTTCTTAGAATAGATTAAAATATCGTTTAGGTAACAGACAACAAAATCATCTAAAAACTCCCAAAAGATATCATTCATTAGATGTTGGAATGCTGTTAGTGCATTTGTAAGTCCAAAAAGCATGTCGTTGTATTCGAAATGTCCATACTTTGTTCGAAACGCAGTCTTCCATTCATCTCCTTCTTTGATGCGTACTAGATTGTATGCTCTCTAAAGATCTATTTTATATAGTTCTTAGCTTGATTCAATTGATTAAGAAGTCTAGATATTAAACATAATAGATACCTATTCTTGATGGTAAACTTATTGAGTCCTTGATAATCCACACACATCCACAATGATCCATCTTTTTGCTTCACAAATAGAATTGGAGCTCTTGCTAGAGATTTCGAATGGCATATGAAATTCTTGGCTAGATTTTTTTCAATATACTCCTTGAGTTCAGTGAATTCATTTTATGATAAACTATAGATTGGTCCGAATGGCGATTGTGTTGCGTGTTGAAGGTCAATTGAGCAATCATAGAGACAATGTTCCAGGAGTGTATCCACATTCTTTTTTTCAAATACATCTTGAAATTCTTAATATTGGCTTGAAATGCCATGGGAAGTCTTTGCATCGTTAGAAATGGATGTGGCATAAATAATATATGGTGATTCTTTCAAAGGAGCATATAAGAAAGCTTTTGCATCCATAAACACGGATTGAATTGAATTGGACTTATGAGTCTATTTGATTAACTATAGTAGTAGTTACACTTTAAGAAAAAGTAAGAGTTGGAGAAGTCCAATCTATTTGAGGGTTGTATTTTTCTAACCACAATAAACCTAAAATGACTACATTAGAAGGAGATCTAATGATATTTAATACTACAAAGCTATTATGACCATTGATTATTACTTCTATAGGAAGGGTTTCGTGAGTAATATCTCCAAAAGACAATAGATGACCATCTATGACTTCTATATGAATAGATTTAGTTTTCTTTACTAAAGATATGTTATGTCTTTTAATAAATTCTTCATCTAAAAAATACGTTGAGGCTCCTGAATCTAACAAGGCAGAGACTTTGTAATATTTAAGTCCTAAAATAACATTTAATGTAAAAAAAAGACAAGGTTCTGAGGAGAGAATATGACCTTTATTAGATGTTGTGCAAGGTTCCAACCGCACGGTCCCTATTGTAGCAGGACAAACTCGTTTTCTGACATATTGTCTTCTTTGACAACCATATTCCTCATTTTGTGGTTGCGTTGTTTCTTTGGACAATGTTGAGCAGTGTGTTTTGGTTCTCTATAATATAAACATAATCCTTCTTGACGATGACGAATCTTTTCTTGTTCAGTAAGAGGTTTGAAATGTACTGCATCAATTTACATATCCTCTACTTCCGAATATATGTGTTGAAGAGATGTTGGTATTGTTATTGAATTATAGTTACGTTGAGGTCCACTTGTACAGTTCTCAGATCGAAATTCAAAAAGGTGATTGTCACACTTCACAGCAAAGTCAATTGCTTGACTCAATGTTTGAGGATCAGGTAAGTTGAGCATTAATTTTTTTACCTCATATTATAATCCATAGAGAAATTGACTAATAAGTGCAGCATCATCTTACTTGATATCAGTTGCAAGTTGTCAAAATTGTGAAGCATACATCATTACTGATCAATTGCCTTGTCGTAAAATATGGATCTTATTGGTTGCAATACGAATTGCATCATGTTCTCGATACATGAATCGAAACTCCACCAGAAAAATCTCTAAATTATCTAATATTAGATCTTGTCATTCAAGTAAAGATGAAAACCACGATAGTGCTGAACGTGAAACAAGCATACCAATGAATCTAACTTGCGATCTTGGAATTGGATAGCTTTGGGATTGAAATTCAATCACAAGTTGTACTTGATTGATAAATCCTCGAAACTTGGATCTGGTGCCATCAAACTTCTCGGGTAGGATAATTCTTGATTTTCTAACACTGGAAGGGCGTCCACCATAAGATAAGGGACATGATTTGGTACAGATATTGAAGTAGCTCCAATCATTTCTATACCTTCACTTCTTGCCAATCTTGTTGCTCCTTGTGGTGGTAAATTGAATTAATGCATCGCAAGCATTAACTCCCTCAATTGCTCTTGCATTTGTGACATTGCACTTTTCATTTTAGCAAGTTTTGTCATAATAATACTTAGAAAAGAGAAGATGTATAATATCACTCAAGACAAATAGAAGAGAGGACTTGAGAACAAAAAAAATACTAAGGATAATATTAGTTTAGAAGAGGGTAATCCGCAACTTCTAATATACTTGTCTCTTATCAAGAAAAAAGGATAATCTACTCTTAATCAAGATAAGACAAAGCTCTGATATTGTAAGTGTACTCTTGTCAATCTGTCAAGGACAAGAACTTGGTAAACACAAATAAATAAGTGAGACTTCTTTCAAAGAAAGATGACAAAATAGAAATAACTTGATATGTATATTAAGAAAGAAATTGGAATGGCTATTGCCAAAAGACAAGAAAACTAGAGACCCTTGAAACTAGATTGGAAGCAAGAAAGGAGTTGATAAAAGTGAAGAAGGCTTCATTCTTGTCTCTATATATATTATCTAATTAGAGGTTATGTGGCAACATTCTATAGGACCTCTAATATGTATTGACTTTGTAGGACACATGCCTTGACTTACAAGGCAAGTTTTTCTATGTGTGGGCCACATAGTTAGCTTGGTCTTCAAGCTAACAACATGTGTGGCACATGGCCAACTTGTTGACTACGTTTCTAATCCAAAAAGTCAATTAAAGACACCTATAAAGTCAAAACAACATCTATGAAGCTTTTAGGAAGCTTCTATATCAAATACTATGGAATTAACTTATTTTTATCTATTTTTATTTACTTCTATTTATTTATATATGTAAATACTTGCTTACATGTGTATGTCCATGACAGCTGCCAAGTCACTTCATTACAATTTTTGGAGGTTTTCTCACAATTTGTATATTGGATTGGGCTGAAAGTTCTTGAGTATATATAAGACTTGTATTGACAATTGTATGCAAAATTTTACATCAAGTGGATAGTCAAATTAGAAGTTACAGCTTATTAAAGTTCACTGATTAGGATTGGGGCTTATAAAAAAAATCTAAATTGCTTAAGTATGAAAGTAACAAGATAATTGAGGTTTATATGTAATTGAGGCTACTAAGAAGAGTGTTTTTTTAGTACTTTTAAATTAGAATTGGATTATACTCCTCTTATATGGGTGAAATCTATTAAGATTTTTTGGATGTTTGTGAAACACAACCTCACCTTCCACAGCTAAGTGTCCGGTGTATTCTCAAGCAAGATAATATGTAATACAACACCACACTCCTCATTCAATATATACGATAGTATTTTTCTAAATAATTATTAATCTTATGGCTAAATATTTTAGAATATAAGCATAAGCAAATTTCCCTTCGAAGCTTTTTTTCTTGCTCAAAAAGAAGTTTGAAGCAAATTGCATCAATCTACATATCTTTTGCTTCCAAATGTTCATTAGAATTGAACAATGAAGAAGCTACAAAATAATTGATGTATACATGTGGCATAATTGAAGAACGTTTATCTTGTCGTCATTGAAATAAATGGTTATCGTACTTCATAGCTTGACTAATGGCTTCATTGAGTGTTTGAAATCTGGCATAGATAACAATAAGTCCTTGACATCGTCTCTTAATCGCCAATGAAATTGGTTTAACAATGCTTCTTCTCCCTAATTTATATTTTATGCTAATTGTCAAAAATCTGAGGCATATATTGGTGCAGAATGTGTTTCTTATTAAAGGCTCTAAATTTTAGTTGTTGAAGAATGAACCTTATCATATTCACCAAATGCTTTTGTAAATTTTGCCAAGAATGCTTCAAAATTTATTAATATAGGAGAATTCTTTTCAAATAATGGAACAAACTAAGATAAAGCTTGACCTGAGAGCAAGGTCTAATAAAACCAACACGAGATGCTTCAATGGAATATTGTTGAGATTGAAGGAAGGTGATTAGTCATACTTGGTTTACAATGCCACGAAATTTTGAGTAGATACCATTGAACTTTTTTCGAAGGTTGATCTTTAATTCTTTTGTTGTTATTGTTATCAAATTATTACCTTGAGTAGATGCACCTCCTATGTTTGTTGAAGCAAGTATAGTCATTTAAGAATTTCAAACCTTTATTGTCATTTGATGTGGTGGTTGAGGCACTCCGGCTCTTTGACCATTATGTATGATCATATATAATTCTTCATTCTGCTTCAACAAAGTCTTTGACTTGATCCTCAATGCTTCAAGAGCATTAATAATAGAATCTAACTTGATATTTTTAGAGTCTATCATATTGAATTTTCTACCTTTTTCCATAGAAAATTAGAGAAATACATACATTCAAAGGGAAAAAAAAAAAAAAACCAAAAAAAAAACCAAAAAAAAAACCAAAAAAAAAAAAACCAAAATCAAAAGAATATTAAGAAAAGAACAATATTAATCTAGAGGAAGATAATCCACAACCTCTAATATGCTATAGTATTTCTAAGAAGAGGGATAATCTACTCTCTATCAAAAAAGACCAAGCTTCTAATATTATTTTATGGTAGTCTCAACAAATTATTAATGACCATATACAAGATAAGAATTTAAGACCAAGAAATGGAGTTAGCTTGACATTAGAGCAATAACTAGATACAAGGCAAGAAGATCTTAACTAATCCATAAGAAGTGAGTTGTCGAGACTAAGGATCCTTTCAACCTCAATTATTATATATACTAGGTCCTAGGAAGCTTCTTGAAAAGTTTTTATGAGGTTTGGAAATAAAGCAAGCCTAAGATCCTTCTTCAATAATTTCTTAAGTCATCTAAAGCTTTCTAGAACCTTCTAAGGTCACTTATGATCTTTTAGAACTTTCTTAGAATCTATTGAAACCTTCTAGAATCTTCTAGGATCTACAAAAACCTTCTTAGAATCTTTTAGAACCTCCTAAAATCTTCTCGAACCTTCTTCAATTATATGTACCTAACACTTGATTAATAAACTCTTGAAATTTTAATCTTTTGCCATCAAACTTCTTAAATAATCCAATTTTTTATTTTCTAATCCTTAAAAGGTATTCCACTATAGGAGAAGTAATATGATTTCGTCTAGATATTGAAGCAAGTCAAAATATATCTATATCTTTATTTCTTGCTATTATTATTTTTCTTTATAGTAGTAAATTGAGTTGATGTATAGCAAGGACTAACTCCATTAATTGCTCTTGTATTTGTGCTATTGCATTCTTCATCTCAATAAGATTTATCATAATAATATTAATATATATATATATAAAGATATATATATATATATATATATATAAAGATATATATATATATATATATATATATATATATAAAGATATATATATATATATATATATAATATCACCCAAGACAAATAAAAAAGATAGCTTAATAATAAAAATACTAAGAATAATATAAATTTATAAAGAATAATCTATAACTTCTAATATGCTTATGTCAAGTGAGATTTTTTTCAAAGAAAGATGGAAAAATAGAAATAAGAAAGTATATATACTCAAAAGAAAGTAGAATGCCTATAGCTAAAAGTCAAGAAAACTAGAAATCCTTGAAATTAGACTAGAAGCAAGAAAACAATTAACAAGAGTAAAAAATGCTTCATTCTTGCCTCCATATGTACTCTCTAACTAAGAACTATATAACGATGTTTTTTAAGATCCTCAATACATGTCTATTTTGTGAGATACATGTCTTAACTTGCAAAGCAAGTTTTCTATATGAATGCCACAAAGTTAGCTTGTATCATAGTCTATCAATATATACAATATGTTGCTAACTTATTGGCTAAGTTTTTAACCTATCAATCATCTTTAGACATAAAGGTGAAACCATATCAATAGAGCTTCTAGGAAGCTTTTTTATTAGATATTATCAAATTAATTTGTTTTTACTTACTTCTACCTATTCATATGATCTAAATAATTATTAGAATATATATATATATATATATATATATATATATGCTTAAAATAATTTTGTAGAATAGAAAGACAATTGTCTTTATTGACAATGAATATTTTCTTATTCAATAAGATGTTTGAAATGTTTTGCATCAATTTGAATATCTTCTATTTTAAAATGTATGTATTGAATTTTTTTTTGGTATTGCCATTGAATTATAATAACATTGAGGTCAATCTATGCATCTCTCATATCAAAATTTTAAAAGTTAATTATTACACTTCATAGCAAAGTCAATTGTTTGATTTAATATTTTAGGATAAGGTAACTTGAGCATTAATTTCTTTACCTTATATTATAAATTATAGAAAAATTAGCTAATGAATATAACATTATATCACTTGAAATCAGTTACAAGTTATCAAAATTATAAAATATATAATATTATTGATTTTGAATCAAGTAAAAATAAATCTCTAATATTATAAGCATATTTTTATTATTCTATCAAAGAAAAGACCTTGATAAATGAAAATAAAAAAATGAGACTTCTTTCATAAAAGAATGATAATAAAGAAATATATATATATATATATATATATATATATATATATATATATAAAATAAAAAAATTAGAATGGCTATTACCAAAAGATAAGAAAACTAAAGTCTCTTGAAACTAAAATAGTAGCAAGAAAGCAATTAACAAGAGTGAAGAAGGCTTTACTCTTACCTCCATATATATTATCTAATTAGAAATTATGTGGTGATGTTTTATAAGACCTCCAACATGTATCCAAATTGCAAGATATGTATCTTAACTTACAAGATGAATTCTTTATATGTGCACCACATGATTAGCTTGTATCACAAGCTACCAAAATATGTAATGCATTGATGTGATATAATATGGCTAAAAGATGAAAGAGTGTAAACATTATTATATTATAGAAGACCTTAATTCAAAATACTATAGAAAATTATCTTAGAAATATAGATAATAGTCAAAAGGATAGTAAAACTAAAAAATGTTAATATTGCCTTTTATAAAATGGGCCTCTATTTACTTTGTAAGGCCATAAATAAGAAAAAATAAATAAAATTAGAAAATTAAATCATATAGGCATGTGTAGAAAGGAATTAAGAGTAGATTTTAGCAAAATTTACATCAACAATCTAAGAATTAATACTTACAAAGGACCAGTTGTCAACTTGTATCAAAATCAGATCCCGAGGCACAAAACTATACACCTATGGTAAATCTAAGATTCTTTTAAAGATTGAAGAATGGAATTTGATAGCAAACTTGATAAGATTTTTATAAATATTGGTTTTGTGTGATTGGAATTTGTAATGACTTTGTAAGAGCCTTATAAAGTCAAGATTACTTTTGATGACTTGGATTTTTGTGAAATAAAATAGGATCAAATTTTTAAACGATTTCAAGAGTTTTGTAGCAAATCAATAGGTGAAATTTATTTGGTTAATGGATATAGTTGTGCCTAAAAGGTGTTGTAAAATTTGGCTTGATATAATAGTTGAATTGAGAGTTATTGAGGTGTTGTCATGAACATACTCATGTAAGCCAATATTTACATATATAAATAAATAGAAGTAAGTAAAAGTAGATAAAAGTAAGTTCATTCTATAGTATTTGATATGAAAGCTTCCTAGAAGCTTTATAGATGCTACTTTGACTTTATAGATGTCTTTAAATGACTTTTTAGATTAGAAACGTGGTCAACAAGTTGGCCATGTGCCACACATGTTGTTAGCTTGAAGACGAAGCTAACTATGTCGTCCACACATAGAAAAACTTGCCTTGTAAGTTAAGGAATGTGTCCTACAAAGTCAATACATATTGGAGGTCCTATAGAACATCGCTATATAGCCCTTAGTTATATACTATATATAGAGATAAGAGTGAAGCCTTCTTCACTCTTGTCAATTCTTTTCTTGCTTCAAGTCTAGTTTCAAGGGTCACTAGTTTTCTTGTCTTTTGACAATAGCCATTCCAATTTCATTCTTAATATACATATCAAGTTATTTCTAATTTTTCATCTTTCTTTGAAAGAAGTCTCACTTATTTATTTGTGTTTATTATGTTCTTGTCCTACTCGTCCCTAGAAAAAAGGGTAATGTCATGCATATACTCATGTAAGCAAGTATTTACATATATAAATAAATAGAAGTAAATAAAAATAGATAAAAATAAGTTAATTCCATAGTATTTGATATAGAAGCTTTCTAAAAGCTTCATAGTTGTTGTTTTGACTTTATAAGTGTCTTTAATTGACTTTTTGGATTAGAAACGTAGTCAACAAGTTGGCCATGTGCCACACATGTTGTTAGCTTGAAGATCAAGCTAACTATGTGGCCCACACATAGAAAAACTTGCCTTGTAAGTCAAAGCATGTGTCCTACAAAGTCAATACATATAGGAGGTCCTATAGAATGTCGCCACATAACCTCTAATTAGATAATATATATAGAGACAAGAATGAAGCCTTCTTCACTTTTATCAACTCCTTTCTTGCTTCCAATCTAGTTTCAAGGGTCTCTAGTTTTCTTGTCTTTTGGCAATAGCCATTCCAATTTCTTTCTTAATATACATATCAAGTTATTTTTATTTTGTCATCTTTCTTTGAAAGAAGTTTCACTTATTTATTTGTGTTTACCAAGTTCTTGTCCTTGACAGATTGACAAGATGTCACGGCCATAATCATGTAAGCTAATAATTACATATAGAAGTAGATAGAAGTAAGTAAAAATAGGTAAAAGTAAGTTAATTCTATAATATTTAATATAAAAGCTTCCTAGAAATTTCCTAGACGCTGCTTTGACTTCATAGGTGTCTTTAATTGACTTTTTGGATTAGAAACGTGGTCAACAAGTTGGCCATGTGCCACACATGTTGTTAGCTTGAAGATCAAACTAACTATGTAGCCCACACGTAGAAAAACTTGCCTTGTAAGTCAAGGCATGTGCCCTACAAAGTCAACACATATTGGACGTCCTATAGAACGTCGCCACGTAGTCCCTAGTTAGAGAATATATATGGAGACAAGAGTGAAGGCTTCTTCACTCTTGTCAACTCCTTTCTTGCTTCTAGTCTAGTTTCAAGGATTTTAGTTTTCTTGTCTTTTGGCAATAGCCATTCCAGTTCCTCTTTTAATATATATACTTGTTTATATATATTTTGTTACTTCTCTTTGAGTGAAGGCTCACTTGTCTGAATTGTTTTTTTTATCGAGTTCTTGTCCTTGACAGATTTACAAGAGTACACTTACAATATCAGAGCTTTGTTTTTCTTGAGTAAGAGTGGATTATCCCTTTCTCTTGACAAGACATAAGCGTATTAGAAGTTTGCAGATTACCCACTTCTAAATTGATATTGTTCTTAGTATCTTCTTTATTATCAAGTCTTTTCTTTTTCTTTTGTCTTGAGCAATATCAGACAAATTTTTCTTCTTAGTATCATTATGGCAGAGCTTGTTGAAATGAAGAGTGCAATGGCACAAATGCAAGAACAATTGAAGGAGTTAATGCTTGGGATGCATCAACTCAATTCACCAACACAGGAAAGAACAAGAATAGCAGAAAGTGGAGATATAGAGATGATCGGAGCTGCTCCAACATCTGCATCAAATCACATTCCTTCTCCAATTGTACAACACCCTGTAAGCACTAGAGAACCAAGAATTGCTTTACCCGAGAAATTTGATGGTACAAGATCAAAGTTTCGATGGTTCATCAATCAAGTACAATTGGCAATTGAACTTCAACCGCAAAGCTATCCAACTCCAAGATCACAAGTCACGTTTATTGGCACTCTATTTTCTGGTTCTGCATTCTCGTGGTTTTCGTCTTTTCTTGAACAACAAAATCCAATATTGGATAATTTGAAAGTTTTTTTGGCGGAGTTTCGATCTATGTATGGTGAACACGATGCAACTCGTGTCACAACAAACAAGATCCAAATTCTGCGGCAAGGAAACCGCTCAGTAACAATGTATGCTTCACAATTTTGACAACTTGTAATTGACATCAAGTGGGATGATGCCGCACTCATCAGTCAATTTTTTTATGGATTGCAATACAATGTAAAAAAATTGATGCTCAACTTACCTGATCCTCAAACTTTGAGTCAAGCAATCGATTTTGCGGTAAAATGTGACAATTGACTTTTTAAATTTTGATTCGAGAGTCGTACATGGGAACCTCAACGTTATTACTCAATGGCAACATCAGCATCTTCGCCAAACGTACATTCGGAAGTAGAAGACATGCAAATTGACGCGGTACGTTTTAAACCCTTAACTGAGCAAGAAAAGATTCGTCGTCATCAAGAAGGATTATGTTTATACTGCGGAGAACCTAAGCACACTGCTCAACATTGTCCAAAGAAACAACGTAACTATAAAATGAGGGGTACGGTGGTCAAAGAAGACAACATGTCGGAAAATGGATTCGTCCAGCTACAATAGGGACCGTGCAGCTCGAACCTTGTACAATTCCTAATGAAGGTCCTATCCTCTCTTCAGGACCCTCTTCTTGTTTTATAATAGAATTATATTTAGGACCTAAGAATTACAAAGCCTTTGCTTTATTAGATTCGCGAGCCTCAGCATGTTTTTTAGATGAACAATTTGTTAAAAGTCATAAAATACTTTTTGTACAGAAAACTAAACCCGTACATGTAGAAGTCATTGATGGCCGTTCTTTGTCTTCTGGAGATGTCACTCATGAAACTCGCCCTATAAAAGTAACAATAAATGGTCATGTTAGCTATATAGCTTTTAACATAATTAAATCTCCGTCCAATCCAGTTATTTTAGTTTTATCCTGGCTAGAAAAATATAACCCTCGAATAGATTGGAATTCTCGTAAACTTGACTTTTTCTAAAGCATTATTAATAGTTCTACCAACCAAGTAAAAAGTTATAAATCTAGTATAGTAAAATCCATACTTATAGGTGCAAAAGCATTTATATACGCAGCAAAAGAAGGATCAACTTTTGCTATTTATGCTGCACCTATTTCTCAAAGCGTAAAGACTTCAAGTGGCATTCCAAGTCAATATCAGGATTATCAAGACGTTTTTGAGAAAAAGAATGCAGATATTCTTCCTGAGCATCGCCCATATGATTGTTCAATCGACCTCAAAGAAGAAACTTAGCCACCATTTGGACCAATTTACAGTTTATCGCAAGATGAGTTGGCTGAACTCAAGACATATATTGACGAGAATTTAGCAAAGAATTTCATACGCCATTCAAAATCTCCAGCAGGAGCTCCAATTCTATTCGTAAAGAAAAAAGATGGATCTTTGCGAATGTGTGTTGACTATCGAGGACTCAACAAGATCACAATCAAGAATAGGTATCCATTACCTTTGATATCAGGACTCCTTGACCAGTTGAATCAAGCTAAGATTTATACAAAAATAGATCTAAGAGGAGCATAAAATCTAGTACGAATCAAGGAAGGAGATGAATGGAAGACTGCGTTTCGAACCAGGTACGGACATTTTGAATATAATGTCATACCTTTTGGACTTACAAATGCACCAGCTGCTTTTCAACATCTCATGAATGATGTATTTTGTGAATTCTTAGACAATTTTATCGTCTGCTACCTAGACGATATCCTGATCTATTCTAACAACGTCGAAGAGCATGAAATACATGTTCGTCAAGTATTACAAAAACTTAGAGATGCAGGATTGTACGCCAAGATGGAAAAGTGTGTATTTCACACTACTCAAGTTGACTTTTTAGGATACATCATTTCAAATGATGGTCTCATGATGGATTCTAAGAAAGTCCAGACAATCATGGATTGGAAGATTCCAAGGACAGTAAGAGATGTCCAATGTTTCTTAGGATTTGCCAATTACTATCGGATCTTCATCAAAGACTTTTCATGAATTGCAGTCCACTTCCACGCTTGATCAATAAAGACAAATTCCAATGGAATCAAGAAGCGAAAGCAGCATTTGAAGCCTTGAAGATATCGTTTGTATCTGCACCAGTCTTATATCGTGTTGACTTTTCCAAGGCATTTTTTATGAAAACAGACGCATCTGATTTTGCCTTGGGTGCAGTTTTGTCACAAATGGGAACAGATGACAAACTTCATCTGATAGCTTTTCATTCAAGAAAATTCTCAGCAATCGAGATCAATTATGAGATCCACGATAAAGAACTGCTTGCAATCGTGGATTCCTTTCAAGAATGGCATCATTATCTAGAAGGCGCTTCTAATCCAGTCACTGTGTATACAGATCACAAGAACCTCGAGTATTTCATATCAGCACGCGTGTTGAATCGTCGTTAAGCTCGTTGGAGTATGTCTTTGTCAAGATTCGAGTTCATTATCACTTATCGGCCAGGAAAACAACAAGGTTTGTCTAATGCATTGTCTAGACGTTCTTATTTTGGACCAAAAGAAGGAGATGCAGCTTTTGAGCAACAAAGAACGGTCCTCATGAAACCGGAGCAATTTCATCTCCGAGCAATGAAATCAACATTGACTGTTGATTCAACTTTTCTCAAGCAAATCCAGTCCAGTATGTCCTTAGATCCTCTTGTTCATGATATTGAGAATAATTCTTCTAAGTCTCATGATTCTTCTAAGTTCGAGTTCAAGAATAATCTATTATATTTTGAAGGACGCCTATATGTTCCAGAAGGAGAAGCACATTTACGTGTTCTTCAAGCACGTCATGATTTTCCAACAACAGGACACTTTGGATATAATAAGACTTTGAAACTCATATCAAGAGATTTTTGGTGGCCACAAATGTGGAAGTCAGTCAAAGACTTTGTACAATCATGTAATATTTGTTCAAGATCAAAAACTCCTCGTCATCGACCTTACGGACTTCTTTAGCCATTACCTATACTAGAACAACCATGGTCTTCTGTTTCTATGGATTTCATCACAGATCTTCCAAGCTCAAGATCTTATGATTCTATATTTGTGATAGTAGATCGTTTCACCAAGATGGTATATTTTGTGCCATGTACAAAATCTATCACAGGTGAAGAAACAGCTAAGCTTTTCATTGATAATATCTATCGCTATCATGGATTACCTAAAGATATCATATCGGATAGGAGAACTCAATTTGTGTCGAGATTCTGGAAGACCCTTTTCAAGATTTTAAAAGTGGACATAAAGCTATCTTCGGCTTTCCATCCTCAAACTGATGGACAAACAGAGTGCGTAAACCAAGTCTCGGAGCAGTATTTAAGGTGTACCATCAACTACAAACAAGATGATTGCACAACCCTTCTGCCATTGGCAGAGTTTGCTTATAATAATACGGTACATTCTTCCACGCAACAAACACCTTTCTTTGCCAATTATGGCTATCATCCACGACTTGATGCTTTTGATTTTTCAAAAATTAATAATCCTGCAGCAAAAGATATGGCAAATCGGTTGTCAGAGTTACATGCAATAATGAAGGCGCAATTGAAGGAAGCTCAAGAACGACAAAAGATAAACGCAGATGTATATCGTAAGGAGCAACCACAACTCAACGTGGGTGATAAGGTATGGCTACTTCGTCATAATATCAAGACCACTCATCCTTGCGACAAGTTCGACTATCGAAGGCTGGGACCATTTTCTATTTCTGCACAAATCAATCCAGTTGCATATCGTTTATATCTACCGAAGACAATGAAAATCCATCCAGTATTCCACGTGTCTCTTCTTGAACCATACAAGACAGTGGACATACCAAGAAGACGACGAGCTCCACCTCCTCCTATAGAAGTGGACAATAATGAAGAGTTTGAAGTAGGAGAAGTCTTAGATTCAAGGCGGCGTCGAAATAAAATAGAATATCTTGTCCATTGGCGCGGATATGATATTAGTGAACGCACATGGGAGCCAATGAAGAATCTTGCAAATGCAGCAAAGGCGTTGGAGGCTTTTCATCGACGACATCCAACAAAATCAAGATGAAAACCTTTTTTATAAAAGAAACAACATTTAGGCAAGATAACATTCTACTTTCAATTCTTGTTCGTAGCTTCGTTGTAGTAGTGGCGCTTAGGAGATAGAGAACCAACAACCAACGTATTTAACTCAAGAGCCTTCATTTGCTGACCTGCCAGACGAGACATTACGATTGTCACAACCTTCAAGACGACGCAATCGAGATGAAGATCTTCAAGAACGACATGTTCTTCTCCGAATATATGGTGAGATACAACGCGTTTGGTATCACAATTTGGGAAGGGACTCCCGATGTTTGGTGATTTTACTAGAGGTAGGAACAACTCCTGATGGTGTTCCAAATATTCTATTTGAAAGAAGTTACGAAGGCCTCAACAATGATCAAATAACTGGGTGGTCTTCCTGCCCTGGTATGGGACACTACGGATGGTTGAGAGGCCCTATCAATCATCTTCGAAGAGAACAGAGTTCAGAGTATGAGGCGAATACAATTCGTCGCATCATAGATTTCCTCAACATATGATGACCGCTCCTCGTCGAACTCGTCACTAGAAGGAGGGTAATGTCACGGCCATAATCATGTAAGCTAATAATTACATATAGAAATAGATAGAAGTAAGTAAAAGTAAGTAAAAGTAAGTTAATTCTATAATATTTAATATAGAAGCTTCCTAGAAATTTCTTAGACGCTGCTTTGACTTCATAGGTGTCTTTAATTGACTTTTTGGATTAGAAACGTGGTCAACAAGTTGGCCATGTGCCACACATGTTGTTAGCTTGAAGATCAAACTAACTATGTGGCCCACACATAGAAAAACTTGCCTTGTAAGTCAAGGCATGTGCCCTACAAAGTCAACACATATTGGACGTCCTATAGAACGTCGCCACGTAGTCCCTAGTTAGAGAATATATATAGAGACAAGAGTGAAGGCTTCTTCACTCTTGTCAACTCCTTTCTTGCTTCTCGTCTAGTTTCAAGGGTTTTTAGTTTTCTTGTCTTTTGGCAATAGCCATTCCAGTTCCTCTTTTAATATATATACTTGTTTATATATATTTTGTTACTTCTCTTTGAGTGAAGGCTCACTTGTCTGAATTGTTTTTTTTATCGAGTTCTTGTCCTTGACACAAGAGTACACTTACAATATCTGAGCTTTGTCTTATCTTGATTAAGAGCAGATTATCCTTATTTCTTGATAAGAGACAAGCATATTAGAAGTTGCGGATTACGCTCTTCTAAACTAATATTATCCTTAGTATTTTTTTTGTTCTCAAGTCCTCTCTTCTATTTGTCTTGAGTGATATTACACATCTTTTTTTTTCTAAGTATTATCATGACAAAACTTACTAAAATGAAGAGTGCAATGTCACAAATGCAAGAGCAATTGAGGGAGTTAATGCTTGCGATGCATTAATTCAATTTACCACCACAAGGAGCAACAAGATTGGCAGGAAGTGAAGGTATAGAAATGATTGGAGCTACTTCAATATCTGCACCAAATCATGTCCCTCATCTTATGGTGGACGCCCTTCCAGTGTTAGAAAATCAAGAATTATCCTACCCGAGAAGTTTGATGGCACCAGATCCAAGTTTCGAGGATTTATCAATCAAGTACAACTTGTGATTGAACTTCAATCCCAAAGCTATGCAATTCCAAGATCGCAAGTTAGATTCATTGGTATGCTTGTTTCACGTTCAGCACTATTGTGGTTTTCATCTTTACTTGAATGACAAGATCTAATATTAGATAATTTAGAGATTTTTCTGGTGGAGTTTCGATCCATGTATCGAGAACATGATGCAATTCGTATTGCAATCAATAAGATCCATATTTTACGACAAAGCAATTGATCAGTAATGATGTATACTTCACAATTTTGACAACTTACAACTGATATCAAGTAAGATGATGCTGCACTTATTAGCCAATTTTTCTATGGATTATAATATGAGGTAAAAAAATTAATGCTCAACTTACCTGATCCTCAAACATTGAGTCAAGCAATTGATTTTGCTGTGAAGTGTGACAATCAACTTTTTGAATTTCGATCTGAGAACTGTACAAGTGGATCTCAACGTAACTATAATTCAATAACAATATCAACATCTCTTCAACACATATATTCGGAAGTAGAGGATATGTAAATTGATGCAGTACATTTCAAACCTCTTACTGAACAAGAAAAGATTCGTCATCGTCAAGAAGGATTATGTTTATATTATAGAGAATCAAAACATACTGCTCAACATTGTCCAAAGAAACAACGCAACCACAAAATGAGGAATATAGCTGTCAAAGAAGACAATATGTCAGAAAACGAGTTTGTCCAGCTACAATAGGGACCGTGCGGTTAGAACCTTGTACAACATCTAATAAAGGTCCTATTCTCTCCTCAGAACCTTATCTTTTTTTTACATTAAATGTTATTTTAGGACCTAAACATTACAAAGTCTCTGCCTTGTTAGATTCAGGAGCCTCAACGTGTTTCTTAGATGAAGAATTTACTAAAAGACATAGCATATCTTTAGTAAAGAAAACTAAACTTGTTCATGTAGAAATCATAGATTATCGTCTATTGTCTTCAGAAGATATTACTCAAGAAACCTTTCTTATAGAAATTGCATTCAATAGTCATAGTACCTTTATAATATTTAATATCATTAGATGTCCTTCTAATCCTATCATTTTAGGTTTATCATGGCTAGAAAAATATAATCCTAAAATAGATTGGACTTTTCATAGTCTTGACTTTTCTAAAAGTATAGTTAATCAAGTAGAAAGTCATAAGTCTAGTATAATTAAACCTATATTTGTAGGTGTAAGCGCTTTCTTGCATGCTAAAAATGAAGGATCACCTTGTGTCATTTATGCCACACTTGTTTCTAACGATGCAAAGACTTCCCGTGGCATTCCAAGCCAATATCAAAATTTTCAAGATATATTTGAGAAAAAGAATGGGGACACTCTTCCAGAACATCATTCCTATGACTGCTCAATTGACCTTCAAGACGGAGCACAACTGCCATTTGGATCAATCTAGAATTTATCTCAAAATAAATTGGATCAATTCAAGGAGTATAATGAAGAAAATTTAGGCAAAAACTTCATGTGTCATTTTAAATGTCCAGCAAGAGCTCCAATTTTATTTGTGAAGAAAACAAATGGATCATTACGGATGTGTGTTGATTATCAAGGACTCAACAAAATCACTATTAAAAACAAGTACCCGCTACCTTTGATATCTGGACTTCTTGATCATTTGAATCAAACTAAGATCTATACAAAAATAGATCTATGGGGAGCATATAATTTGGAATGCATCAAAAAAGGAGATGAATGGAAGACTGCGTTTCAAACAAGGTATGGACATTTCGAATACAACGACATGCCTTTTGGACTTACAAATGCACTAACAGCATTCCAACATCTAATGAATGATATCTTTTGGGAGTTTTTAGATGATTTTGTTGTCTGTTACCTAAACGATATTTTAATCTATTCTAAGAACTCAAAAAAACATGAACTTCATGTTTGGTAAGTATTACAAAAACTAAGAGATACAAGATTCTATGCCAAGATAAAAAAGTGTGTATTTTTTACTACTCAAGTCGACTTCTTAGGATACATCATTTTAAATGATGGACTTATGATGGATCCTAAGAAAGTTAAAACTATTATGGATTGTAAGATCCCAAAAATGGTAAGAAATATCCAATATTTTTTGTGTTTTGTCAACTACTATCAAATCTTCATCAAAGACTGCTCTCAAGTTGCAGCTCCACTTACACATTTGACTTGCAAAGACAAACTTCAATGGAATCAAGAAGTAGAAGTAGCATTTGAAGCTTTGAAGACAGTTTTTATTTTTTCACCAATCTTATATCGCATCAATTTTTCTAAGCCATTTTTTATGGAAACAGATGCATCAGATTTTGCTTTAGGTGCCGTATTGTTACAAATGAGAACAGATGATAAACTTCACCTAATAGCTTTTCATTCCAAAAAAATTTTACTAGCGGAGATCAACTACGAGATCCACAATAAAGAACTTCTTACAATCATGGATTCATTTTAAGAATAGCGCCATTATCTAGAAGGTGCTTCTAGCCCAGTCATAGTATATATGGATCACAAGAATCTTAAATATTTTATGTCAGCACGTGTTTTGAATCGTCTCTAAGCCCATTGGAGTATGTCTTTGTCAAGATTCGAATTCAAGATCACTTATTGACTAGAAAAACAACAAGGTTTGTCAAATGCACTCTCTAAACGATCTTAATTTGCACCAAAGGAAGGAGATGTTGCTTTTGATCAACAACGGATAATTCTCTTGAAGCTACAGCATCTTCATCTTCGAGCAATGAAATCAACACTAACTATTGATTCAACTTTCATTAAGCAAATTCAGTCAAGTATGTCTTCTGATCCTCTTATTTGTGATATTAAGGAAAATCCTTCAAAGTCGTATGTTACTTCCAAGTTTGAATTCAAGAAGAATCTACTATATTTTGAAGGACACCTATATGTTCTAGAAGGTGAAGCTCGATTGCGTTTTCTTTAAGCTCGTCATGACTTTCCAGCAGCAGGACATTTTAAGTACAATAAAACTTTGGAACTAATATCCAGGGACTTTTGGTGGCCACAAATGTGAAAAAGTAGTTAAAAATTTTGTACAATCTTGTGATGTTTGCTCGAAATCAAAAACTCCTCGTCATCGACTTTTTGGACTTCTTCAACCATTACCCATTCCAAAACAACCATGGTCTTCTATTTCTATAGATTTCATCATGGATCTTTCAATCTCAGGTTCTTATAACTCTATATTTGTGATAGTAGATCATTTTACCAAGGTCGTACATTTTGTACCATGTACAAAATCTATCACAGGTGAAGAAATAGTTAAACTCTTACTTAACAATATCTATCGCTATCATGGATTATCCAAGGATATTATATCAGATAGAAGAACTCAATTTGTATCAAGATTTTGGCAGACTCTTTTCAAGATTTTAAAAGTGGATATAAAACTATCTTCGGCATTCCATCCTCAAACTGATGGACAAACAGAGCGTGTTAATGAAGTTTTGGAGCAACATTTAAGATATACCATTAACTACCAACAAGATGATTAGACAACTCTTTTACCATTGGTAGAGTTTGCTTACAATAATACAGTACATTCTTCTATAAAACAAACATCTTTCTTTGCTAATTATGGTTATCATTCATGACTTGATACTTTTGACTTTTCAAAAGTTGATAATCATGTTGCAAAAGATTTGACAATTCATTTGTCAGAGCTACATGCAACGATGAAGGCACAGTTAAAAGAAGCTCAAGAACAACAAAAGGTCAATGTGGATGTCTATCGTAAGGAACAACCACCATTCCACTTAGGTGATAAGGTATGGTTACTTCGTCATAATATCAAGACCACTCACCCTTGTGACAAGTTAGACTATCGAAGGTTTGGACCATTTTCTATTTCTGCTCAAATCAATCCAGTTGCATATTGTTTACATCTATCGGAGTCAATAAAAATCCATCTTGTATTCCACATGTCTCTTCTTGAACTATACAAGATAGTAGACATACCAAGAAGAAGACAAGTTCCACCTCTTCCTATAGAAGTAGACAATAATGAAGAGTTTGAAGTAGAAGAAGTCTTAGATTCAAGGCGACGCCAAAATAAATTGGAATATCTTGTCCATTGGTGCGGATATAATATTAGTGAATGCACATTGGAGCTAGTTAAGAATCTTCGAAATGCAGCAAAGGCGATAGAAGCTTTTCATTGACGAAATCCATCAAAATCAAGATAAAAACCTTCTTTATAAAAGAAACAATATCTAGGCAAGATAACATTTTACTTTCAATCCTTGTTTGTAGCTTCTTTGTAGTTGTGACGCTCAGGAGATGGACAACCAACAACCAATGGATTCGACTCAAGAACCTTTATTTAGTGACTTTTTGGATTAAAAACGTGGTCAACAAGTTGGCCATGTGCCACACATGTTGTTAGCTTGAAGACCAAGCTAACTATGTGGCCCACACATAGAAAAACTTATCTTATAAGTCAAGGCATGTGTTCTACAAAGTCAACACATATTGAAGTTCTTATAGAACGTTGCCACGTAGCCCCTAGTTAGATAGTATATATAGAGACAAGAGTGAAGCCTTCTTCACTCTTGTCAACTCCTTTCTTGCTTCCAGTCTAGTTTCAAGGGTCTCTAGTTTTCTTGTCTTTTGGCAATAGTCATTCCAGTTTCTTTTTTAATATACATATAAAGTTATTTCTATTTTATCATCTTTCTTTGAAAGAAGTCTCACTTTTTTATTTGTCTTTTTCAAGTTCTTGTCTTTGACAGGTGTAAATGGGTCACGGTCTTAAAAAGTAGAATTTTAGGTCTATTAAGGATTTTTAAGATTCTTATAATCCATTAGTTAGATTGGAGTGGAGGTTATGTGTATTGATAGTAGAATTATTTTTCTATATATGTGGAAATTTTGAGATCAATTGAATGGTACAAAAAAAAGATGTTAGCTTTGAAAGATTAGCATCAAGGTTGGAGAAAGAGGCCAGCCAACATCCAAGAAGATTTTAGGATTTTTCTTTTATTTGTTAAATGGGATTGTCTTCAAATTTGTTGTAGTTGTTTGTAAGTAAGATATTGAGAGGCATATAAAATTTTAAACAATATCAATGATTTAAACAAAAGATATTGAGGTTCTAAACTACCTTAGGATTTGGTTTAGGGTTTGGGATTTGGTTAGGGTTTGATTTAGGATTTAGGATTTAGTTTAGGATTTAGGGTTTATTTAGGCTTTTATTGAAGTCCATCAGGATTCAATTAGGATTAAATTAGAACTTGGTTGAGATTTATTTAAGACATATTGTGATTATTTTAATATTTTTTAGGACTTCTTAAGGATTTTTTTAAGGTTTATTGTGGATTATCTTTCAACTCCTTTAAGATTTCTTATTGTTTCTTTTATAATTTCTTTAAGGTTTCTTTTGAATTTGTTTAAAGCATGTTTAACATTGTTAAGATTTAATTAGAGATAATTTAATATTTTATTAGAATTAGAATTTTTTATTGTAATTTCTATTCTACCTTCCATAGCCAGGTGTTTGGTGTACTCTCAAGCAACACTTCACATAATACAACAACATGGCTAATTTGTTGGCTAAGTTTCTAATCTACCAATTAATTACAAATACATATAAAGTCAAAGCTACATCTGAAAAGCTTCTAAGAAGCTACTCTATAAGATATTATCAAATTTATCTACTTTAATTTACTTCTATCTATTCATATTATTTAAAATAAATAAATAAATAAATATGTATATTTATAAAAAAATGATAAATAGAAAATTTAATTATTTATCATAATTATCCAATGCTTAGCATTACCAAATTTCTAATCACTCAAACTTTACCTCCTTAATTATCAAAGATAGAATGTCAAAAAATCTACATCAATAGTAGACATTTTGCCATAGCTAGGAGTAAGTTATATTGATAAAGGATAGATGGAATGTTAAAGAGCTATATAATAGAGGAAGAAATTTCAATCATCCTATCAATATGCCACAATAATACATATAGAGGCTATATTTCTAAAACCTTGACTAGTTAAAAAAATACTTAGAGTATGTTGTTATTAGACATCAAATACTATATTGATTTATATTTAGATATTTTTATCCTAAATTAAATAATAAAATTTTATTTTTATACAAATAGTTTGTAATTTAAAAAAATATAATAATATATCTTTAAAAGTAAGATAATACAATCACTTTTTAAACAAAATAAATAAACAAGTTTGTACTTTTGTAAAATTATTAAAGATGTGAATCACAATAAAATTTTAAAAAAGAAATATATTCTTTTATTACTAAAAATAATATCAAAAAAATTAAAGATAGATATAAGATATAGACTAGAATGACTTTTTTGGATTATAAAAAAAACAAAAGACTCTTGAAATAAGACTAAATTCAAGAAAGATATTGATAAGATTAAAAAAATACCTCAATCTTACCTTTATATATATATATATATATATATATATATATATATTATCTATTAAAGAGATATAAGATTATATTCTACAAGCCATATGACATGTGTTTAACTTTTAGGACAAGTTTCCAATATGTGTGCTACATGGCCAACTTATAATACAAGCAGCTAATATATGCAATATGTAGCCAACTTGTTGGCTGAATTTTCAATCTACAAATCATTTATAAACATGTCAAAAATCTACAAAGATTTTGAAAAGCTTTTGAACAAGACATCAACATTTTAATCTATTTTCTTTACTTCTATTTGATTCTACTTATCCAAGTAATTAAGCTAATGAATATGGATTATCATTATATTTACTAGCTAATATATGTAGTGGCAAGATTAAGACCATCTCTAATCTTATTGATATTTTTCTTGTATTTTTGTTTTATTTAAATTTCTTTAATTCTTTATACATATTAATAATCATTTAGTATCTTTTTAATTTATAATATTATTTCTAATTTCTATATTATATATAAATATTATATTTTTTATTTTTAAAAAATAAATTTATGTCTTAGATATTTACTTTAAAATAAAAATAATAAGAAATCACTTATTTCAAACATATCTAAAATTTAGAAAATTTTAGAAAATAATAGATTAAATTAAATCTTAAAATCTAATAATATCCTTCTAAAATAAGAATGTTAATTATAGATCTTTTGAATGCAATCAAATTTATTTAATAAAAATCAAAAGGCAAGGTTTATTCTATTTAAATAAAATTTTGATAATTAATATTTTATTATATTATTTTATTTATAGAAAATATAAGTTAATAAATAATTATTCAAGAAAAAATTAAATTTTTAAAAAATAACTAATCATAATTTATTCACAAATAAAAACATCAAATTATTATACTTAGCTTTTTTTTTGAAGTCAAATGTTTGTGAATGTGTGTTGATATCTATATATATATGATCCATCATGAGAACACTGCAAATTAGGTGGTGATTGTGAGAAACCAATTACAATTCTTTTGTGTCTTGGCAAAAGTGTGCACAACTGGCAAATCAAGAGCATTTTAGGGACAATTTGGAGGGCATGCTCTTGATCCCCATTATCATGCTTATTGTGCTCTGAGAGCTCTTGAAGCACTGATCTTTCTTGGGATTGGGAAAAGAAGTATCAACCCACTTTGTGCTGCTCTGCTGGCAAGTGGAGCAAATAGACTCCGCACACATGCCCACCCATGAATCTCATTTGACAAAGGTGGATGAGGGAGGGAGGGAAAAATAAAAATCATTTTTTAATGTATTTTTTTTTTGAAATCATCCTCTAGATTTGTGCACAATGTGTTCAATTATAAACATGATCGAAAGAAATTTCAATCGTAAGGAAATCAAAAGGTGTGCAATTCTCCTTTGAGATCTTGACACAAAGAAAGCTCCACCAGAGCTAAATTTATGCTATTTTTAATCCATGGATGAATGCACAGCTTCAATCCCCATGTGGTGTATGAGCCAGCATGGCTTTTTGACACAAACCCCAATACAAATCACAGGGTGGTCAAATCGTATGATGGTAAAGATCATTGCAACTCTCTGTCACCACTCTCAAAGAACCAATGATATAATAAAGTTACAAAGAAAATTAAAATGACAAAACGAGAACAAAAACAAAACAAAAATAAGCAATCAAAAACAACATGTAGCATTTTGTCAGGAATTCCAAGTATGAGTGAGTAAATCATCAGAAAAGGAAAGAGAAGCAGATAGAGAAAAACTTGCTTCTTATTTTAATGCCCACCAATGAATGCATGTTCCACAATTCATACAAGAAGCCCTGGAAGGCTGCCCAGCATAGAATCTAGACTGAAAGGGCAGAGCTCTATTCCCCTCTTCACTGCAGGGCTTTGGGGGTTGTGGAGAGAGAGACACTGTCTTGATAATTGGGCCCAGAGTATAAAAATTACAAATAAAAATGGATGTTGTACAATTGTGGTGATGCTTTTGGAGTGTGGTTAGCAAAGAATAAAACACCACATGGTTTGAATCATCAGCCAGGTTCATTCACCCTATACCTTATCCCCCCACCTCCCCCCCCCCTTTTGAATTGTGTGTGAGCCTTTGGCAGATAGGCTTCAATTAAGGCTCTCACATCAAAAGAAGAGATGCAATTACTTATGAGCCTGGCTTTTGGGTGAGAGTTGTCTAGCTCTGGCCTCCCCATCAGCTTACCACATGACATTTGGATCATTCTGCCAGCATTTCAAACTAATTAAGAGAGCTACAAAGGAGACATATCAAAAAGGTGTTTTCATTCCCCCATTTTTTTTTTCAAATGGCTCTGGCCTCAGGAACATTGTGCTTTCTTTCTCCCAACTAAATCTCCCCTTTTATTGGCAGGCTCAGAATCCTATGACCCAAATAAACAAACCTATCAAACCATGCCACTTTTAGTGACAAACCACTGACATGTAACATCAAATGAACTTGTGCTGTTCTTTGTTTGATCTGGAAAGCTATTGGAGAATTAAGTTGTAAACATTTAATCAATCTATTCAACTACTCATATTGTGGCTGTGTGCAGCAAATTGGAGTTCATACCAAGAGTGTGATGCCTTAAAAAACCCACAACGAAGCATATTAATGTGCATCTTGTGAAATTTTATGTATAGATGACTCATTGAAAGTGTGTTATTTCTCCTACTTTTTACCTTCATGTGATGTCTCGAGAATCCAATTTTTACCTGATTTTGAATCCACGGCAGATGAAGATTGCATAATATCCAAACCTCAACGTGTAAAATTTCACCAAATATAGAAGACATGTTCTCTTTCCCACAACCACATGTTTCACTCTTCAGTTGCATAAACCCCACACCCCTCCCGTAACAAATGCCGCATTCTTCAAAGGAAAAACAACACACCCCTAATCAACACCTCGACTTATTCCCGAATCCACCTCTCGCTTCCACTTCCGCGAATCTGCCACGGAGCTAATTTCAGATATCCCTCCTTTCACGGGAATGTTCATCCTTTTGCATCCTTTGTTAAGTAGATCTTTCACCTTAAGTCTCTCTCTTTTCAGCACAGTGCTGTGAACGTGTGAGCCTGTCTGGGATCCTTAAAGAACAAATTCCCTGAATGCTTGGAATCAAATGCAATTTCCCTGCACCATTTATGCACCGAAGCCCCCCTTTTTTTTCCCTCCTCCTAAACACAGGGTTCTAACACTTGACTTAGTCTTAGGGTTTGCGCCACATAGGATAGAGAGTGATCAAGGAGACGAGGGGGAAGCGGAGGTGGTGGTGATCTCCCAAAGTTGGATCTAAGCCCAAATTTAGAGATGAACTGGGTCAAAGGGTCAAATGTAGCAGAAACATTTAATGCGTTTGAGGTGTAGGGTGTTCATTCTCCCCCCCCCAAGTTTGGCCTCACTCTGGGATATTCCTTGGCCATTGGCCCTAGAGCTCAAGTCTTGCCATTAAAAGGCTTGAATGTTCAGAACACCTGTTGAAAAAGGGGACAACCCACATGCCTTGTTCATACTTTGTAGATCTCTCCATTCATTTACAAACGATACTTTGGATTTGCTTCTATATATATATATATATGAAAGTGTGTGTGAGAGAGAGAAAGAGAAAGAGAGAGGGCAAGAGTGATTGGTTTTAGTTTACATTATATTGTACATTCAAATGTGTTTTGAATTTTCATTTACAAACATTGCTTTGAGAAGATTTCATTGTGTCTGAGTAATTATACAAATGCATCATAGCATGAGTTTGCATAAGGTGTTGATATTTTAATGCTTATTTTAGTTAACTATTCAACAAGGTGATTGTGTGTGTATACTTACAATTGAGAAGTATTTAAAAAAAAAATATGGAGTACAATGAGCTGATTGTTCTTAATGGTATTGATTACAATATCACACAACCCCTCCATCTCCCAATATTCTTTCTCTATGACAAGTTTAAAAGAAATGAGGATACACTGAGTCTATCCTCGAGGGAAAATGGCCACACATAAAATAAAATAAAAGTTAAAACATCAAACGAATCAAAATTATACTTAGCCGGACAGGGGTGTGACTAAAAACAGGGCAATGGGTACCTTGAGATCTGCACTCTTTCTCACACACACTCAGGAAATTCTGGCTTCCCCAGCTTTTACCATTTGCAAATATTGGCTCCCCTCTGGACACAGCTTTCAGCTTCCAGATGGTCCACTCATTTCAAGCTACTGTTTACTATAGAAGAGTAGTTTTTCTTCTTCAATCAGAGTGAGTGTTGTTGTTGTTGCAGTTGCACTGCCCAGTTAAGATTCCCAGCAAAAATCTGGTAGAAATTCAAACCACAAGCATTGGGGGGGGGCAGAGGGGGAAGAGAGCTTCCCCCTCTTCAGGGTGGGTATTGCCTGGGCGAGTTTGTGTCTCTTCTGCACTTTTTTGTGGAGCAGATGGGGGGGAGGAGAGGGGGGGAGAGTTTGTCAACATCCCAAATTTGATACCCCCACCCCAGCTCATAAGCATTGAGATCTGTGTAAACCCAATTGCTACATTTTCAAAAGGATATGTGCTCAGTAGTAGGGAGGATGGATGAATAAATATGGTCCTCAGGAAGATAGATAACTCCTCAAATGTGAAGTTTTCCGCTGGCTCTGGGCACTGCTCTCTGTCGGATGCATTGCATCCATTTGCACACAGAGCTGGGGTCTGCCTGGTCTGCATGAAGTTCTGAGCATTACCATTTGTTGTCTTAATTGCATGAATTGGGTGTAAGAAAAGATATCAAAGTATACAAAATACTAATGATGGACTATTTTGAAAGGAGGGTCAAACTGCTAAAGGAGAATATATATGTATATATTTGGAGTTAGCCCTGAATGCATGCCGGTACATTAAATAACAAGAGGCCTGCACTGACCGACTATTTGGTGGAATGACAGTTCCCATATCCGGCTTTAAACTGGGCAAGAAATAAATGAACGCAAATCAGGGCTAATTAAGTTCGGGACATTTAATATAGAGGAACAGAAGCAGACAAGGAATGAGTTCCAAGAAGCTTATTAGTTGGTTAATCTGCTTAATGCCTGTGGTTTTTGGATGTGTGTATCATCTTGACTAGCGCGTTATAAAAGCACTTCTTGTACAGGAAAGGAATTGATGTTGGTACCACTAATTAAGATTTCAGATGTTTCATTTTTAGATTCCATTGTGTGCGGTTGCGTTTCGCATTAATTCCTTGCATCATTCCATTGTCAATTCTCACAAAACAAAACTTTGGGTTTCAATTCCAGGTTGATCCATTCAAATTAAGCATCCTGCCATAAAACTGTGAAGGATTGACTGAAACTCTGAAAGGTCAACACCGAGGTTGTGATTATCCTAACCAGATTCCCCGCACATAGTACATTACTTTTATATCTAATTGTCACTTTTTGCTATGAGTAAATAAATGAATTTTTATCCATGTTCTGTAAAGAACGTGACATTATATTACTTGGAGACAAAAATTAAAACTAAAAGTAGGGTAATTAAAAGATCAATTGTGATCTAAATTAAGAATATCCATCAAACTTGTCTGGTCCAGTGAGCACTACATGTTGTGCTCTAATACATTTCTCTGGGAGAAGTTTTAGGTTTTTATGCATCAATGGGCATTTTTATCTACTCATTTTGCAGAGTGAACTGCTTCAAATTCAGATTCATATTGAATTTATAATCGTATTTTATACACAACTTATGACACAATTCCACATTTTTATATTCCATTCTTGTGCACAATCTTGTAGCGGCATCCTTTGTGAGCCCTCATTCACATGATCATAATCTGTTCAAATTTTGCAAGGACCTGTGCAGCCTTTTTCTAACAGTTGTATAAATTGGGGAGACAAAAAAAAAAAAAAAAAAAAAAAAAATCCCTCATCAAAATTGACCCTTTTTTCATCTGCTTTAATTATGACCTTAAAATTTTTGATGTCAACTTGTTGATACACCTTTCATGTGAGATCAAAGTATAGCTTCTATTATGAAATTTCAAATGGGGGAAGTGAAAGTCTTCTTGTAGTTTAGATTTGTGTCTTTTCATGTAAGAACATTGCCAGATTATTTCACTATAACTTTCATTCAATTTGATTATGAAGTGTGCTGTGCATGAACCAGAGCTCACTTTCAGACCATTCTTATCATATTAAATTCAAAGCTTAACTGAGCAATTATACCAAAACATGTCACTACTATTTCATAATGTAAAACAGAACCAGGGTTAAAAACTTGTTGCTAGGTCCTTGCATCTATGTTCTAAAACTTTTATTTGTCATGTCTTTCATCACTTTACATAAATTATCTTAAGGTACCCTAAGTTCTAACTTTACCACCTCTTCATTCAATTGTTATCTTTTTTGTCTATTTTTTAATTTATATATAGACATACTCTTATCTTCAGTGGCAATGGGGGTCTGTTTTGGAGCCGTGTGTGGTGCCTTATGTGTACCTTCAAGAGTTTTTTTTTTTGGTAGATTCAGGGGTTGTTAATTTTTCCCACCTGCAGTTGTTAAAAATCCTTCCCACTGAGGCATTTTAGAAAGAGGACATTGGTATTAGGCTTTGTGGGCATGGTTCCCTTGTTTGAATGGTTCTGAGGCTGTGAGACTGGGTCTTAACCACTTCCACAAACCAGGTTTTAGGGTTTCTTCTTTTAAAAAACCCAAATGAAGGGGTGGACATTAGCCATGTGTAAAATTTGGGAACTCACAGATTTGGCACTCATTTATTGTTCCATTTTGTTCCCCTGTGGATTTTCAGGACCCATGCAGTTGCAGCTTTGGACCCCTCTCAGTGCTGTAAGTTGTGAGAAGGTCTTTGGGAATTTGTTCTGATTACATGATAATATTTTCAGTCAAAATAATTAAAAGAAAATTCTTCTACATATTATTAATTAAGAGGATGCAGATCAAATCATTCCAACTGTAGAAATTCTGATTATTGTAATTTTCCCCTCATATTACAAAATTGGTTCTCAATTTGCCAGGAATTGAAGGGATGCTGTGGGGAGTCTGAATGTTTGCAGTGCTCTTTTTAATTAAAACACTCTGTGAGGTGTAGTAACTAATAGAATGTTTCCAAGGTAGACAATTTACTTTTATTACTCTAAATAATATATTTGTTGTGAAACAGTATGCTGAAGATAAACAAACAAACAAACAAACAAACAAATAAATAAATAACAGTTTGTGTCAGTTAAGATGTTGATAGAGTTAAAATTAACTTCACAAGAAACAAATTCGTGCAAAGAATGTAGACCTGTAAACCATCCATAGATCCCAGAGTCCCCAGTTCAAATGGGAATTGATCCTACTCCAACAACAGAATTCAAGGGGAGCCATTATGAGCCTCGGTTTAGGTGCCATAACAAATAGATCAGAGAAAGATGTGCTAATGGTGGCAAGGCACTACTTTCAATGCTAAACACATATATTTTGATGTGTGTCTAGGCTTGAAATCCAAAAAAGATGAAGATGAAGGTTTGAGTTGTATCACCATTGACAATCCCAATGCAATCCACTCCTTAAAATGGATCATGATTAAGGGTTTTCTCTATTGGAGTATTAAGTCTCCTTTAAACAAATCATTTGAATAGGAGCCATTGGCTCATGATCAATGGCAGGAGTCCATATGGATGCATTTTTACCCTTAATTGTGTGTGTGTGTATGTATGTATATATATATATATATTTATATTTATATATATTTTTGTTCTATGCGATAGACCAGTAGATTGGGCATCTTTCCCTCCATGTAAATAAAATGTGTTGTCAACTACAGGGCTACTACTGCATCCTTCCTCTTTTTCTAATTTTTTCTTTCCAAGCCCATGTCAATTGTAATGTGGTCATCCACTTGATCAACCTTGGCTTTGAAAGTCCAATCTGGTAAACAAATAAGATGGCAATTGAATAGAAATTAGCCTATAACTGGGTTGTATAATACCATAGTATCCCAGCTAACTGGGTTGTAGCATAACTAAATGTCAAGTCACTAGTTCAGTCCCAAGCTAGGTGGGTTTCTTAACTCTATCTTAGCCTGGTCTTGTATTGGTTACCTTCTGCTATGAAATCCTTTTCATTTGTGCCATAAAAAAATAAAAATAAAAAAACAAAAAACAATCTGGCTTTGAAAAGCTATGAAAGGAGATTCATAACCATCAATGATTGATCACCTTACTGTTGCAACTCTTAAATGATAACTAACTTGGAGCAATTGAAAGATAAAGATGAAGAAGTTAAAAATAAAACGCAAAAACCTTCACTACATGAAAGCAGGGATAAGAATCTGGGCAAACTTTAGATTGTGGGCTGCTTAGTTAAGAGAACCTCAGGACTTTTTCCAGAACATTAAACTGTCTGCCTGTTTATAAAAACAAAATCACTTAAAAATGCACACACACTGATAGATATAGATACACATATATTTATATACCCAAGACAATAATTCAGTGAAGGCTACTAACCTGTCTATTAAAAAAAGGATGCATGCATGAGAAAAGAATTTGTGGTCAAAGGATTGGAAGGAGTCACTTGTGTGTACTCTTCTGCCACATTTGCCAACAAAGTGAAAACACTGACTCCCCTTATAAAAGCCTCCTTATTCTTCTTCTTTTGTAAGCCTGCTCTTCCAATATCCAACTGAGTTCTGGAATGTGAACCCTGCTGTGTACCATAAAATCACAAGGACTAACAAAATTACTTTGTTCCATGCATTGTTCATTGCTTTGTATAATCTTTGAATTTCTAGATTCTATCACATATTTTTCAGAATTTTGTGTGCAAATGAATCAGCATGAACTGCACAATCCTTGAAATCCAATCCAATCCAATCCAGAATTTAGAAATTCTTAACAGGTTCCGATGTATTGCATGAACATTTATCCAAAGAAGAGTGAAGTATAACTTGGATGTATGAGAAAAAAAAAATAAAAGATGAAAAATACAATAAAATCTAAAACATGAATAGTTTTATGTTTTTTACCTAACCTAATTTGATTTTTCAAATTTTATTTTAGAATTCGATTCCTTTTTTTAAATCATTTTTTTTTATATAGTTTTATACCAACTAACTTTACCACACTATGTAAGACAGTTCCATGTAATTTCTTTGACTCCAGAGTTGTCTATATATGTGTTTTTTGAAGATCTTAACAATTTGTTGGACCTAATTGTCCAAAATCATAATATATATATATATATATATATATATATATATGCTGTATTATTTATTTGAGAAACATCTTCCTCAAATACTACTTGTTGTAGACTAAAAGTAGACCAAGGATATTGGCATGCTTGCTTGTTTTTTTCTTTTTTTTTACTTGGTTGCTATAACAGGCTCATTCCCCATTCCTGAGCTCTCTAGCCATTAGGCACTCACAAAAGTGCTGAATAAACAATTACTATCGTGCATGGAACCCCAGTTTTCTTGATGAATTTGTGATCATGTTTTTGTGAGTTGGGCTGTCTTTATCGTCTCCTAAACTCAATTTAACTCAATTATATCAATTGTCAGGCACACATTGCTTTTGCTTTCCACAAATTGTTGTAGGGGTGGAAGTGTTGTCACCAGAGCCACTTGAAGTGGGAACAGTAGGTTCACTCCCATGATTACCATGGAAATAAAAAAGTACACCTGGGATTATACATGCATCATGTGAAGGATCCACTTAGAAACATCTACTTTCAACCACATGTCTTTGATGTTAATTTAGAAAAACAAGGATGCAGATCCATAGAATTTTACGGCGTGGCAAGTGAGAGCCACTGAAACCCAAGGAATTCTGAATTGTTGCTGTTGTTGTGATAGTAGTATAGGGTTGCTTTTATTCATTCACAGGTCAATGGGAGTCTGATATGGTGCTGGAAGGGTAATTTGAGAGGTCACCTCGCACCATTCAAGAGTGAAAGAGTCATGAAGTTACATTCCATCAGATACTTGTTTCTAATGGGGTACACTTTAGCTCGTCAAAATTTGTGACAAAGAAAGAAAGTAATTAATTAAAAATATCGGTGCTTGCATGGTAACTATGGTGCAGTGTTGTTGTTAAGAAGAAGTTATGAATCCTTGTTACCTTCAGTATTGTACTGCAGAAATGAACTGTCATAAGTGGAGGTGTGCTATGGGTTCAAATGTTCTGCTAGATGGCATTCATTTGTTATGCAAAACTAGTGAAATAAAGGTAGAAATAACTCCATAAAATGTATGCAGTGCCCATTCAATATGCATACAGACACACAAGTACTATCTTGCTCTCTCTGCATATTCTCTTATGAGCCTCAAAGATAGATTGGACTCACACAAGTTACATCCAAAATTTGCCAATGTCCATGATACTGATGTAAATTTCATGGAGCTTGTTCTAGAGTGAAACCCAGTTCCACTAAATTTTGTGAAGAACCCAATGTCATTCTCAAAACCCTGGTCTACATCCTAAAAGAATTTAGTCGAGAAGGTTGACATTTAGAACTTCTGCATCAGAGGGTTCCAGCAGGGGTCATGCTTGTCACCTAGCTGAAGACAAAAGGGAGGTTGGTTCATAGGCCTTGTTTTAGGTGTTTGGTTGTGTTAATGTGTTGATAATGCCGCTAGGTTTATGGCTTTGAACAGAAAGGGAGATGCATCGGAGCAGTTATTTTGTCGTTTTCTACTATCATTGCATGATGGTTTGAAAAGGGAGTTTGGTCAAACTTGTGCATGTGGTTTGGTGCATATTTATTAATTTATGATTGATACTGAAAAATTACAATAACAGTTTCTCTCGAGTTATTCTAAGATTTCTCTTTAACAAGTATGATTTTGTTACTCTACAATCTGTCAAAATATCCATGTGCCAAAGAAGTTGCCATGCTGGATTT
This sequence comes from Physcomitrium patens, assembly GCF_059467195.1. Lineage (NCBI taxonomy): Eukaryota > Viridiplantae > Streptophyta > Bryopsida > Funariales > Funariaceae > Physcomitrium > Physcomitrium patens. Next base: position 9,266,833 of record NC_143429.1, read on the forward strand.
TATTTGTATTTTCTTCTGAGGCATCTTCACAATTATCATGCCAGACCATGTGAAAATTCCAAATCTAGATCTTTACAAACAAGGCTAACAATGTGACAAGTGATAAGTAACTAGCGAATCTGTCAACAAAATTTTATTTTCATATTTTTATCGAAGGTATTTCAACACCCAAATTTTAACCACTGCTCATTGCGGTATGCCACGTTGACTTTCTATTCTACTAAATGTTATCTCCCCAAGTGTCCTTGACAGCCTTCCTGTCAGGGTAAAACATTCTTTTGCCTCGTGAGCTCAAACAAGAACTCACATTCTATTATTGACGATAGATGCTCCACCCATAATCGGCCCAGGAAGGAACTCCCCGCACAATAAAAAAAAAAAAACCCAATTTGCTGAGAATGTGGGAGAGTATCAACAACACCCCCCTGAAGTTGACTTGGCAAGTGAGCTGAGAAGCAAGTTCAACCTCACTACAAGTCAAGCCAGCTGAGAAATAGCAAAGCCAAGACTCTATTCCAGACCAGTTCTGTATTGGTGATTCCCTGCAATGAAATTTATTTTCTCTTGTGCCAAAAATAAATAAATAGCAAAGCCAAGTGGAACACTAAATAAAAATACACAACGGGGAGTGGAGAAGGATCCAGCTCTGCCAAAGAAAGAAATCGAAGCCAGCATTAAATGAGGAGAGACCAGTAAATGCTGAAGCGAAGTCAGGCATGGTCTCGTCTCATCATCGGCCGGAGAGAGAAAGTGCGGAGCCCCCCTGAGAGAGTTGTTTACTTGCGACACTGTTTGTGTCTGCGAGGGTGTTCGCAAGAGAAGAAGAGTCTCAGGGTGGGACCGAGGAACACCGGCTGTAGTGGGAACAGGTCCCAATTCAACTGCCAGCCGCTCCATAGCTCCGCCTGAGTATCGTGTGACTATACTGGACGCCTCATCTCATTGCCGAGGTTCATTGTCCGTGAGGAGCAGTCGGCATCGGTACCCAGGAGTTCTTGCAAGCGATCGCGGAGAATTTCGATGTTAAAAGAGGACTTCAGTTGCACGCGTTGTAGAGTTTGGCGGCTCTTTGGTGAATTCTTGGTGTGTCGTTCTGAGAGTTCGGAGAGGTGATGGAGGCAGATAGCGTGCGAGTGAGACAAATGTGATGACCGAGGCGAGAAAGATGGCGTGCGGTGAAACGCGGGCTAGACCTTTGAGGTAACGATAGGGCGTTTCGGATTATTTTGCTTGAAAAGAGCGGGGTGTTTGCTTGTTGCATCGTGCAGGCGTTTGGAGAGGTCTGGTGATGTTGATCTGGTGGTGCTCGAGTGAGTGAATCCGGGGGCAGGAATGTGGTTCTTGTGATGGCAATGGTGCTGCGCGCAATGTGTGTGTTAGTGGAGGTTGACATAGCGAGCGAGACAAGAGTTGGAGTTGAGAATGTAGCGTGCGGTATAAGAGCGACTTCGTTGTGCAGGTAGGATTCTGGTCGCGCAATGTGTAGTGTCTGGAAAGTTATTAGACGAGGATAAGTGATTGTTTGTGTTGGCAGCGTCGGACGCTGTGGAAATGAGAGCAGTCGAGCAATCCGGCTTGCTCCATCTTCTGTTGCTTCGAAGAATTGGTGACTTGCATTTCCAGGCTCGTACACTGCGATGACATTGATCTCAGTGCCCATGTGGAGATTGGGGTTCTTGACTGAGCAGCGTGAAATATTTCCCCATAGCTCCTCGTTAGAAGCATCCACATGCTTGATCTGTTGAACTCCGTGAGCGAAGTGCCTTCTTGAAGTGGTTCCACAGAGCCCTCTGCACTGTGTTTGAAGGTGGACGTCTCACCTGCTGGAATGCCAGGGGTAGCTGTGGTTTTATTCTGGCCTACTGGTCTTCGGTGGTTAACGCTAAATCCTCGTTCGCACGATAGTTTCGGGTCCACCTTTACGATAGTGATGCTGCGCTAGCGCTTTCAATTACTTTTCGAATTGGACCTATTGCTTTGGTGCATTTTCTTGGAACGGCGTAGCATTAGGTTAGAGATCGCGGATTCTGAGCTTCCTCCCGCGTTCCCTAGAGGCAACCGACAAGCGTTCAGCGCACATCTTGTGCGTCCGCAGGTGTCGTGTTCTTCTTTAGAATGTTTTTTCAGCATTCTGAGCGTTCGAAGTGCTCGATCGTAGCACGACGAAGCTTTAGCGAACCGAAAGAATACAGCACTCTTTGCTTTGAACGGGTTAGTTACATTCCGTGGGTGACAATGCGCGTTTGCAGCCCCTATGTCTTCAACTTCTGGGCCGCTTTGTCACGGACTCAAACTGCACTATTCTATTACAGAACGCGCCTCTCCAAGGGCCAGAGCTTCTATGCGTGCAAGCCTAGTCTTCTTGTAGCAGCCACGTTTCAACTCCCACCGAAGCTTTGATGTACATGTTGTAGCAAATATGTTCTGATTGGCATCTGCTACCAGCGATTCGGTTCTCCTCACCAGCTACGGGTGGTCGTGGTCTTTGCTGAACGGTTATTTAGAATCTATTATGATACTTTTCCACAGCTGTGGATAACGAACCCGGACACAATGTCGTTAGATTATGACGATTCGTCCTTCTCTTTTGCGAGGCCAGAAGGCGCTACAGTTGTGAAGTCTGTTGTGATTAGTCGAGTAAACAACAGTGCGAGGCACGCCAGGCCGGAAAGAAGTGATGGAGCATGTCGTGTTGTGCAATGTGCGTCTGAACGCTGTTCTTTTGTGTTGTTTGTGTAGATGACGCTTGGAAAAGGCTCGAGGACGACACAGTTTTGATGAACAGGATCACCTCGGATGCATTGCGTAGAACATAAGCACTCATGCTGGAAAGGCAGGAGTCATTGCCTGGTACTAGTGCGCGGGATAACCGCGATACCGAGATGCTGAGCGACGTTGCTATGCAATTCGCTCCTAGAGCCGAGCCGATGGCTGGAAGGACCAAGATGGAGCCGTGGTCCCAGCACGATGAATATTCGTTCATGACGGAGTCGGTGTCTCCTCTAGGTACGGATATCGAAGCAGGTTGAGAACAGTACGTGTTTCATTGGGAGAGCTGCAGATGATGGAGTTCGTTGGTGCCGACCACGAGGAGTTTGCTAACAGAATGTGTTGTGTTCCAGCTCGTACTCCAGCTTTCTGGGAGCATGTGATGCACAACCAAGTGGAGTCTGGCAACTTATTCTCGATGACTACCCCGCATGTGGACACGAGGCTTCAGCCATCGACTCCCACGTTCTATTCGTACGGTTGTGAAACTAGTCAAGGTATGTGATGGAGGTGTGAAAGCGTAGATGTAACATCGATGACCGTGATACAACACAGAGGAGTCTTGTGCGTGAGGTGCGGAGGAATGCATGTCGATGCTCGTCAGTGGAACAAGTGTAGGCCATTGTGCGCTGGTATTGGAGGTGGCCGGCTGCAAGGTTTAGTACACATTCTGACATGGTCTAGAATGTGCAGGTAGTGACAGCACGGGGTCTTCGTACAGCGATCAGCAAGGAGAGCGCATCAAGAGGCGGCGTATGTTGCAGTTCACTGGGGTCAACACAGGCGGTTTTGCGCACGACTCGCCTCTCCCTCACGAGAGTGTCGTCGGCTCGCCTTCAACTACGTACTCTTCGTCATATGCGGTAATTTATCTGGTTTCTCGTGTTCGCGTCTGATTCATTTACGAAAACCCTTGGACACCACCTCCTTGAAACTGGATGCTGCATTTTTATTAGAGTTGTTGTGTGTATTGATTGCAGGGCTCTCCTCTTTCTTCAGTTTTCAGTGGCGATGACTACATGTTGCAACCCTATTGCTCGCCTGGCTTGACAACGTCGCCGTGGTTCACGGGATCTGGTAACTTTTCAATCTCTTTTATCTTGGATTTCCTACTGGGTGCCTTGTGTAATTACATCATTCGTAACTGTACCGTAGTTTTTTGGGAGACACTCAGGTCAGAAGTAATTGTTCTTACGAGGGGTCTTTCGTGAATATGCAGATGCTACTACCTCTTTTGTTCTTCCCAATTCTCAACAGCCTGTTGAAACGTGGTCGTCCCTACCATCATTTGAAAAGAATCAGTCCTACAGTGCTCCGGTGCAAATGTATGTGCTATGATCAAATTATTTAATTCATTTGCACAATGAACTTTATTGGCAGTGAGCCAAGGTTTAAAGAAAGTGTCAAGGGCCTACCAGGAATAATTTGTTGCCAGCGTAAGTAACTGTTTGTATTTCCTGTTGTTTTTCAGAAATTCTTCGCAGCTTCCAATGGGTAGTTACATCCCGAATTCTCTTGGTGAGAATTATTCTCCACAACCTTGGAAACGACCGACACCACTCACGCCACAGTCTAGTTTTTCCCAAAATTCTAATTTCTCGCCGAAACAGTTACCACTACAAATGCAATTTCAGCAGCCTTTTCAATATCAGCAAACTCAACCGCGACTATTGCATCCAAAGGCAGAAAATGGGCAGTTACAAAACCCTCTAATACCTTTCTCAAAGCCTCCTACTCCTGGTAAGCTACATGTCGTTGCTTGTTTCGTAATTTCACACATTATTGGTGCAATGCTTCCATTAAATTAATGGTGCTGGTAGAGGCTTCAGAGGCTAAGTGCGGATCGAACTTTAGATATCAGTGAATCGGCTTTAGAATCTTTATTCATGACAAAGGGATATGCTAGATGAGAATTTAAGCTTGTATACACATCCTTCTCCATGAAATATATTGACGATTGTTTCACATGACTATGCAGGTCGGAAGTCGTCTTCAGGTCTGAGTAGATTCAAAACGAAGTCTTTAATGCCTATTGCATTGCCCTTTGCAATGCTGAAACCATCTGCTGCTCAAGGTGATGTAACATTGAACGATATTAATAAACTGTTACTCAGCCCTCCACCGACTCCTACAGATAGACCATCACCTGTAGATGAGAAAAGGCCTCGTTCTCCACCAGGAGCGGGTCTCTCTGGAAAATCTGTTGTTGCATGTACCAAGATACACACAGAAGGTGCTGGCACTATCACCATCATGAGGACCAAGGGGTAAATTTCGAACATCTTTTCGCTGTTTTCTGGATGTCGAGAATATCACCATTAAGGGGCCAGAAACTACTACACATGACGATGAATTCCTGTCCTGCCGTCTTAAACCAGTGCTTCTTCATTTGATGTACATCCTCTAGAAAGGACTTGGCTAGGGAAAGAGAGTATCTACAAGCATTTTCGCTTCGTAACCCGTTGACAGCTTAATTGTAGTACTTCAAAGAAGTCTAAAGGGCATTTCAACCGAGATTACTGTAAAATAGCTAGAGCTCATGTATTCCTTAGCATTTAAGGTGTTTTTTTTGGTAGTTCTTCATTGTTAGATTCTGTAAGGTCAGATTTGTAAACTAGCATGTCGACCCATAGACCGTACGCATCACCCAAGACTCCATTATTTGTTCCAATTCAATTGCACAGATTCGAGTGCACCCATTACCTATCCTGCCACCTCTCTTGACAGAGGAACGATTGCGGTGGGGAACATTCAAATGTATTTGCCAAATTAATTCACTGAGTCTGCCGTTGGTTGAAGATCAATTGACTGAGCAGCGTTTTAAAAAAAAAAATCCCTCACCTGTTTCAAATCGAAGTGGTGGTCTGTATTTTCAGATTTAATATTGTTTGACAGTTATTTGCTCCGTTTTCTGTCTTTTCCGACACTCAAGAATGAGTTCTTAAGAACCATTCAAGAGAAAGTAAACTAGTTGAGGACAATTCCCAACGTTGAGAATCGGTGTGACATGTTCGATGGCTTGTGTCCTATGCAGACCTTTGCAAGCCCAACCGTAGGGATACAGTGACCTTCAAAGCTGTCCCAATGTTTATACTTGTCACATTCGAAAAACGATGTAGGTATTCATGGAATTCATGGAATGTAGTAAATTTATTAAATAATACATACTATGTACTAGTTTCTTACAAAAATTCCAACAAAATCTAAGCACTCAATGAAAAGAAAAAAAGTACTAAACTATTCTATATATTGGAACAATTTTGAAGGTCCAACATTGAATTTTTTCATCAATTTGTCCATTTTCTTTTGGCTTTCAATACAACTACTATTTATCTAGGCACTGTTTCTATAAGTCTCTTGTAATCATCAACAATTATAGAAGAGAAGATTTCTTCTACACAAGACTATAATTCAAGTATTTCTTTTGGAGGTGTATTGTATTGATTTAATTTCCATTTCAAAATGGCCCAAAGATTTTCTATAGGATTCAAATCTGGTGACTAAAGATGCCAAGATAAAACACTATTATGTTGCCTAAAAATCCATTGTTTTATGAGGAGGCTAAGTTAGGACACTAAAATGTTGCCTAAAAAACCATTGTTTCATGCTATTACTACTATGTATAGGTGCATTATCCTATTAAAATATAACGTTTTGATGCATCTAAATCAATTTTTTTAATTATACCATATAGATGTTCCACCAAGATTTTTTGATAACCATGCTGATTGAGACGACCTTCAATTTTATGCATCATGCCATATCCATGTATACACATATATCTCTATATCAATACAAAACCACTACCATGTTTAATAATTGGAATGATAGTCTATTCTAATAGTTCTTATGGATTATAAATTCAATACTAAATTCTTCCATTTAAAAAAAATCTATTAATCTTAGTCTCATTTGAAAATATTACTTGACTCCAAACATCAATAGTCTAATATTCATACTTTCTAGTAAATTCTAAACAAGATATAATATTTTTATTTAACAAATATGTTTTTTTTTTTTTTTTTTTTTTTTTTTACATTTGACTGTGCAAACCTGCTTTATGAAGTGCACAACACATAGTAACTTCACTAATTTGTACTCCAAAAACTTCTTTCACATGTTTAGTAGCTTCCTTTGTAATATATATCTTTTTTCTAGTTATACTACTTATACAAGATTGTTCTATTTGACTTTTGAACTTGTGTGGTCTACCTCCAATTAAAAGATTTGCATATAAAAAATACTTCTAATGAAGCCTTTATACACTTGACTTTCCAACATCTAAAAAATTTGTCACTTCTCTCACATTATAGCATGTTTGAAATAAAGAGAGTAAATTTTGATGCACTCTTTGCAACAATGGTCTTACTATTTTTTCTTATAAAGTAAAATATAAGAAAAATTGATATGTGAATATATATATGTAATAAACAAAAACCAAGTAATTTACAATGCATCTACTCTTTAATTTCTATGCCTATAGGATGTATTGATACAAACCTTCAAAATTATTTCAATGAAGAAGAAATATCTAGAGTTTTGTAGAATAGGTAAATAAATTTTGTGATAAGTTATTGGTTGGTTATTGATAACCTTGAGAATTAGATTGATGATTAGGCAGTTTAGTTGGTAACAATAGGTTGTTAGTCGAATAAATGGTTAAGAATTCAAAGGGTCATAACCTTCAGAATCTGCTGACCGATGGATCATCTTTTGGATAGGATAAATTGGTTGAGGAAAGAGAGATCAAGGCTAGACTGTGAGAGTCGTAAGCTGAAGGCCAGATTGTGAGAGTCGTAAGCCGGGGCAAGCTTGGGGCTACTTCTTTTTGTTTCTTTGTTGTTAACGAGTAATGGATAGTTTCTGAATATTGAGAAGTTAGTTTAGAATGCCAAACTGTGATAGTCGTAAGCTGAGATATTGAATTCTGTGTGATGAATTGAGAAATTGAATACAATAGGTAAGCTGGAGATCAATAATTGAATATATAACAAGTGAAAGAGAATAAGCGGGAGATGAACTAATAAGAATATGGAAATATTATTGAATTGATAGTCGTAGAATGGATTATGGGTTGAATTAAGACGGAAGTAGTAAGCCCCGATGTTTTGTAGTTTGATAATTGATTTTAGATAGCTAGAATACAGTCAATTATGACACTAACAAATCCAATTTATATAATCAATCTTTTCTCGTGTTCGAACCTACCTCTATTAGTTCAATTACTTTGGTCTACTGAAGCTTGAACACAACGAGAATAACATTTTGGCACAGCTGCCGTGGAAATGATAACAATATAAAATGTTAGAAATTGATTGTATGGGAGATGGAATTATATATTGAATGAAAACGTGAGAAGAACCAGTTTTAGGGTTACAAATATGTGAGTTATAATTCAAGGCAATATTGATTTTGTAAAGAAGAATAAAAGATTATGAGTGATAATCATAAAAGGAAGGATTATCAAAGAATTAATCGACAAGCGAAAAAAAGACATGAGCGATTACGTATAAGAAATCTCCTAGGGGAACGACAAAAAGGAATTGTAGGTCCAAATAAAACCAAAGGAAGAAAAATTCAAATTCAAATAGCAAAGAGACCAATGATAACACCAATGGCCACGGGAGTGTCAGAAGTACCAATTGCAGTACAAATGGGAGCAATAGAAGACCAAACTATAAGTGTGGCACTATTACCTACTTTTAGTGGTTGATCGGGCTCAGATCCGATCACCATATATCTCAATTCTTGATAGCTTGCGTGGCTAATAATGATAGAACTGAAGATATTTGGTTGAGATGGTTGCCAGCAACTTTAAAAGATATAGCTTTCGAATGGTATATTCGGCAACCTGTGGATAGATTTTCCAATTGAGAGGCCTTGAAGAATGCCTTCTTAATTCATTTTAGACCAATTGGATTTGAAGATCGGCTTCAAGAAAGTTTTATGAATAGCAAGATGTTTGCGGAAGAATCCATAGAGTCTTATTATGGCCGGATCATGGATATACTTCGTAAATGGTCAAATAATCAAATGTCGGATGTGTTTATATTGTCGATATTAATCAATGGTTTGCATCTAGCAGAATTAAAAATGTTTGTAAAAGAGGCTCGACCAGCTACGATAGAGGCATCGTTGGTATGAGCAAAGGTGTCAAAAAAATGTCATTATGACCAATTGTTAACAGTGGGGGCCACGATGATTCAAAGTTCAGAAAGCCAACAAATACAACCGAAAAATGTGTCGATGGATAATTATCCACAAATGGCTACCTCCAATGTGAAGAATGTTATGTTGCAATAATCAATTAATGCTACACCACTCCAAGCAATAGCGCCAATAACAATGACACCTTATTTTACATCGCCAACCTATCAACAACCGGAGTTGTTCTCAAATGCGACTTCTAAAGATCCAAATGAAGCCTTGTTATTAAATCTAATAAAGAAGATGGAAGAATTGGCCGTAAATTTGGCTAAAGATAAGCAGAAATGACATAAGCCTTCTAATACGAGACCTAATGTATGGTATAATAATTGTAAGGGAAAAGGTCATTTTGATACGAAATGTCCATCACCTAGACAAATAAGTGTTTAATGTATATTTTGTGGAGGACAACACCCTACTCAAAATTACTATTATTTACAAAGGCAACAACAATTCAATAATCAAACCATGATCCCACCAACTCAGTGGAAAGTCAATCAAGTTCAAATGAAAAATACGTATGGATGGAATGAAAATCAATCTAATTGACAAAATCAAACATTCAATAATTTTCAAAGTTCCAATTTTAATCAGGGGTCTGCATCAAACCCTCAGAACTACAGGAAGGAGCAGCAAAGATATCAGCAATATGCTCTACCAACATCATCGAATCAAGTATCCTCCGTATAAACGGGACAACCAGGATCATTTTCTAATCATACATAGAACAAGCCTAGTAGGTATGTATCGGTGGAGACACTCAATATGCCGGATGGAGGTACAAGAAGACCCCTTCATTGTTTCCATTGCAGACAGATTGGTCATTATACTAGTGAATGTCGCAATCCTAGAGCCAGTGACGATTATGCGCTAGTGTGTACAAATTGCAAGTAGTCCGGACATACTTATCAGTAATGTAATGCTCCGTTCAATTTCAATAATTGAGATCAGCAGATCCAAAGCCAAGGAACAATGGAGGAGATAAATGAAGGTCCTCAAGATTCACCAATTCATCGGGTAGAAGTAGTCCAAGCTGTCTTTACAAGAAGTCAGCAAAAGGAGAAAGAATCAATTCAACATTTGAGTGATCCTGAAGCGAAGGGTCAATTGGATCCAATTATGGGGACATCCAATCCAGGTCCTGTCATGGGCCCTTTATTCAATATAAGACCTGAATCGATTGTACGCTTTAATAAGGTACTAGTAACGGAGGCTTTGGTTCTGTGTCAAGCTGTTCAATTGTCGTGTTGTAGTTCCGCTACTATATGAAAATAATGTAATTATGTACTTAATATATAATTTATTAAGTAACATGGTGAAAGCCATGTTAGTAGATTTTAGTTGGTTCTAGAATATAATTTGATTATTACTTTGAGAAGAGTTTGTTTAAAAAGATTACTATAAAATTTGTATAACTTTAATTTCCTTTTGATAGTGGCTTTTAAGATTGGTTTTGGTTGATAGTAACTTCTAAATATTTAGAGTCACCTTTGTTAGACATTGGTGACATTTGAAAACTTATTTTGGTTCTTTTATTTGGTGTTTAGAGCATACATTATGTAAATCTTATAAGAAAAAGGATTGAAGAAGGATTTTGGTAGCAATGGGAGTAATTAGGGCACCAATATAGATGAATGGAGATGAAAAATAAAAATCTCCATTCCTATTAGTCAAAAATCATGACCAATGGGCTTTGAGGAGGCTGTCCGAAGCCATATTAGGGATTAGGGTTAGTTTCTCGAGGCATTCAAATATTAAAGGCTAAGTTCAGAAGGTTTAGGTTTTTGGTTAAGGTTTTGGTGCAAGTTTTGTGTCATTTGGGGTTTTTATGAAGAAGTTATAGGCGCTCAAAGTTAAGGTGTTAGTTTTGGACCTACTGTCATTCTTTTGGGCATAACGCACGCGTACGGATGGCAATTGAGGATCGGCGACCGCGACTGGAGAGAGCACTTTTGCGGCTATACTTTTTACATACTGCTTAGTGGATTCTAAGTTGGAATAAAGAAGTTATTGGATTTTGAAGTCAGCACATGCAATCTAAGGGTAGTAAGTAAACCGATTTACTAGTGTTTGTCTCTTGAGCTATATCATGAGCAATTTGACAAAGTTTTGGCTCAAAATTTCAAGGGATGTGTAATTTTATGTTAGTAAACTTTGTGCATGAGTTTTATGACCTTAGGAGTTCGGGTTTTTGAGATATAAGGAAAATAGTTTTTTGGGTGCTTGTAAATTAGGGTTTGGAGTGTCTACTAGGGTTTCTTAGATGCCAGAAGATCAGGAGTGAATTTGCAATTGGTTTTTTTTGTGGTAAAATTTAAGGGTAAATTCTACCTATCTTGTAAATTTGAAACAAACTAAACGGTTAGAACAATAGTTATGATTTTCTAAAGTTTAAGGCGAGAAAATCCCTTCGCGAGAAAAATATGTTTTGAAGGGATTTTGTTATATTTGGAGTTTTATAAAAAAATAAAGGAGTTTTGGAAGCCAAGAAAAGAATCATATAAAGGTTTAAGGTGCACTCTCTACAGCTAGATACCCAGTGTATTCCAAGATAGCAAATCATGCCATACGACACCATTCTCTACACAGTTTCGAGAAATGTCCTTTCCGTTGAAAGATCCTCTAAGAGGTGTGAATTCCAAGGAACCAATATCAACCCAATTGGGAGAAAAATCTTACCCGTTAAAAGAACCGATTTTATAGGCTTTGTCAAATTCAATTCCAATAGCTTTACCAATTTTCAATATAGAGAAAATCAATTTACCAGCGTCGGTGTCTAGGATTGGGAAGAAGAAACGGACATTGGAAATTACCACTAATACAGAACCATATGATATTCTAAAAGATTTGGGCACCATACAGCCCACGATCTCTATGAAGCAACTATTGGTGGTAGCACTTGAGTGCCGAACTATCTTGAATTCCTCATTAATTCATCGTAGATCTTGAAATAAAGAAATCCGAGAAGTAAGTTTGAATCCCGATCTAGGTGCATCAACAATTGATGTTTTAATTGATGGAGTGTTATTATCGGAAGTGCAAGTAGACAGAGGATCTAGTATGAATCTTATGAATGCCGCTACAATGGAGGAGTTGGGTTTGGATCACTTATTGCCTACTACAATAGTTTTGAGAATGACTGACTCTAGTCGAGTTAAACCTATGGATATTTTACGAAGTATTGATATAATAATTATGGAGATTACCTACAAAATTGATTATATTGTTTTTCGATTGTAAAGCTCTATATTGTCATATTCAATTTTATTGGGGCGAGTGTGGTTGTATCAAGCTAAAGCTTGAAATAACTGGGACTATGGTACATTGATAATTGGGAAAGGTAATGATAAAATTGTGCTTCAAATGTACCCTATCCAATATCACGGAGAAACTTAAGTTGCCAGTTCAGAATTTATGTCGAATTGTGAAGATGAGTCTATAGAAGAAGAAATTGGTGCACTTGACCCAATTTATGCTGATACAAGGTAAGTTATTGAGTATACTAGAATGAACTACCAGTGTAGGGGACCAGGAGAGTAGTTAATTCCTCCAGATGTTATTTATGATTCTGATCATATGATTGCATATTTGATAAATAGACAAGATGTTAATCACGTTAATACTATGAAATTGGAGTTTGAAAGTTCTAATGTGTTAGATTTTATGAAAGATTCTTAAATTGAGTAGAATATTATTCCAGAGACTCCTGAAATTCCACGATGTCAACCAATTAATTTAGGTACAGAGGAGGCTCCCCAAATCATTCAAATTTACAATGGTATAAAAGGCAAGGAGAAAGAAATTTGGGTGGATTATTTTTTAATGCATAAAACTGCTTTTGCATAGTCGTATACAAATTTGAAAGGAATTCCAGCTGAAGTTTGCGAGCATTGAATTATATTAGAGGAGAATACTACATCAGTACGCCAAAGACAACATCGACTTAATCCAAAATACTCACTTATGATAAAAGAAGAGTTGGATAAATCTTGGAGGTTGGATTTATCTATCCGATTCTTTTCAATGAATGGGTTTCACCAATTATTATGGTATCGAAAAAGAATGGAAAAATTTGTATTTATCAAGATTTTTAAAAATTAAATGTAACTACCAAAAAGGATTATTTTTCTTTACCATTCACGGATAGTATATTAGATGCTGTCAGTAAACATGAATGTTATTCATTTTTTGATGGATTCTTCAGTTATAATCAAGTTAAGATTATAAAAGAAAACCAGTTAAAAACTACTTTTACTATGGATTGGGGGACCTTTGCCTACAAGGTTATGCCATTTGGGCTTTGTAATGCACCAACTACATTTCAAAGGGTAATAATGCAAGCATTCCAAGATTATCTATGAATTTCAATGGAAATATTTCTAGATGATTTTTGTACATTTAGTACAAGAGTGAAGCATTTAGAATGTCTAGATCAATGTTTGAATTAATGTGCCAAATATGGAATTTCTTTAAATTCAAAAAAGTACCAATTTGATGTACTTTCTGGTAAACTGTTGGATCATATAGTTTTGATGGCAGGCATTGCTATAGATCTGGATAAAATAAAGATTATAGTAGAATTAAAGCAACCAAACACTATTATGGGTGTTCAAGCATTTTTTGGCCATGTCAGTTATTATCGACAATTTGTCTTTTCTTCACAAATCTCTTGAAGAAACCACCAATCGATGAGATCAGTCCATTTTTGATAAAGGAATGTACAATTATATTTGAAACATTTAACCAGAAATTGATTTCAGCACTAATATTGGTGGCACCTTGTTGAACAAAACCATTCCAAGTTTATGTAGATGCATCTAATGTCGCGATTGGTTCTATGCTAAGCCAGAAAGATGAGCGGAGTTTTGATCACCCTATTTATTATGCAAGTCATCAATTAGTAGCAGTTGAAAGAAATTATACAACAACCAAAAGAAAAGCATTGAGGATGATTTATTTCGTACAAAAGTTTGGATATTATCTTCTTGGTTATAAATTTGTTTTCCATGTCAACCATGATGCTTTAAAATATATGATTAATAAGCCTCAATTGAGTGGTCGTATTGCACGATGGATTCTACTCTTGTAAGAATTTGACTTTACTATTTAGGTAAGACCAAGAAAATCACATTTCAATGCAGACCATTTATCTCGGTTATCTAATATATTGGATAATGAACCCATTAACAATGCACTACCCGGTGTAGAACTGTTTGCAATAGATGTAATTACTCTCGAATATAGTGAAATAATTTAATACTTGACATTTCAAACCTTCCTACCTAATTTTAATGAAAAGCTTAAATGGCGCTTAATATTAAGATGTGCACCAATTAAACCAGCCTCGAGAAATGAACAAAAATAGTATATACTGATAGCAACAGATTGCGTAACAAAATGGGTTGAAGTAGTAGCTACGAAAACCGACAATGTAAGTATAGTAGCAACTTTTTTGTATGAAAATATTATTACACGATTCAGTTGTCCATGAGAATTGGTTAGTGATCGAGGAACTCATTTTATTAATAGTACAATCGAAGCACTCATGGCTAAATATGAGATAAAATATCAAAATACTACACCATATCACCCTAGAGCCAATAGACAAACAGAAAAGACTAATAGAATTTTATGTAAAATCTTAACAAAAATAGTTTCATGAGCGGGAACACATTGAGACACAAAGTTGTTTGCAGCTTTATGGATATACCATACTGCGTATAAAGTTAATATCAATGCTACTTCTTTCCAATTGCTTTATGGCTAGAAAGCAATATTATTTATTGAATTAGAAGTCCAAAGTTTATGAATTGCTATAGATAATAGATTGGGCGATCATGATTTATTACGGAACTATTTCGAAGAATTGAAAAAATTGGATGAAACTAGAGCCAATGCATTAATGATCATGGAAACTACACAAAAATGAAGGAAGACTTATTATGATAGTAAGCTTAGACCATAGGCTTTTATGCCAAATGATTTGGTACTTCTTTATGATATTCAATTTAAAAATTTTCCAAGAAAATTTCAAGTTCGATGGTATGGGCCATATCGAGTTACTGAAGGATTTCCAAATGATTTAGTATAATTGGAAGATTTTATGGATACTAAATTTACGACATGGATCAATGGTAATTGACCTAAACTTTACTATACATAAATGCGAGACGGGTTTTCTATTACAAAAGGGGGAGTCGACTCAATTGATTGGACCATAGTAAGAAGTAGGAGGGAGGCTCTTGGTAAGCATCTCATTTTCTTTTGTGGTTAAGGAGAAGATGGTGAACATGGTGTCTGAGAAAGCAAGGTTGGAGACCGATTGGAAAGAATGGCAAGAATGGCTGCAGATAGAGGTTGCGATGTTGCAGACTAAACTAGCCGCATTAGAGCAAAAGGCCAATAATTTAGTGCAGACCAATATGCCAATTTCAGCGACAACACCTTCGGAGATACCTTTGAAACTGACAAAAGAATGGCAAAAGATGTTGGAGGAGTATGACAACCAAATTACCGACATGAGTCTCAAGTACGGGAATTGGGTTTGTTGAATAAAGATCTGACAGTGCGTTTGGATGGAGAACCATCGAACACTGAGACACATGACAAAGATATAAAGAAAAGAAGATCACCAATTCAAAGGGTGGTAAGCCAACGCCATTGATTGAGGAAGCCAATGCTGTTACATCTTTATAAGTTGAGGCTAAATAATGTTTGCGAGGATGCTACATAATTAGAAGTGGGGCTATGTAGAATAGGTAAATAAATTTTGTGATAAGTTACTGGTTGGTTATTGATAACCTTGAGAATTAGACTGATGATTAGGAAGTTTAGTTGATAACAGTAGGTTGCTAGTAGAATAAATAGTTAAGAATTCAAAGGGTCATATCCTTTGGAATCCGTTGGCTGATGGATCATCTTTTGGATAAGATAAATAGGTTGAGAAAAGAGAGATCGAGGCCAGACTGTGAGAGTTGTAAGCCGAGAGCCAAACTGTGAGAGTCGTAAGCCAGGGCAAGCTTGGGGCTACCTCTTTTTGTTTCTTTGTTGTTGATGAGTAATGGATAGTTTTTGAATATTGAGAAGTTAGTTTAGAATGCCAAACTGTGATAGTCGTAAGCTGAGATATTGAATTCTGTGTGATGAATTGAGAAACTGAATACAATAGGTAAGCTGGAGATCAATAATTGAATATATAACAACCAAAAGAGAGTAAGCGGGAGATGAACTAATAAGAATATGGAAGTATTGTTGAATTAATATTCGTAGAATGGATTATGGATTGAATTAAGTTGGAAGTAGTAAGCCTCGGTATTTTGTAGTTTGATGATTGATTTTAGATAGCCAAAGTAGAGTCAATTGTAACACTAACAGACCTAATTCATATAACCAGTCTTTCTCCATGTTCGAACCCACCTCTATTAGTTCAATTGCTTTGGTATATTGAAGCTTGAAAACAGCGAGAACAACAAGCTTCAATCCATCCATATTTATGTTGAAACAAGTGCTAAGACTTGCACTTCAATTATCTTATTGATAATAGAAAGTAACAACATTTTTTCCATGTCACTTTAACATGCAATCATTATTTTAAAATTTCAAACTATAAACATTGAGATAGTTTTGAAGGTCATTGTAAGTATATATTAATTACTAATCCTTGTAAGCAAGGTGCAATTGAGACAATTTTATTAATTTCCAAACTATTAAAAAAATAAAAATAAAAAACCTCATGAATTAAAATAATAATTACAACCTACTTAAGGCCTAGTGAAGGATGCTAATGCAAGAATTAGATTACTAAATAAAGTAACTCTCATTGGCTATAATTCAAGTTCCTGATATCTTATAAAAGTTTTATAGTAAAGTATTTAAGCAACTGAAGCCATAGAGATTCTTCTTAGAGAAGTGGATTATATCAAAGTTGAGAAGTGTTTTTGGAATACTAACATAGATAAGTCAAAGGTAGCTAATGTGTTTCTTCTTTGAATCCAACCTTTGTTGGTACACCTACTTGCTCTTTCAATTGCTTTTGAATGCTAAATTCACATCATATCTAATGTTTTTGTACCATTTTAGGTTTTATATTTCACTCATACAACAATAAATTCTTTATTGTATATGTGTTTGATTAAAATCACAAGTACAAACAATGGTATTATTATATATATTTAATAAATTATAAGAATTATATTAAAATAAATATAAGAAATTACATATGGATGTTAAAAATGCTAAGAAGAGCAATAAGATTTTAGGGTTAAGATCAACATTATGGTTGCAATTTTTAGACCAAATTAATGTTTTAAATTTTGGTAAGGCTTTTTAAAAAGAATTAACTTTTAATAAGTAGAATATAAGAAGATGAAGATGGTTATAACATGTTAAGCATTTTAACATCCAAAAGAATTAAAAAATATAATTAATTTAAGCTAATTTCTACTTTAAAAGTACTTAAATTAAAAATATGGAAATAGATTAGAAGATATTTTGAAATAAATAATAATATATTCTTTAAATTTAATAGTATCTTATTTTAAAATTAATAATTTAAAAAATATGGATTTTTATATAGTAACTTTTTAAGATAAATTACAATTATTCTTCTATATCATTTAAGTGACTAAAATATTTTTAAAATATAATTTTAGATTATAATAAAAATTTTACTAGTATAAAAATTAAGCCATAATTTTATAGTGTTTTACAACTTGTCATAGTGAATGTGTATTAATTCTATTTTTATAATTAAAAATATTTATGCTATTCATCAAATGCTTTCAAAATAATTATTTTCAATTTCTATTTTGTTTTCAGATTTTAATTTTAAATTTAAATTTAAACAAAGTTAAATAGAATAATTTAAAAAAGTAACAATTTTCACCATTAACTAATGCAACAAGTGAAGGAATATGTAAACCATCTACAGCTCCTACAATACAAATTACGTAACATAAAGCTTTAGAATTTCTTTCTAAAACTTTAATTTGGCTTTGTCGAAAATTTTCACAAAGATGTTTTATAAATGAATTTTTACTATTTTGTTAAATTCTCTATAAACCAATTTTTTTGTACTTTTGGCAATTCTAAATAAATTTCTTATGTCACACAATCTATCTTTAATTCCAAGTTAATATCATAAAACCATTATTCTTGTTTTAAAAAATAATATTTTTACAAAAATTACATGTATTTTCTAAAAAAGAAACTTGTCACATAAAAATTTAAAAGTGATATGTGTAAAACAAGTTCTTTTTCTAAATGTCTTTTGTTTGTATATAATTCCAATAAAAATTTGTCTACAAAACCAGATGATATTTTATGCTAATTAATAATACAATCTCTTATATCTAAATCATAATGATAGCTAATAATAAATATTATATTTGACCATGCTTTCTAAACTAAAATGGCTTCTCCAACATACACTCCCAACTCTAGCTTCCAAAGCCCATTCCAAACTGATGAACAGAGACCCATGTCAGGAGAAGGTTTTTTGACCCCACTCATGTGGCTCATGTGGCTCTCCTAACTGAGTGCATGAACCATTTTTGTAGTAACACATTCTTGGGAACACTTGCAGATTCATGAGCAGTTCCAGTAGTGGTAGATGTAGATGTAGGTGAATTGAAGCATTGGTTGGCTCCACAGCAGAGCATGTACATTGTCATTCATTGGGAAGAAGAATGAATTAACATCTGAAATGAGTTCTGAATCAACATACAAGACTAGGTATCATCTCATAGGCTGTCACATGTGAAAATTATTAGCTAATGTTAACAAAGTTTCTATTTTGTTTTGATAATTTTTCTTTTCAGTACAAGAAAAAGCATAATTAAAGTTGGTTTTTTGTTTAGCTTTGAAGATGAAGGGGAATCATGCCAAGCTCTACAACAACGTTTTTTTTTTTAATGTAGATTTTTTTAAATTTTAGAACTAGGTGGATAGAGCTGTTCACATTACATAACAGTAATTTTTTTGAAGTGGTTTTGTTTTTTCTGTTTATAAGAAAATGCAAAAAGGCAATGATTTGTCAAAACAAAGAATCAAATATTGTTTATGAATAAATACAAAAAATTGATAGAAATAGAAATCAAGTTATTGAAGATATTATTTGATCTTTATTTTCTTTTTATTTTCTTTATTATATATGTAAAGAAACGGAATTCATCATATAACAAAGATTTAATTTTTTTCCCAAAAGATAGTTAATACATATAATATAAACCATAAAAAAAAAAAATTAAATCTTTGAGATAGAAAAAAAAATAAAGTAGTTACTACCACGGCCAAAGATATTAAATATATTTTATTTTATTTTATTTCAAAAATATATTTTAAAAAATTTAATGAATAAGAACCATAATGAAAAATAAAAATGTGGATGAACAAATAAAAGCTAATTTAATATAAATAATAGTTTATATCAATACAGCATAATAACGTTGTAGCATCTTAATGAGGTATTCTTTTCAGAAACATTATAATTTTCTAAATATAATTATGGTTGTATTGCAATCTTCTAAATAATAATTAACATTAGCTAACTATAATATCAAATTTAATTTTTCAAATTGGTTTAAAGATAAGAAATTAATTTAATATAGTAAAAATAAATAAATATATATATATAAAAAATATAAATCTAATATTATATATATATATAAATATCCATGAATATAATATTTTAATTCTTTTTATTCAATAATAATATTTTAAAAAACATATTATTTTATTTTTATTTTTATTTTTACACTTAATGCTAAAATATTTATTTGTAATATTAAAAGCATAAAAGAATTAAGTCTAAAATATTTATAGATACACTTCATATTCCAAAATCTATTATAATAGGAGGTCATTGAATTAAATGAATTTGCTTTTTCTATTTGTTTGGTTTTTAATAGACTCATCGTAGAACTAAAATATTCTCTATCTTTTTAAATCTCACATATTGATCCAGATCAATAGACTCAAAAGCAATGAAGTTTGGTAATCAAAAGTCTTGATAAGTAATTGACCAAAGATGTCCAATATTTTTAATTACTTAGAATTTTTAACTAATTCTAGAGAAGTTATTTTCTTTATTGCCTCAAATTTGGATTCAAATATACTTAAAAATTATAAAAAATAAAGCCATTCTTTGCCAAATTTGAAAAAAATTGGAATAATATTTAAAAAAAATTATATATTTTTTAAATTCTTTAGAATTTTACCTATTAATTAAATTAAAAAATTTTAAATATTTGAAATACTTCTAAAATAAAATACTTAACTAGATAACTATCATCATGACTTATTGAATATGATCAAATATGATATAATAAGTTTTTTGTATTCAATGCTTCATGCAATTTTACATATTTTTATAATGTGATTCTATACAAAATCTATTATAAATTGGATATAAATTAATGGACATATTAAACTTATATAAAAGTGCAAGTATATTTAATGTATACAATTATGACCATGTCAAGTCTATAAGATCTCTTTTAGTAGTATGTTTTGTCAAAACTTAGCTTCTTAAATTGTATATTTGACACTTGAAGTAATAATATTTTGTTTTGAATTTTTATACAAGATTTATGTAAAATCTTATTTTTATTTTAATGTTATTTAACTATTTTTAAAATTATTAAATAGACAAATAATTTGAAACAATGACATAATTAACATAAAATTTTTTAGTGCCTCAAATCAGTCCCAAATGCCTACACGCAAACACTTTGTAAGGTGATTCACCAAAATCTAGAGGTAATTGGTTGAGCTATTGCTGAAGACCATTTTCTTAGTCAACCTACTGCTATGAAGTTTTGCACTTTAATTTGATAAGCCCTACTAGCCAAAAGAAGGAAAAATCTACAAACATCATTGAAATAAGCAATCTCAAGCAAAAAAGAAAAATTATCCAAATATAAAGCACAAGCTACCAAAAGAAGGTTGGACAAGTAAGCCTCTCAATCTCAACACCCTCTCAAAAAAGATACAATTCTAAAATAGATTGTCAAATTTTAAGTACAGCATAATACAATATTTTGACAAAATGTCAAACTTAGATAAACAACCATAATACCATTCTATCACAAAACTTTTGACTTATAGATTGACTATCTAAAAACTCAAATCTAATTATTTCATTGAGTCCAATAGTCATGATCTTAATATACACATGCAAATCCAAGCTAGCAAGTTTGATACAATCAATCAAATAATCTAATTCAATACACTTAATTGAATTAGAAAAATGTGCACTATAAAGCAATGCTTTAGGTGGGTTGTCTACAAATTACTGAAAATATTGTGTTGTAATACGATAGTTACGTGAAAGAAAAAAATATATATTATAGAAGATCTCCATTAAATATATTGTAGAAAATTACCTTAGAAGTATAGATAAAAGTCAAAGAAGTAATAAAATTAATAAGGCTAATACTATTTTTTTTGCAAAATATGCTTCTACTTACTTTGTACAGCTATACATGAGAAAAAAAATTAGATAAGAAAAAAAAATAATTGTAAGTAGTTTGTAGCAAAAATTACCTTAAAAATCTCAGAATTGATATTCAAAAAAAATCAATTATAAACTGAGTCAAAATCAGAACTTGAGGCACAAAATTATGCATCCATATAAATTTTGAGGTTTATTGCTAATTAAAGAAAAATATTAGAGAAAAAAATTTAGAAAATTATTTTATCATTGGTTTTAAATAATTTGGATGAATATTAAGTTTTTGAGAGATTTTCAAAGTAAAAGATGTTTTTAGTGGTTTTCGATTTTGAAAAATAAAAAGCCATTTTTGTATGTAAGAAATTTGTGAATATTGTAGCAGATATATGGATAAAATTTTATAGCTTTATAAATGTACTTGTCTTAAATATATTCTAAAAATATCAAATCAATTGAATTATTAAATTAAAAGATATAAAAATTGGATTGGATTAGAATCCTAGATATTTAAATTTTAGGATCAATCAAATTTTATTATTTCAAGAAAGATCAACTATTCAAATAAATTGCAATATTACAGTTAAGATACCTATGATACTAATTTTGCTAATATATCTTATTTTGTCTTATTTATAGTCCTAAAAATAAGCATTAGAATTTATTGATAGATTTTTATTTGGAGCATGATGAATCTATTTAAAAATAGTATTAGAACTTATTAATTTTATTACCTCCTAGAATATTTTTTTTATTATTAAAATAATATGCTATTATATTTTGAAATAAGATCTTCTATTATGTAATATTTTCTTTTTTCTTTCATCTATTAGCCATATTACAACACAACAATAATACTATATAAGACAATTGCTTTGTCTTTTTATTGAAAGAGCCTTCCAACTTATTGGCTACCATATTGATATCATGGCATATAGAAGATAAACCACTTGCATTGACAAAAAACTATCCAAATAAGATGGAGTCTTCTATAATATATGGATCACAAAAAAAATCAAAATCAAAATCAAAATTCTAATTTTTGCTAATATAAATTTGCTATTTAACCATTACCTTTAAAAAATAATAATATTATTTTTTGACAATAATAGCATTGGCTTGGATCATGATGAATGTTTTAATGACAATATTGAAATAGTATGTGAATTCAAAATTTAAAACTACATGTTGGAAATTTTCCAACAATCACTTTAGAACTATACTTAAAAAAGTCCAATAATTATTGATATAATATAGGCATTTAGAGTTAATTACAATGGACCAATTCTTTTTCAGCAACACAACCAATTAATTATTCTCAAAAATATTGCTATGAAATTAAAACCACCTAAGTTAGTGAAGTATGCAATCACTTCTTAAAAGACAAAATTAAGTTAAAATGCCACATATCAAATGTAATTAAATATGCTAGATGTTGTTGAAGCTTCAATTCTTATTATAAATTTTTAAATACAAACAATCAAGTAATGAAGTACTTCATTGCTTGATGATCCAAATAATAATAATAAAAAATAAATTAAGTATGAGCAACAATAAAAATTAAGTATTTTCAAAAAGAAAAGTATTACAAATTCATTTAGCAACTTGTCAAGCTTAAGCAATCTCTCAAATCAAGTGTTATCAAAGATGAAAGATATGCTACTTCATTTAGTAAGTTTTTTAAGCTTAAGCAACATCTCAAATTAAGTATTGTTAATGAAAAAAGATTTATCAATTCATTTGATAAGCTTGTCAAACTTGAGCAATCTCTTAAATAAAGTGTAGTAAAAGAAAAGACAGATTTTTGAATTTATTAGACAAGCTTGTTAAGCTTAAGTAATTATTCAAATCAAATATTATCAAAGAAGAAAGATTTTCTAATTTATTTGGCAAGCTTGTTAAGCTTGTATAACCTCCTAATCAAAGTGTTGTCAAAGAAGAAAGACTTGCCAATTCATTTGACAAACTTTTGAAGCTTAAATAATAATTCAAATCAAGTGTGGTTAAAGAAATAAGATTTTCCAATTTATTTAGCAAGCTTGTCAAGCTTGAGCAATTGGATAATTTAAGTTCTTTTAAAAAAATTAAATTTTTCAATTCATCTGGTCCTAATTTTAAATTTTTGTTACACTCTAAGTTCAAGTTTGTTAAAATATGAGTTTTTTTTTATGGCTTTTGACAATACTTTATATTAATTAGACCAACTTAAATTAAAAAAATCAATCTAGAGCATTATCAAGCACTTAAAAAATATAAAAATATCAAATTATTTTATATTTTAAAATACATAAAATATAAAATTATTCTTCAAATTTATCAAAATATCTTATATTTTATTTTATTTTATTTATTTATTTAAAGATTTTTATATTAATAATATTATATAAATTATCCTAATACTATTTTAAAGTATTATTTTTTATTGTTAACCTATACACTAGTGCCATATTTACATTCAAAATTTATGTGTCTTTATATTCATCTTCTTTTTCAACAATGCTTCAATCTATATCTTGTAATTGATCATGCGATTTTATTATTATTTTTAATTTTTAATTTTTTCATCATTAATTGATAAGCCAACATATTTATAAATATGCTTATATCTTATTTTTTAATTCTATTCTTATTATTGGTCCATATTTGAATATATTTTCTTTCATTATACAATCTCAATTCATATTATTACAAATAAAATATCATATGTTCAAAAATATGTTTTTTTCTTCAACTTTTAAGATATCAAAATTTATCTTCAAAATAGCCCATAGCTAATGATTTATATTATCTTCATCTCCATCCAAATCACTTCTTCTTTTTAATTTTTTCAAAGTTATTTTACAACACCTCAACCCTTTTATCCTTCTAAAAATGAGTCCATAACTTTTAAATGCAAGGACACTCTATTACAAGATCTTATAATCTATTTATCAATTTCAATAAGTTCTTTAGGTAATATATAATCATCTCTATAAGGATAAGCTATAAACAACTTCAAACTTATATCTTTCTCAAATTCTTTAACATCAAATTTATAAATCTTTATAAGATAGTCTTTTACTACCTTCCAATTCTATATTATTACAATCAATATGCTACCTTTGTTAGAATGTAGAACATCCATAAGTACTACATCATTAATGTGACTCTTATTCTTCATATCATCTAACACTAGCATGAATGTTTTGCTCATCAATAATCCTTTCATCATTTCTTATACTTCTTCTAAATTCTTTGATTTCAATTGATTCAAAAACTTTACAAATAATTAAAAATATATCATCTCTATTTTCAATACTTTCAACAAAATATGATATAATTATGAAGATAAGTTCAAATAATCAAAATATGAAATTAAAAAAAGATATGATTTATATCATAGTTTCAAATAAAATAATTTAATCATATGTTCATATTTCAATAATATAACATCATTAAAGAACATATCTTTGAATATATAGATTTTAAAATTAAAAAAATCAATCCAATACATGCATCAAATAAAATCTCAAATATAAGACTTACTAATAGAACATCAACTTGCACATCTTTTGATATCTACTTTTTATGATTTTTTTTCTTAAACGCTCTAAAACAAGATATTTTGGCTATATCAATCTTTCTAAGTATTTTTTCTTCAATTTTAATTTCTTACAACTATTTGCAAAACTTGGTCTTTGTGAAGGATCTAAAGTCTAACATTCTTTGAACAATTTACTAAGATTATTATAATTTGAAGGTAATTTTGATCTTTCATCTTCTTCAATTTTTTTTAATAATTTTCTTTTATTAATTATACCATCAAATGGATCTTTTTTTGAAATTATCTTAAAACATGTTATAACAAAAGAATATAAATTTGCTTCAAATGTATAATTTTTTATTATTTCTATTGTATTCTTTAATACAACAAAAATTGTGTATCTTAAATTTCTATCTATGTGATTTTTTTTATACTTTTAGATTCTTCTTTATATTAATCTTTGACCAATCAAAATCAATCAACTTTGCAATAATATATTGACAATCATTATTAGATTCACCATCATCTATAGTATTAAGTAGCACATTATCCAACTTTAGATCTTGATAAGAAATTTGCATGTTATGTAAATAACACATCCTTTTTTCAATTTGATAAATAACATCAATAAGAAAGTAATACAAAATTGATCTTTTTATCTCCAATATGTTGCTTAAACCTCCTTGCATCAATTCTATTACCAAATATACTTTTTTCTTTAAATTATTCATTATTAACAAGTCAGCATTCTCATTTTTATTACTTTTTGTAGCATAATAATATTTGATTAAGTTTTGATGGCTTGAACTAGCTAATATATCTACTTCTTGTATGAATATTGCATCTAAAGCAACATCCATTACTTTGGTTATACCTTGATTTATAAACATCTCCATAAGAACTATTATTTATGGCTTTCATAAGCTCTAAACTTTTGATATCACTTGATACTTCCAAAGAATCCAATTCTCCACCTTCTACACATCACAAGTCCTTCAATCATATCAATAGACACTTTGCTAATATATGATCTTCAAATTGCACATCTTTACTTATACACTCCAATCTTTTGTAAACTTCTTTATTATCATATTTAACTTTTTCATAGGTAGAAACATGAATAATATTAGTATAATATCCTCTAATTTTTTTGAATACTTCTTTGAAAGTAAATCAATTTCCACATTTTAGAAAGACTTTAAGTCCTAAAATAATTCTTTGAATATTTCTTTGTTTCACATTTGAAAGATATTTGCTTTATCTCAATGTTATTATACACAATCTATTATTAATATATATATATATATAATATTATATATTGAAATTTATAAAATTAAATTTCATACTTACTTCTTTGATTATTACAAGCTTTCAAGTCTTCAAATACTTTGATAACATGACAAAGTAGTTTGGAAATATTTTACATTGATTTCTATTCAAAAAAACTTTAGTCTTTAATAAAATCTCAATTTCTTCATTGTGATTATAGAATTGAGTAAGCATATCTCTTATATCAAATTTTCTTGCTTTAAATATAATTCTAATATTGCCTACAAACTTGTTACAAAATTCCATAACAATTACAAATTTCAATATACAACAAACAAATAAAAACTTCTATATTGTTGAAACATATTTAACAAAAAACTTTTGAAGATGGGCCATGGTAAATATTTGAATAATTTGTGTAATTTATCTTTAATTATATGAATATAACCTTATTAAATACTTTATAATATATTAATAAATTTTAATCACTAAAAAAAATCTTCAATGTAACAAATGAAAGATTTAATAACTTTTTATCATCTCTCAATATTTTCTATATAATAAACATTCATATATACAAATAAAATAGCACATAAATGCTCATTTCAAATTTCTCATCATCTATACAAAATCATTATGATTGATATTCTTACCTTAAAAAATAACTAACATTTGATTCTTCAATATATCTCTTTGCTTACTAAAGTAACCATAGATTCTTAAAGAGCTATTTGATTACTACAAAATCTTTACACAAAGATAATATAAATGCCAATACAACTAATTTATATGTCAATCTTTAAACATATTTCATACAAACTAATTCACATCTATGATAAGTATTAAACTAGAACATTTTTCCATAATACCACCCATCTTTCAATATCCATCTTACAACACCAACTATTAAAACTAATTTATAAACATGATATGCCACCAAATACATATTAAAATACTATCTTAAAATTTTCATATCCTCTTATTACGATAGTCAACTTATTTCTCCAATTCATTGTATTTTCTTAATCACTCATTGTACCAATAATACAATTACAACTAAAAACAACACCTAAAAAGAAAGAAAGAAAGAAACCTCATGCCTTACATCACAATCATATCAAGCTTTATTCTTTTAACAAACCAAATTAAGAATCCAACCTATACAATCAATCAAATAAACTTTATCCATCGTCTAAGTCTTCTATGTTTTACAAAACTTCAAATATCATCCAAGTCTTGTACTTTACAAACACAATCGTTCACTTCAACAATGTTACACTCGATCAATTTACTGAAGAGGTTGGACACCTCAACTCAACCCAAGAGTTGCAATACTTTCTCTATCCATAAGATGATTTGATATGGATCAAACTGTTCTATTTTACAAGTATGGTGCAAGTTAACTCTGCAAATGAAGGCTGAAGTAAAAGCTGCACACGAAGGCTCATTGGTACATAACCTTAACAGCAACAACTTTCTCTTCAGTGGAGGAGCTGACCTGGTTAGTGTTCATCAAGAATCTTACCTTACTCAAAAAATTGCTGTCATTTTTGCAAGGGCCAGTTCATGTTGCCTCGTGTATATAATCTTGAGTTCTAAGCACGATTATGCATTGCAGCTTGTACGTATTTGGGATCCAGAGAGTCTGGCATCCATTCGGCAACCAATGCAATTACATGCAGCGGGTGCAAGATCACTTTATGCTCTCACTTCTTCATCTATGCCATCACCTGCGGAAACAATTGTGAACTCAACTATTTGGTTAGTATCAGGAGATGCACATGGTAAGGTTGTGCTATGGTGCCTTGTGTCGAAATAGTTAAATGTGTAACAAATATTGAAAACATCAACGCGTTCAATAGGTCTACAAATTAATTCATAAATGAAATTCTTTTGTATAAACATTTCTCTAGCAATGATATGAATCTATGATCTTCTGTGATGGCATTCTTTTCATGGTACAGTATGATTGCGTGGCTCTTATCCAGAGGATACACAACATATCTACGATGACATTCACTTAATCGTTTCAAGCATGAGTCGCTGAATGGATTGAGCGAAAGCTCACGATGCCATTGTGGCTGACCAAGCACGCTTGATTGTTCATACGCTTGCATAGGATACAGCAAGCATGAGCCTACGCAATTTGATTGTGCCGATCAAGCCTACTGTCTAGCTTCCGAGAATCACCTCGAGCACTACATTCGAAGCACAGAAAACCATCATAACAATCTCGGAACCAAGAAAAGAAAAAACCACAGGATTACTTACCATTAGCGGCTCCTTACTCTCAAGTTGCTTGCATGCGGCACGGCGTGTGTATAAGCACAGATTCGAGCAAATCGAAGCAAGGAGAGAGTATCGAGGGTTTTGCGGCGAGGATGTGTGGTGCTCGTTGCTTTGGGGAATCACACTTTGAAGTAGCCGATTAGAAAAGCCAGTGCAATTCGAGCTGCAAGCGGATATAAGAGGAGCAATTTGAGTTAGAATATTTGTCAAAAGGCAATAATTCATTTCTTTGAAGTTATAACTGAATTATTTTAAAAATT
The DNA here is from genome assembly GCF_059467195.1 of Physcomitrium patens. Classification (NCBI taxonomy): domain Eukaryota; kingdom Viridiplantae; phylum Streptophyta; class Bryopsida; order Funariales; family Funariaceae; genus Physcomitrium; species Physcomitrium patens. Next base: position 9,295,598 of record NC_143429.1, read on the forward strand.
TATTAGGATATACTTGTAATTAGGATTTAGAATTAGGATTTGATATAAATTCAGGTTGGGAATTGAAATATGTTTGAAATAGGAAAGAAGGTTGTTAGGATTAGATAATATGAACTTCTGATAAAATCAATTGAATAAATTATAGTTAGAAAAATAGATTTAAACATATAAACTTATAAGTATATTGAATTTTAAATGCATAGAACATTAGGATAAGAAAACATTAAAAATGTTGTATTAAATTTAACTTAACATCTTTAAACTGAATATCAATTATAGATATTGTTTAAGAACTACTTGTATTAGATGTGAAGTTATTTCATAATTATATACCAGTTAGAATAAATTAGTCTTAAATTTATAATTTATAATTAGTTATCTAAAATTCTATGAATACTTAATGTATAAATATAAATTTAAAAGATATCTCTTTATATTATAAATAATAATATTTTATATAATTTAATAGATATTTAATCTATAATAAGATAATTTTAAATATATATATATATATTTATAAATTAGCTAATTATTTATTAAAAAAATAGTCTTATTTCTAAAAAAATCATGTAAAGATTATAAGCAATGTTTAGTTAAATGGTTGATCTACAAACAAAAAGTAATTTTGAGATTTATTTTTATCTTTAAGAAATGCTAGAAATCACAAAAATTAGAAGAAAGAAAATGATTAGTGCTATAGAAATAACATTTTTTTAATAAGATTGACTTTTTTAAAAATATATATATATATATATATATATATATATATATATAAATGTGATGTTTTAATTTTTTAGTTTTATATTTTTAAATGGTAATAGGTAGTTCAATAAACTATATCTTATTAGTAATTTAAATTCTATAGCAAAGAAAATATTTATATGTTTTTATAAATTTTATATTTTAATAAAATATCATATGTATTATTTAGTCATCTTGGTAGCATTTGATAAATACTACTCTAATATAATAATAGCTTGAGTTACTACAACATAAAAAAATAATATACGTATAATTTTCTTTTTTTATTGCACATGTTAATGAAGAAGGTCAAAGAGAGCATATAAGCTAATATTTATAAAAAACTTGGTGCCTTTGTAAAAAAAACGTTTTAGCATAACTTTAATACATAATTTTTGAGGTATGAAATTTCAAAGTTCTAAAATGTTTCCTTGGGTTGAATTATGGACTTCCAAATCAAGTAGACAAGCATGCAAAAAAAATAAAAAATAAAAAATAAAAAAATCCAGCACATTTATAAATGATATGATATAAATAAAAATATGCAAATAATGACATAGAAATACTAACTTGAACATGTTAACCAAGGCTAGCTCGCCAAGACCCAAAACTTTATCTAATACTTCATAGAAGTGGGACCAAGAAAATAATTATTTTGAACCAATAAAAGGTAAATGAAATAACTTCTAATAACTAGTCATAAATATTGAATGGGCACTGCATACATTTTATGGAGTTATTTCTACCTTTATTTCACTAGTTTTGCATAACAAATGAATGCCATCTAGCAGAACATTTGAACCCATAGCACACCTCCACTTATGACAGTTCATTTCTGCAGTACAATACTGAAGGTAACAAGGATTCATAACTTCTTCTTAACAACAACACTGCACCATAGTTACCATGCAAGCACCGATATTTTTAATTAATTACTTTCTTTCTTTGTCACAAATTTTGACGAGCTAAAGTGTACCCCATTAGAAACAAGTATCTGATGGAATGTAACTTCATGACTCTTTCACTCTTGAATGGTGCGAGGTGACCTCTCAAATTACCCTTCCAGCACCATATCAGACTCCCATTGACCTGTGAATGAATAAAAGCAACCCTATACTACTATCACAACAACAGCAACAATTCAGAATTCCTTGGGTTTCAGTGGCTCTCACTTGCCACGCCGTAAAATTCTATGGATCTGCATCCTTGTTTGCTTTTCATAAATAATTTCATGTTGTTTTCATAAACATTATCAAATTCAAATTTTAAAAATTATACAAAAAAATTGTAAATATATATATATATATATATATATATATATATGATAGTAAAAAAATCTATTTAAAATAAAGACCAATAAACGTTTTTTTTTCGTAGAGCATAAGAAAAAAAAATCAATAAAATTGCAATTAATGAGTATTGAACTGCATCAACTTTTAAGAAAAAGTAGAGTTATATGTTTTTAAGTAAGAGAAAAATATCACAAACATCTATTTTTTTATAAAAAAATAGAAATAAGAAAAATCATGTAAAAATAAGTTAGTTAAAAAAGATTTCTTTATAAATTTTGATGATTTCGTTGAAAAAAATAGATTTAATCTTTGCATATCCTTAAATGTACCATGTGGCTTTATAAACTTCACTTAAATGTTTTTTTACTTAATTATTTATTACATAAATATTCTATAATTTAAATGGCTTTTTTACGAACCTCATGGTCTTAAAAAACTTTAATACGAATTTATATATATATATATATAAGAAAAAAAAAAGTAAGATATTCTTTAGTCTTCTCAAAATAAAACTCATATTTCAATTTAAATTCAAGAATCTCTAATCCCTTTATTTTTGGTAATAGAAATTATAAAAATATTTTCATATTTTTTATATTTTAAAAAATATATATATATATATATATTTATTTATTTATTTATTTACATATAGTAGTCATATTTTAAAAAGTTAGTGTAGATTGTATTATTGATAGTAAAAGTTAGAAGATAATTTTTATAAGCAATATAATTTAAGTGTGTGATTCTAAAAATAAAATATTAATATTAGTATTAATATTAATAAATTATTTAATAATATCTTTTAATATATATGTAGATTTATTAATATTGATGTATAAGAGACATAAATTTAGATGAACTTGTCAAAATACAATCTACTATTATATGCAAATAATAAATAAAAAAAGAATAAATATATATATATATATATATATATATTATAAGATAAAAGATCTTAGAATAGGTATTGCTAAGTCTAAGAAATTAGTGATCCAATAAATTAAAATTAGATTTTATAAAGAACGTTGAAAAAACCAAAGATGGCCTTAATCTTACATCCATCTATACTAGCTAGCAAGAAAGAAATGCTGAAAAGTCTTAAAGACCACAAGACTTTTAGATCAAGTGTGTAAGTTGTAAGATGCTTCAATAGGAGCTTTGTAAGCATAAGAAACTTCTTGAAGTTATCATAGCCACATGGCATATTCAAAGATATCCATAGATCCAATCTACATTTTTAAACTTTCTTTAGTGTTTCTTAAGAGGGATATTAGTTGTTCAAGATATTATAATTTTAAAAAATTAGTCAAATTAATTTTGTTTATTATTTTATAACTCATTCTAACAATAAACAAAATTAATTTGACTAATTTCAAGAACAAGAACACCTTAGTCTTGGAAGTATAATTTAAATAATGATGTATAATATATAATTTTTATTCTTGTGGCAATTTTTGTCATCAAACTAATTCTTTGATTTTGGTTATTACTAGTTCTATGTTGAATTTTTATATCTCTTATATTTAGTTGTTGTGCTTTAGAAAAAAATCTATTCAAATATTTATTTGAATCAGGCATCAACCATTGCATTCCTCATCCATTGCTTTCCACATCAAACATATTCTTGAATCAAGCATCAACCATTCTTTGATTTTGGTTATTAAATGTAAAACATGAAGAAAAAAAACAAACAAACAATCTTTCATTAAGAATTTCTTAAACAATAGTTTTTGTTTAGTATTCTTGCATAGCTTTAGAAAAAAATCATGTTACAATGAATATTTACTAACAGCTAAAATCTTCAAGTGAAGAATCATGTGCTTAAGTTTTAAATACACGATGTCAAGTTTTTCAACCGAAGAGCTCGGAAAAATAATTGGAATCATGACTTTCTAATTAGATGCGTAATTTTTGGTACTTCTAATTGAGAAAAGTTTCATATGCAGATGTTACTTTTGGAAGGGTTTACTAGTACCAGGTTTGGTTTGACAGCAGTCGAAAGATCGGGAAAGCTATCGATACAGAACAACTTGAAATGTGTGCAACTCGGCCCAATTTCAACAAATACCTGCACAGACTAAACAAGCCAAGTGTAACACTGGACAATCTGGCCAGCATCAATAATATAATTTTAAAGAGCATAAGTGTATTCAAGGCGTTGCCAATGAAGATTCTAGATTGTCACACGACCTACACTTCAGTTCCTGCTCTAAGCAGACCGAGTAGTCATCAAGCATTACATGGTTGCAGTACGGTACTCTACTAAATGAAACATAAACTGAACAGAGGGGTGCTGATCCCTGCAGGGCAGTAGAAAAAATAATTCGAGTTCGAGGAGAAGCAATTAGAGAGAAATATGTTGAATGCGGATCCTCAAGAATTCTGGCATTACGAATCCTAATACTATACACAATGCTGGGGATGCTCCTCGGTCGTAAGAGTTCAGCATAGGTGGCGAGAGAGCGCGAGATCTACTGTCAGGATTCCAGTGTCTTCAGAAGTCGGAAAAGGGTGGCAGCCTCACGTATTTGTGAAAAGTTGATGCAAAATGCCTGAACCTCTATAAATAAGTCTTGCACTGTAATTAGACACGCATGTAATCTAAGTCAATGAAGAGACATATTAATCACTTGATACAGAAAAAACAACAATACGTTAGCAACTATCAACGTAGAAGCTATTTGAATTAGCTTGTGCCTATTACAGCCACTGGTAAGACATGGAACTTAAAAATCACCACATGCAATCACACATCGTAAGTGCGATATTTTCAAATGTCGCTGTAACAACAGCAATACAATATACAACACATACCATTGATTATCTTGTTTCGAATCAAGCTTTGCAAAAAGACACACACCAGTCGAACCAGACGGTTTTGCATGTACTTGTCCTGAACAATACACAACGTAATTGTTAGTTAATGATGAGATTGACACAAGAATATTGAATCAACCCACCCACAAAGCACGAGTTAGAAAACCGAACCTTGATATTTTCACATGATGATATACAATTGGAGATGTACATATGAACAAACTCAGTGGGAAGATCCACAGTTGTTGTTAGGCGGTTCACTACTTCCATTGAATGAAGACTAATATCCATATTGACCAGCATTTTAAAATAACTGCAAGCAACCCAATTCTATTAGAATAACCATAACAAAATAAAGGTAAGAAAGGAGACCATTCACATCTATCTGCTTAATCTACAGAAAAAAGTCAATACAACACAAGTGTCAATCCAACTTCATAATGTACTCCAACATATCCCTATACAGATTCAAAAAGTCCCCGCAAGTATATATTCATGCTACGGGAAGCACAATGTTCTATGCATGTCTGGTAAACCACTGGGTTCAAGGCCTACAGTGAATAACCACAAAATTACTTACTCAGTAATCTGGTTTGAATTCATCAGCTTTAGCAAAACTGCAACAGCGATGAAGGGGTTATGATCTACAAGTTCCTGCAAAGAGCACAATCAGCTGTTAGGAAAGGCAACAAAGCTCAACACAACATATCAAGTCAAACTTAACGTATATAATGACACGACATGCTCTTTCTATTCATTCAGAAATTTTTCGTAAACATACGCCAGAAAAGACACGGTCTTCAGTCACCACAATCCTGAAGTCACTATCAAGCCATGAGGATACGTAAGGCACAATAGACATGGTATTCCTTAAAAATTGCAACACAAGTTTGTAAGTGGACTCATCAGAACGACATATTCATAAGTAGATGCTAACGGTAGGTCAAGGGCGTACAGGTAATCTTCGTGGGGTCAACCCACAGTGGAACACAAGTTTGGGATCAGCTTCTAGCTCCATTACGACTTTCTGTTACAGAAATAGAGACCTTGACAAGTAAGTTCAACTGCACGAAAGTCAAAATAGGATAGCATGCACGCCATGTTTTGGTGAGCACGTGAACACCAACACCTGATTCATGAATTTAACTATGTACACTGAGAAATACATAAGGTCACTAAAATTAATCACCAAGGTAGATTTATTTTTTAAAAGGAAAGGGTCTCTAATCAAAAAGACCTCCAATTGAAAGTGAACTTTCACACGGTCCTCAGATTTAGCAAATAACACATATAGATACTTAACTAACAACCACAGTAAGCATGATGAGACTAACTACAAGACCTAAAGCCACTACCAGCCACACAAAAATGAAGTCAATAGTCCGTCCAAGATATAGAATATTTTTTGCAGCCTCCTTAATATGTTGTTTCTCAGCAAAACTCTTACTCCTACTGAAACAGAACCTTAATCTACTGATAATTCTCAAAGATAAATATCACAAAAGACAAGCAATGTAGAAAAGACACCAAGATGATCAACCTTGGATAAGCCTACTACGACAACTTGCTCTATGGACTCCAATGGACAATTGACAATAAACATTAACCTAAGTCCAACTGAAATTGCTTAATATGCTACTACAATCATAACCAAAAAAGAGTTGTATGTTGAAGTCAACAAGGTACCAAGCAAAGGCTGAAGACACAGCTCTATCACTCTGGCCCATTTACAGTGATAACTGGTAATGACCGGCTGTCACTGCTCTAATTCATGAGGTTATCAATCTAAAAGCTGAATGCGCTTAATTACTAGCAACTGATTTGTTATCCTTTACTCTATGAGGACCAGGAGTTGGTTATTACAACATAAATCCCGAATGAGAGTCATGTTGAGAAAGTGTTCGCCACAAGCTCATGCCTTTTCCCATTTTTCAATTCAATCTATACATAACCAAAACTGGACACTGCTAGTAATAACAGGAGTATACTAGAACAGCCTATCCATGATTCTTCTATGTGACATGATCATCGAAAAGATTGCAAAACACATATTAGTGATGCCAACACATGCCAAGTCATCAACAAAGTAGCTAATCTCCATGAAGAACTGTTTCCCATGATTGTATACTGCAAGTGACAGTACACACTAAGTAGAGACAAGACGTGATATGGACGAGAAGGGACCTTCAGTTGCGCAGGCGCCAAAGCACCTTTCAAAGCCCGGTTAATTTGCTCTCGAATAGCAGCACCTCGACTGGTATCGGCACACATTCCATAATCCCACAGAAGTTCATGTTGGGTATCTGGAACTTGCCAAATCATCTGAAATCAATCGTTGGAAAGGACGATAAGAATACAAACCTCACTCCACAAGGTAGTAAAAAGCATCCAATAGAATAACAAAGTATAATAAAAGTACTATGTTAGACCCTTTCACGAGAAGGATTTTCAGGCTTGCAGCTAATACTCTACAAAGCACACCAACAGAAACAACTATAAAATTGAGGAGTTGTTTCGCAGCGTTAGTACCCACTTGAGTGACAACCATGTAACCAGGAATAGGAGAAAGATCACTTTATGTCATGTGAGGTTTGGACCACCTGAGAAATGTATGAACACAAGACAAGTTCTAAATGCAATGGACTACATATATCAATTACATACCTCTCCGTGCTGGGGAGGAAGCCTTGGTGGGGCAGGGCGCACCCAAGGTGGCTCCAGCCCGTTCAGCGAGGAAGCCTGTACCAAGGCAGCAGCCGCAGCTTCTCTGTTCCCGGCCCCGAGCTGTGCCACACCTCCTGGCACACCGTGTCTGTAATCAACAGGATACGAATGCTAGTCAAACGATGTACATCCTGATCAAACACAAAGACACAAAAATACGAAGTGATCTCAACCTTGAATAATATATGTCAACATCTAGAGCACTTGGGAGCAGATTTTGTTGACAACAACAGGAAGAAAAACGTGCAAATTGAAGACTAAAAATTAAAACGAAAACAAAAAAACAAAAAATATATAAATAGCCTCAGTAAATCCTTAGACCAACTTGAAAATTCACATTACTTCAAACACATCAACGTTCATAAAATAGTAGCTCAAGAAATAATTACTCAGAAGAATCAAGGTCATAGCCCGGCGGGACATCTGGATCAGGAATTGTGTTACTAATCGATGCCTTCTTGAAACTGCTCATACGGGGCTCGGGTGGAAGCTTGTCGGCATATCCTGATTTCAATGTCTCAGCGTTTAGAAGATTCTGTAGTAATTCCAAGACATAAACCACCACTGTTATAGTCTAATCTGTAACAATAAACAAATGTTCTAATTTATCAAGAAAAGACCGCAACAGTAGAGCATCTGTAGACCACAAAAATTCACAACCTTACAATCTAGTTTCATCCAAACAAGCATCAAACCATATGAGAATTAACAATACTCGTAACTTGATATGGAAAGAGTCCTTAAGTCGAGAATGTGAAAATGAAGGTTGTACATGAGCTGAGGGGTCGAATGTTGAGATGAAATCACTAGCTGATTCAGTCGAAAGCTGCAAGAAGACCACGGCAAGTTTCATTAAACTGCGGTAGATCATAAACGAACCTCAAACTCACTTTATCAGAGTCAAGAAAACTCTTCCCTACCCACGGGAATAATTGGGAGCATACGCATTAAACCTTGAAAGGCTCGTGAATAGAATCAGTAGAAATAAAATCTTGACCCATTGCATGTATTCCAGACAAGATAAGACTGCTGGTCGTTGCATCATGTTTTGGTGTAAAGTAATTTCCTGCCTTCAACTACAGCTTTGAACGACTGTTTCAATTAGATCAAGTATAAGAGGAGAATTAAGGAAGCAGGACAGACACAAGGTCGAGTCCTTGGACATAGTAAATCTATTTTTGTTAATATCCAACACCATCTCAGAACTAAAAGAGAACTACAAGCACTTAGACACTTACTTCATTGCTGTTGCTATTGAGAGACTGCAGAAGCAACTGTAGAAATGCACGTTCCACCATATCTGCTGCCTCATTGGTGGCTGCCTGCATCGTGAACGTGTAACATTCGTGAATTTTTTAAAGGAAAATCCAGGCTAAATAGCCTTTTCATATTCATCTTTTCTGCCAAGTGCACTATGTATTGACTTTCCCCAAGCAAAGATACGTTGAGCGCTCACATCAATAAGAAACGACAGGAAAGGGTTGGTGCATGGCTGCTCGCCACGATAGACCTCAACCAAAATGTAAAAGGCTACAAGGCGTTGAGTCTGCTTCAAAAGCCGCCGATCCTTCAAAACGATTACCACGACAACAGTTAGCGCTAGGCATTTCACTACACATAGGACAGTAATTACATAACTATTACCTATCGGCATTCTACAAGTTACAATGTAGAAATAAGCTCTTAAACCCTAAATCATAAATCCTCACGTATCTAGCATGTCCATGTCACACTTAGGGCAAAATCGCGCCTGCAAAGGAACTTAGGAACATCCTTGTATTGTTTCTCTGTTCACACATATCATAGCATGATAAAAACAACGTCGAATGATCCCTCAACATTGTTGTAGGGAGAATTGAACAAGATTAATTCTAGCATCGACAAAGAAACGCTCATCAAATCTGACCTACAATCAATTCATCGGAAAACTACACAAGACTCTCTGAATTACGGTACCGCCACCTGCTATGAAACCATAATTCACATCCTGAATGGCGACACAATTTACCGAACTACTTACTAAAACAAAAAACGCCTTGACCTGCGGTGCAACTCATTTAAGACTGTGATTAGCAATCAACCAAAATTACAACCGATGCCATTCATTTTTACAAAACCACTAGAAGAATAATACGACATTGTCAACGCATACGGACGCAAAATTCAATCACAAACCCCACCACACAAAAATCCTCACTATGATTTCCCAACCAAAGTTTAAAAACTACTCGCAAAAACACGTGAAATACACTACCATACACTCCAACGAACCTCGAGGAGCAGGATTAGGCAACAACAGGCCTTAAAGTGCTGATGGCGCTTAAATGTGATGGTAAAAGCCGATACATGACTATCGAAAGATTGCTCGTCCCCAAGGACGGCCAGAAGGGCAGCCGTCTCCCCGGAGCTTAACATTATTCCTGTCGTTGAAACCTCAACGATGCAAAACTCTACCTGCTGAGGTCTAACTAACGCTAGAAAAACAAAGGAAGAAGAGCCACAATCAACACCTCACAACCTGACCACGCATCTGTCGCCTTCGATGCATTAAGCAAGACCTTCGCAATGAACCCTCAGTGTATTAGTCAACCCAGAGCAAGCAAGCACTCTCTTCCAGCCCTGCCCTGCCCTGCCCACGACTTGTTCCTGTGCAAAAAAATTGGCACCATCGCTGGGGACGACGAAGCCCAACCAAAGCAGAAGGAGAGAGAGAGAGAGAGAGAGAAACAGGACTTGCATCAACTGGTATCATCTCCCGGGTACCAACTGTTATCCGCCTACCGTAGATATAAATTGCTGAGGTTTATCAACATGTTGCAAGTAACAGTTCCGGGCGTCAGTAGGAAAGCTGGTATCAATTACCTTCCTGGTATCATCGATTGGAGTGGAACCCAGAAGCGGGTGTCAATAATCACTCTGGTAAGGGCATATTCCGTCACAATCTCTGGTCAATTATCATGGTTATGCACATCCATTCCATCTAATTGCTAAATTTTAATATATTGCATGTTATTTACATGATGTTGTAAGTAATTTTTTAAATTAACTTAAAATTTGTTTAATAACAAACTAAAACCTATACAAATAAAATTAAATAATTTTCTCAATCTATTTTATGAAGACAAAAGGTGTTAAAAAATAATAATAATAAAAATAAATATCGTCATGCTAATCTGCATTAATATTGTCATATCTTGAGAAACTTAATAAAAAAAAATATATCAGTTTTCTTTATATCTATTCTATTCAATAATTCATAATTAAGGTTGTAGTTTGTAATCAAAATGCAATCAAAATGCATATTGGAACATATTTTGAATAATAAATGAACTTTTGTTTAAACATACACAAATCTTTAAAAACTACTATATAGTAAGTATTTAGAAGAAGAAAAAAAAGAGAAAGAGAAAAAAACAAGTGAAACAGAAAAATAATAATAATAATAAATTAAATGATATTAATAATAATCATGTACAAGTCATAATAAAATCATAGTTTGCTTGATTCTTGTTTGCAAATATATTCTGAAGGAATATTCTTCATAAATGAAATATACATTTGTGAAAGTTTTATTTTATTTTCTCTCTCTTTCATGCTTGCTATGGTGGATTGTTCACATTTTAGTGCTATAAAATTGCTCTAATGGCTTGTTTGGCTCCAGCTTGTAGGTTATGGCAATAAGGGTTTGAGAAAGACAATAGCCTTAATTTGTAGCTTTTTCTGAAAAAAAACTAAGATATCTTAAGAAATTTAAATATTTTTGGATTAGGAAGGATAAACTTTGAATTGTAAATGCAAGAATTCGTTTAAATTTTTTATTTTTTTGTAACAATTTTATCGTAATTTAAGATAAATTATACAAAAAAATAAAATTACAACTGAAAATAAATAGAAAAAATTATCTTTTATATATTACAACATGTGTTGGAACTTGAGGATCTTTTTGTAATTTATTCTGTGTGAATTTATTTTTTTATTTATTTTCAAAAAGGTTCTGTCTAAAATAATCGTGTAATTTCAATTAGTATTTCAATATTATATTATATTTTTTTTACAGTAATCATGATTTTTTGAGTATATTTGCTTTGAAAAATAAAATACAATAATCTTAAACACTAATGAATTCATTTATTTTTGTAATTTTTTCTTGTGTGCCACATGTGGTGAGACTTGAAACCAATACTTAATATTATAATTTTATAAATAATAGATCTTGGTATTCTAAGCTAACATCATATTTAAAAAAATATTTTAAAATTCATAATATTTTCAAATCACAAAAAACACACTAAAAATAAAGTATTAATGAAATTACATCACCTACTGATGAAGAAGTTGAATTCATACCTGTTGTCTTAATTTTGTAAACCAATATATATATATATATATATATATATAAAATAAAAATTCAAAAAAATCAAAGATTTATAGAAATAGTAAATAACAGGTTTAAAGCCTTATTTGATAAGATATAATTATAGTCAATGAAAGGGATTGATTTTTTATACCAATGAAACAGGATATGTTATTGAAACTGAACCACAATAAATCAGAGCAGTACATAACATATTTCATAACCAAAGCAAGTCTTGAGCAACACCATGAGTATTTGAAAGAATGCAGATAAATTTAGAATGAAGTTATTTTGAGATCAAAATGGGACGAAAACATGGCGATGGACTCGGATGGTCAAAGGCCGAATAGATCACATTATTGATTCCTGTCACAACGACAATGATCCCGAATTGGGCTGCAGTGAAATCAAGGCTTCCTCTGCAAAACCCTGATTCTCGGCGCTGTCTCCTAATCAAGGGAGATGGAGTAAATATGTTTATCGACATCCCCTAAGAGTTGTATGCACTATTTAGAATGCATTTCTGTATGCTCAATAGGTTACACAAAGGAGATGTATTGCTGCAGAGCTGTGGACTTCGGGCAGGTCCTTGATGAAACGTGTGGATTACGACGAGCTTGTTAGACGTGGGATTCGAGTAAAAGCTGCATGTTTCATGAGGGCTTCATGAATTTCTTAGGCTTGTGTTAAGACAATGTGACAAAGAAACCTAAACCTAAACCCTAAACCCATATCCTGCTTCCGATCTCTTCACACTCAAACTCTATTCGTAAAAAAATTAACCTCATATTTCCTTTGTAATATTTACAACAGTAATCAAACTGACAAAAATAAATATGAAGGACGAGGACACACAATTATACTATTCCTCACGGAAATGCAGAAACAACCGGAACTCCAAACTTCATGACCAGAGAGTTTGCCTTGTGTATGACATTTTCTTCATTAAAGTCTTACAAGATTTTTACATTGGCCTGCAGAGTCTCTGCGTTTTGTACTGAAACGAACTGCTGACTCCAAAGGAATTGGTCAAATCCTCATTGACATGCCGCATCACACGCTCAATTTTGTTACTAGACTGCATACGGTCATCATTGAATGACACAATGCTTGATAATGGTCTGACGCTGAACACCAGAACCCACAAGAGCCGTGGACTTAATCGCTAGCTGCCCTCTGGTCCTCCATCAAACTTTGCTTAGTGTCGTTTAAAGAAATCTCTGAACCTTCATTTTGCAGTGATGATGACTGAAGACGCCGCTGAAATTCGATGAGCGGAGGGATCTTGCCAGGTCCTACACCTGGCAAGCATAGTACTCAAGAGATTTTGTCGATTTGATGATTTTATGTTGTAATAAAAGCACTAATGTGTATGACATTGGTATCAATCTGGCACACTTACCCGAATTCATGCATGCTGTATCTTACGAAAAGCGCAAGATGTACTTCAGAAGTTGGGCACATGATGCATATCGAGCCACATTCAAGTGGTCCATCTGATGAATTCCAAATCAAGAAAATAGAGAACAATCTACTAAAGAACTGCAGGTTCGCAGGTACTAATACGTTCTCCAGGCAGAAATTGGGTTTTCAAGCATCCTTCATCTTCGAAAACGGCAACAATTCTCTCAAGCAATAGGGCAGTGGGAGCAATGGTCAAGTAAACTTAGATTTGTAAAATGCAACAATATTACCTGTGGCTGTATCCCCAAATTGAATGTAGTAAGAAATTAAAAAATTCTTTTCATTTTCATCTTCACACTGTGTACAGCACCGCTGCAATTAAGCTTAGAATGCCGGAGCGTGTTGCTGAAAAAATACTAATTAAGTACAAATGCGAAAAGTTGTTGCTTTGGACAACATACAGGTGCAGCAACATTGTAGTGTAGCTTGGCGCATAACCAAAGATCAAGTCACTCCAACAACACAAAATGAGAATGCACATAGATGACATGCGCTTATAAAACAAGATTCATGAATTCATGAACAAGATGTTTGGGCAGCTACACCTTGCGACACTTCAAGCTTCATTAAGCTGGTGTTCTGTAATAAAAATAGATTCTACTCACTTAGTGAGTTTGAATGAACCCTCAAAACTAATTATGTCAACCGTAATTGGTTCTTGCTCCAATTACAGTACCCACATGATCACAACAGCTCTACAAGGTCCAACTGATATGAAATTGTGACCTAGTTTACGAAGTATGATGGGGGACCAATTTAAGTTAAATCTACAACATGCTTGAACTAGTCCAAGGATTTCAATACTAGAAAGAAATGCAAGGACCAATCAGCTCCTCTTCTGGCATACTATAATACACTAAAGAACGTAGTGAAGAGGGGGGGGGGGGGTATCTTACATGACTCAATCTTACATAGCACAATTTAAGTAGAATAAAACCCAATGAACTAAGAAACGGAAATGCGACTAGGATCAGGAGCAGGATTATGTTGCCTACGCGGAATGAACATTATGAGACAAACTCCTCCAATGGCAATGGCGGAGCCAATGAGGTCCCAGCGATCAGGCTGCACGCCGTCAAAAGCCCAAGCCCAGAAAAATGAGAGCAGAATGAAGAAACCACCATACGCAGCATAGACGCGTCCGAACATTTCATCTTGCAAAGTCGGGACTATCCCATACAGAACCAAAATTGCACTTCCTAGTATAAAAAATCCCCAATGCCAACCCGATCTCCGCCACTTCCACACAAACCAACCCCCTCCAATCTCGCACAGCCCCGCTGCTACAAAAAGCGCAATAGACTTGAACACCTCCAATGCTTTATCCGACATCTCTCCTGGTTCCAAATTGTGCTCCAGTTCCTACACTTCCCCAATCCTCCTTGTGACGGCTCTCCCGATGATGATATAACCACTAAAACCCTAAACCCGAGCAACCGGAATTCGACAAAAAAAAAAGAAAAAAAAGAAAAAAAAATTCAACAAAATACAAAGAGAATCCACCTCCTCCAATTGAAAACCCTGAACCCTAAACGAGGCGATCAATTGTCAACCGAAGGCTCTAGTTATCGGGTTCAAATAAAGGCTAGTGTGAAAAAGGACCTCGACGTTCTCGAGTTCCCGTTAGATTCGAACGCGTTGTTCCCGACACAAGAAGGAAAAGACAGTCTTCGCCCTAAAGCTACAAGGAGAGCATCTTCGGTGGGTATTTTTTATTTTAATATCTGAAAGTAGATGAGAGCATAGAACCAATAACCCCTTTTGGGGGAAAATATCTTTTTTTTTTTGGGGGGGGGGCACTTTGCATGAGTCCAATTTGACTTCCACACCATTAGAACTTCATCAAATAGATTCTTGTTACCAAATTGGAATTGTTGGTTTCTGAAACTTTGAATTTATTTGGGCACCCTATTTTTTTTTTTTTTTTTTTTAATTTTATTTTGTCATGTGAGTTGTTGCATAAGACAAAATCAAGTTAAGACTTGCGGCAAACTTGAATACTTCAAAGTGTTTATGTTGCTGAAAGTCAAAATGGACAATGAATCAAGTGTTGTTGTGCCTTACATCTTTGTCATTTTGTTACTATGAAACCAAACATATAACCAAAGAGCATGAAATGGTGTATATGTATGTCTATCTATATATATATATATATATAAATAAAGCACTGTTTGAGTTGAAATTCTTGATTATTTTTTTAAATATTTATCATTAAACTTTATGTTTCTCAGATAAATAAGTACAAATATTTCATCATTATGAGATATTTTAGCTTTCATAACATTATTTTATTTTTATAAGAAAATAGTTGATAATGCAATAGGTTTAATAATATGTTCTATTTAATTAGATTTGTTTGGTTATTTTCAATGAAGATCTATTTGATCAACTAATACCAACTTGTCTTCAAATAAATCAAATTTTCATGGATTTTTTCATGTATTTATCAACTATATATATTTTTTTGATTACTGATTTTTAGCCAATTAATCCTTCAAAGTCTTTCTATATTTTTATTTAATTTTTAATTCATTTTTTTAATAATAACAATTTTTTTGTGACTATTTGTGAAGGACAAGAACCTATACAAACTTAACTAGAGAAAGTATGTTCAAATACAACTATTAATTTAAAAAAACAAAAATTCTTAGTTTCCAGGCAACAGAAATGCTAAAAAATGCCAATGGCATCTTGCTAAAGCTTTTGGAATTGATAGCATTCACCAATGCAAATGTAATAACACTGAAGCTGCATATTACAATGCACACTTACAATTATTCAAATATCTTAAATGCAATCAAAATTCTAGGGTTTATTCTTTTTTTAAAAAAAAAAATAAAAAAAAAATCACTAAAATTACTTTTACTTTGGTTGCTTGCTAGGACGTGGTTGGTTTTTGTTCATTCATTCATTCATTCATTCATTCATATATATATGATTTATTGCCCTTCTTCAAGCATGTTGTGCAAAAGTATTTGTTATCAAAAGAGAAGCAGCTTTGTGGTTTTGCAAAGATGCAGAAAGTAGTTATAAATCCCAGATTATCTCAAATGTGAGAATAGGCAACTTCAAGTGCACACCAAGCAAGAATGAAATTCAAGACCATTTATTTGACCATGTAAATTTGAGTTTGTATACTGGCACACCCAGACAATACTTCCTTCATGAAAATAATTAATTAAATGAATGAACTCACACACATATAACTATAAATATATATATTTGTTTTTGGATTGAATCATAATTTTCTCAGCAAACTTGTTGGGATTGAGTTAGCAATGTACATGTCTTCCTTAAGCATGGACTCACTTGTCATTGTGAAGCTCAATGTTCCTCATCTTGTCCATTCCATGTACCAAGCAAGTATTTTGTAGTATCCCATTTATCTATTGTATACTACGTTTTTTCTATTTAAAAAATATATATATTATGTTTAAATTTCAAATGAAATTACAAATTAAGAAAAAAAAAATGTCCATGGTTATTTAGAATAAATTATCAATATTTATGGTAAAGTATTAATATTAAAACAATAATTGAATACCTATATGCAAATTTTTCAAAAAATAAAATTGAGTTGTATTTATAAATAAATTTTAAAAAATTAAAAAAAATCTAAAACATTTACTTTATTAACTACTTGACTATAGCATTTTCTTACAAAATTTGGAGAATTTAATCTAACTAATAGAAAAAATTAAAAAATAAATAAATATCAGCTTACCAAAAACAAAGGATTCTGGATATTTATTGCAGTGTTTAATTGTTAAATAAATATCCTTTTTATAAACTGTTGATTTGTATTAGAATTAAGTTACATAATTTATTTTATATGTTCTGATTTAACTTTTAATAATTAATTATATTAAATCTATTTAAAGTAAGATTTATCTAATAGTTATATAGATTGCATTATGAGAATTCCACATTATTTGAATTGTGCACTTATGTCAATGAAATGCTGATTTGGGTACTTTCTATGGATTGAGTAGAAACATTCTTGCACAAGTTTGAGGTAATGAACTATGTTGTTATTCATTGTTACTTCATGATTTAATTTTCCGTCAGTGTTTCTTCTCTATTCACTAATTAAGCAATTCTTTATGCACTAGAATGAAGAAAAGAAAAAAACAAGTTATTGAATCTTGAATTTTGTATAAATGAAAATTTTGTATTCTCAAACATCATCATAGATTTTTTCTAAAGAAAATTTGAAACATAAAATAAATAATTTATTACATATATAGCAACTTCAAAATTACATGTAAATAAGGAAATTACAAGGTAAACACCTCCCTTTTTATTACGTGGATATTCTCCATGTTATACCAATAATACACCATTGCTACAAGTTTTTCAACAAGTTAGATATTAAGGAGAGAAAAAGGTACAAAAACAACAACAAAAAACAACATTAGTCCACAACACATGAACATTAACAACACAAAACTTAAACAAAACAAACAAATGAAGACATGGAAAGTGTCTACATACTAAAATGGAGATGTCTGTGTCCTAAAAGGATGGTGTCTATATAGTCAAATGGAGGTGTCTATCTAACAATTCTCTTAGATAATTGTAAATTCAAAATCATTTGAAAAAAAAATATTATAATTATTGTTGTAGATGTCTTAAAGACGAGTTCTTATTTTTATTTTTTTTATTGTAATGAGGCAATACTTTCAAAAAATGTGCTACAAGTTCCATTTGTTTGACTAGGCTTCAAAATTAAATAAAAACAAGCTTAGAATGCTTATGCTTACAAATAATTATTTTAATTCTTTTGCACAAATGTGCAGTCTATTTTGTCAATACATACTAAGCATGGATTTTCTTGAGTAAACATGCAAAATCAACAACTCATTATTCTAAGATAGTTGTAAATTTTTGATGGTATATTGAGAATGTTGAGAAGTACTTAGAGGATATCTTGAATTAAATTGGAGATACTTGGAGGTATATTTTAAAATTCCATATATTCATTTTAGGATTCGATATAATAATTATGCATGTGGTTTATAGAAATAAATACTTTATCTTGAATTATACATATAATTATATTGAAGTATCTCCAATATAATTCAAGATAAGTAATTTATCTTGTCCTTGCTACTTTAGTAAGATCAATTAAAAATAACACTCTAAACAGCTGAATTTCAAAATAGTAGTGATGTTGCAATAATTTTTCAGCTAAAAATATATATTCAATTATGGAAAAGTAATTTTGATGAAATTGAAAAATATTCTCAGTTATTTTGAAATTGATAGAATATGATAAGCAAAAAGGTATTGATAGGAATTATTGACACTAGATGTTTAAAGTACCAACCAAAATAAATGTTTCAATAATAAAATGAAAAAATTAACAAAAAAATAAGAATTTATAGAAGTATATAGAGTTTGGTATTATTTAAAATCCTTCATCTCTTTCTCATTCATGTACGCACACATACATACATACGTATATATTTATGTGCATACATTTCTTTGGAAGTTGGGTGGGGTGACTTATGGTGCATTATTCAAACTCAAATATCTCTCACCTCACATATTGTTTTTCAGAACAATCCACAGTCATATTCTTCTTGTGGTACACCCTATCAAAAGTTGTTGCATCCATTTTCCTAGTACCTTCATTCCCCCCCCCCCCCAATTTATAAATTCATTTCATTATTATTGTTATTATTACCACTGCTTGTAATTCATTTCTGTGATGATGATTATTAGAAGGAGATCTGCAGATGATCAATGGCATTGGCAGATGGGTAATCCCAGGAGTGACTTATTTGTTTATTATTTGGAGCAAATGGCATCCTTCAAAAACTCCATCCATCAAGATTTTTCATCCACGTATTTTCATCCATCCACATCTCACTCTGGAGTGGAGTGATGTTGATACAGGCACATGTGTTGCCTGCCACTTTTGCAGCCCTCAACTGGCCATGTCCCCTGCCTTGCACATACCAACATTAGTATTTGCCCCAAAATCCAATGTATGTACATGCATATACATATATTTCCTTTTACAAAAAAGATTAAGTAATATAAAAGGACCCAGAAACACAAAACAAAACAAACCTGGTGATCTATCACATTCACAGCCAGATGATGACGACAGACAGAAAAACATTAAGGAGTATCAAGAGCCTTCATTTATAGTGGATGATACAACAGGGAAAAAAAAAACTAGAAAAAAAAAAAATCAAAAATCAAAAATCAGAATGTATTTTTTAATAATAATAATAATAATCAACAACAACAAACAACTAGAAGTTATACTTTTCTGTGTGCTGCTCCTCTTCCATGTCCTCCATCCTCCATCAGTCAGTCTGTCTGTCTGTCTGTCTATTTGTTTGTTTGTTTGTTTGCATATAACCAAGTGGGTCACAAGGGGGGTCATATATAATTGGGGCCACTGGGCAACAGGCAGTCCCACTCTCAGTCACACCCACTGTGTTTTATTTGTCGTCACTGTGGTGGCTTTTTCCTCAAAGTTGGGTGGGTCTTCTTCTTCTTCCACATGCTTGCATTGTGCTCTCCCTCGTCTCCTTTTGCTACAAATGACAGGATTCTTCTCTGTATACAATTGCATTTTCCTTCAGGAATGCTGAGAAACCCACCTTTCCAACTTGCTCTCTCTCTCTCTCTCTTGGCTTCTTTTGCTTGGTGTGCAATTTGCAAGCTCTTTGTTGGAGCATTGAACTGTAAGCTTTGTGCAATTAGGTGCTTTGTTCAGTACTTTTTGTTTCAAGACTTTTGGTGGTAAAGAGCAATGGGCCAAACTTTAGTAACATGCTAATTTGTTGAGTCATTGTTGACAGTGTGAAGCTGTATTGCATGATGCAGTGATTTCATGTGCTTCACATTTAAAAACATTCAAATTTACACTATGTTACATTACAAATCACCAAACCATGTTGTTTGCACTTGTGTGCATGTCTCTAAATATTTTTAAACCTGTAAAATTAGAGACAAATAATTATGCATGTATGTATGTATGTAGAAGGAGACAAGGAAGAAGAAGATGAACCATTCAAACAAGTATTGTGTTTAGAAAATGCACAGTTGTTTAGCATGCTAGATCTAGAACATCATCAAATATTGAAGGCCAATCCTTCTACAGTTCTGAACAAGAATTGACAACTTGAAAATTTGGCATCAAATTTTTTGTGTGTGGATTCTTTGAAACTTTTGGTTCTTCCCAGCTCATGAAGGTACTTGGCATATTCACTTTGGCAGTCTTTTGATTTTTTGATGAGGAGGAAGAGGGAGGTACATTTTGTCAAGAGTTGCTCAATCAAACCCATAATTCCTGTATTAGAGTTATTACTTCATTGAATCTACAAACTTAAGCATCCAGTTTTGAAAACCCATTCCAAGATTTTGGTCATTTGAGCCTTTTATGACTTGATTTAATCACATTTTTCAATGGATACTGAGAACATTCAAGTTGGCATTTGGTTCTTTAATCTCCATACCATCCATACACAATGACCAACTTCCTTTTCCTCAGGAATAACTTGAACTCATATATATATATATATATAGATAGATATTCTTCACTAAGATGTCTGAATTACAAACCATCTCAATCACTGCCAACATAAACAATTTGAGGAGAAGTGGAAAAATAAAAAATATTTAAGATCTTTTGTTGCATACTGAGTTCAATGTAATTTTCAGGTATGAAGCCAAGTAGATTTTTTTTTTTTTTTTTTTTTTTTTTTTCAGCTAGAGGATGGTGTTATGAAACTTGTGAACCATTGGCATGAGGACATATGAACAAATCTCAATATCTCTGCTTCAATTTCACTGCATTGCTACCTTTTCATTGACACATTGGTACTATTTCATAAAATTACGTCATTCCAAAGTCTCTACATTCATTCTAAATTGGTTTTTATTGTTGTTTTAATCAAAACATGATTTTTGAATAAAATCATGAATAATTTTATTTAAATATCTAATAATTTTCAAAAAATCAAACACTCTTCAGATTTTCACTTCTAGTTTAGTAATACTGGAGTAAATTATCAATCAGAACAATTTAATTTTTTATAAGATTCTATGAGTTAATGTCTTCATTGTATCAAATAACTAATAAGCTATCATACAAAGGCCATGATGTCAAATAAAATTGCAAAAAATATGAATGAAACCATTACAAGGATCTTGAAAAAATTTATAAATATATTGATTAGCTTCTAATTACAAATAAGTAATGATATTTGAAAGTATCTTTAAAAAATATACTTAGAAGTATAAATATATATATATATATATATATATATAATTGAATAAAATATATAATAAATTTTATTTGTGATGCACCAATACATTGTATATATACCACATTTTGCAACCTGGAATCTATATAAGTAGGTCTACACTAACATACTCATAACAATGAATATTTATTTCCAATGTGAAAGAAAAAGTGTTGATAAATACACCACACAATGTTGAACTCTACTTAATTTGAATTGTAGCTCAATACTTATCAAAATTAAGAAGTAAAAAAAACAATCATATACAAATATTATTAAAAAAAAAATAGAAGTAGCCCCAAGTATACATTATATTTTAGCAAAGCCGAGGCCAATTAGACTTCTTTTATTCATTCTCTAAGTCTTCTATAAATAAATTAATAATAAAAAGATGTTTCTAATATGTAACAAATCTTATGTATTGTCTACTACTATAACTCTTGGTGTAATAAAAGGTCTTTGAATGGCTAGTCTTTGTGGCATACTTTGAACTTGTATTGTTTTTACATAAAAATTGACTTTTTATTATGATTCATTCTTTGGTTCATCTTTCCCAAATATCCTTGTCTTCATGATGCAATGAAATAAGTTCTATATGCCTTACATACAACAATAATTGTCACTAGTATTCTAATTATATTAATTTCAAGTGTTCTAATTATCTAAGCAAAAAATATGGACATCTAACAAATTGTACTTGTTTCAAATAAAGTTTTATCTTTAATTAAAAACTTAATATAGTTCTTACAAGGAATCATTATTTCTACATCCTTATGTACTACATGTGGAGCCTTAAAATTCAAATCTTTCAAGACAAATGACTTCAAAAATCTAACTTATTGTCATTTCTCTTCAACCTCTGGCTAAAGTATATTAGTAGCACTTTTTAGTACTTCTTATTATGCATGTATTTTAGTGATTATTTTATAATCTAATTCACTCATGCTACAAAAGATTCATTCCATGATCCATAAATTAATAAAATAGTATTATTTTCTCTTATAGAAGCATCTTTGGTTTTCAATACAATTATAATTGATATCAATTGTGCTTCAAATAAGTCTTATCTTTAGCTTCATTTTACAAACTTTCTACTTTCTTATTAGAATATTTGTCTTTTCTTTTTGTAGTCTTATCTTTCTGTTTTAACTTATATTTGGATTCTTCTTGAACTTCTTTATATTAATTGATTTCAACTATACACAAAATGTCTAATACATTATAACAAGGTGATTAAAAGATCTACATCCAAAGCAAAATATTTTTCTAAGCAATTTAGATTTTATAACATATATATATATATATATATATTTTAAATCAAAGCATGAATAAATTACAACATTAATATGAATAACCTTAATATTTTTTTATGGTGTTCGAAACATTTTTCATCATAAGCATAGTTGTTTTAATTCCTTGCCAAATTAACACCAATAAAATTTGTAAAAGAAAAGATATTCTTCAAGGTAGGTAGATTATTAAAAGAGAAGTTTAATACTTTAACTTGAATCAAATCTTTAAGCTCAAAGTTTAAGATATCACATTAATAGTTAATGAAAAACATAATTGTGACTTCTTCAATATTTTCTACCAACTTTTTTAGCTAGTGATAAACATCACAATAAGACTTCTTCTCTTTGATTGGAATTCTTGAAGTTCTAATATTTTGTCTAGCTTCTTGTGGTTGTCATTTTACTTATTCCGGAAGAAACCTCCCAGAATAGACCTATATAGGAGAATTAAAACACAAGGAAAGACCATGTATATGAGCTCCAATTGTTAGGGTCACACAATTAACTGCTACTGCTGAATGCTTACAATACCGAAGAACACTTAATTTTTCCTCCTACTGTCCATTCTCTCATATCAATTTGGTAACAATCATGATATCAATTTCAGTACCTTGTGTAATTCTTGAACACACAAGTACAACCCAAACCCTAGAACGAACAACTTCCAATCCACAGAATCTAATCGAGATAATTCCTTTAATTATAATTCCTCTCCATTGAACTTACAACCTTGCGATAAACAGTGATTAGAAACTTCCATACATCATCAATCTTTCACAACAATTGATAAACAATGATCCATAAATAACTTCGTAAATCAAACATTGATTCATTAAATCGATTCTCTTCACTAGAATCAACACTAACACAAAAGAAACAAGAAAACTAAGAAGAAGAGATAGCACCAAGCTTATCCTCGGCTCAGTACTATCGCAGTGTGGCATTTTCTTCCCCTCTCTCATCCTCCTTATACTATCCCGAGATACCAATTCCTATACTATAGATGATAACTACTTTTCTTGACTATTCATCTATTCTACCTGCTGAACCACCTTTTAAGTAGTTATCTATCTCTGTTTACACTATACACTACGTATCTACATTCTGAAAATAACTACTTATTCTACATAGCCCCACTCCTAACTGTGCAACGTCCCCGCAAATACAGTATTGATAAATAGAAACCAATATATATATATATATATATATATATATATATATATATTTTAACTGGATTATTCAATCTCTTCGATTTCTAGCACTGGCTCCATTTGATCTTCTTCCAACACTATATCTTCTTCTTTTGACTCGTCCTGGATCTCTGTCCTTAATTGAGTTGTTAAATCTTCATTATACGCTCCCAATTCTTGACCCTGAGCTTCTAATTGAAAGATTCTAGCATCTTTAGCTTCCAGTTGTTACTGCTGCTGTTGTAATTTCTCCTCTAATTTTCTAATTCTTACTCCCGTTGAGACAAATATCTGTGACTGACGAATACTGACCAAATCACTCTCCAATTTCATTACTATTTCTTTCAAAACAACAATTTCTGCTTGTAGCTCATCCGTTTTGTTTCGATATTGGTTACCCAATTGTTTCTTTTCAAGCTCCAATGCCTCTTTCTTTTCTCGTTCTATCTTCAACTGAGCGTTCATCTTCTCCTGTTCCAATCTATACGATTTGTGAATTTGTAGTAATTCTTGCATTTGTTTTTCCAAGATATGCTGAATCCTCTGTTTCTCGTTTGACCAGTTTTCCACTCTCTCATCCAATTCATACCTCACTTGCATCTTGGATTTCGATTCTACCTTGATGACTTGTTCCTATTCTCTGATTTTACAAATTTGCTCCAATATTATTTTCTTGTTCGCTTCTACTTACCTTTTTAAGCTACCCTCATCTTTGAGCTTACTTACCGTAAGTTGCAGCTGGGAAATTTGACCCAATATAACTTCCTTAAGATTCCACCCTTCCGTTATACCTCATTGAAACCCTAATTAGTTGCTTTTCCTTAGAACTGGTATTCATGTCATCATCTCTACTGTCGGCCGAATTGGAACTCGCTCTGGTATAGATATTGGTTTTGCTTCCCGTTCTGCCGCTCTACTGGATTCTCTCACTTTATACACCATTATCCTTGGACCAACTGTTCCTGTTTGTAAACTTGAAACTACTGGTTGAGATTCCTGTTTCAATGTATACTCAATCACTATGTTTACATAATTGGAACATAATAGTGAAGTAAACTTCCCCATCTTCCACTTAGCTCACATTTCTGCATGTATCCTTGTGGCCACATAAGCTGCCCAATTGAATACCATGCCTTCCAATGTTCTTATCGCAGAAAATAGTAATCGCTACGCCATATAGGTGGTATGCCGATTCAATGCTAACCGCTTCTAAACGAATCGCATCTATTCCATAAGTTCGAGCGTAAGTGTCTCCTGTACCTTCCATGCTTGATTTCGGACGAGAGACGACATCCCTTCTTTGAAGTACCTTCTTGGATGGAAATCATTTGACACGTCTCCTCTCACCTCAAGCTCTCCGATTGATTAATGCAAGACCTTGTGTAAGATATTCTCATCTATCCCTATTAGGACTCCTCTTACCACACTCGAACCATCTTCTGGATCATAATTTTTTATATATTCTGCCACTCGTTCTATATCAATTAGTGGTAGTTTATCCGATCCTCGCAAAAACGTAAATGACTATGCATTTCTAAAATCTCTTTGCCTTTTCAATGACCAACAGAAATCTAATTTCATTGATTCTATGTTGGTGATAACTATAAGAGACGGTGCTCCTAGATTGCACTTAGACCTCACATTGCGGTGTCGTGTTGTAACACGAGTATACAGTAAAAATAAAAAGAAAGGGGAATTTTATTAATATTCAGTTACCTCGAATATTGGAAGCATCGACCAACTCCAGTACAAATACTGAGTGGTCAGGTTCAGTGACTCCGTTACAGTCAGCCGGGGCATACTGGAATGCCCCATTCGATTCCAATAACGGGAGTCAGCAGGAAGAGAAGGACCAATTCACACGACGGGTTCGAGGAGCCAATTGGATCCAATTTCGATAATCCAATCCGGGTCCTCTTACCCAATATGAGACCTGTATTGGTGGGGCAACCCAATGCAGTCTAGTTATGAGAAATCCAGGTCTTACTACGGGTCTTAGCCAATCTGACGCGAGGACCAATTGGACCCAATTACGGGAACATCCAGGTTACTATGGGCATCCTTCCCAATATAGGACCTGAATTGGTCGGGCGACTCAATGTGGTCCCGATTACGGGGTTCGATTCTGTTTTAGGCTGTCCTGTTCTCTGTGCCGTCTCAGGGAACGTTGTTTTCGGTAAATGGATTTCTTAAAGGTAAAAATGGAGGAGAAAGCTTGGCGGCGAGAGCCAATTTCGGATCCAAGCTTGAGGTGGGAGCCAATTCCGGATCTAAGACGGAAGATTGAAGAAATTCAGAGGATAAGGTTAGGGGGGATATAGTTTTGGAGTGGTGGGGGGTTTTCTTTTGTCAAGGGGAAATCGGGGGGGGGAAGTGAGTTTTTTTTTCAAGCTTCTGCAAGGTTACTAGTTCGGTTTTTCATTTGGAGGTTTTTGGAAGATCAAGGGAATTAGAGAGAGGAGCTTCATGCTTCGGGTCGGGGAAGGAAAGACATAGAATTTGGATTTTTCTTCTTCGTAGAGTTTTGGGACGACTGAGGCAATCGCTGCTGAAGTCAGTATTGTAATGGTGAATCGGGATTTTTAAATGAAGTGGGTTTGAATACTCTTGACTGTTTTGTAAAATCGAGTTACGTCTGTGATTGAAGGATTAAAGGGTTGTCTATAGGATTGAGTATGCGGAGTGAATGAAATTTATTGTGTTAATCTAACAGGACAGTCAGTGGATACAAGATCGTAAGTACAAAGGGGTATTGAAGATTAACAGTTTGGGTTGTTCGGAGTTCTCTGTAACGTCTAGAGACCTACCGGCTGGGGCAAAAAAAGGACTTCGACAAGCAGTCGAAGGGCATCAGTAAAGATTTGCGGTATATTCTTGCAGTCGTTTATATTCCAACAGTAAAAACTGATAGACTGCTTGACTATCGGCGGATCTCCATACTACCTTCTACAGCAAGTTGCTCGGCGCGTTCTCGAGCAAGAAAGCACGTAATACGACATAAGTGGTGAACCCGATGTGAAAGCTTGAGGTAGAAGGTATTGGATTTCGGTTGATTTTATCTTTATTTTTATGGAAAACGAAAATAAAAATTTAGAAGGATTTTTGGAAGAAGTTTTTGGTGGAGAGTCTTCTAAAGGACAAGGTATGCACATGGATCCATCTATTGCTAGTTTGTTTCAAGCCTTCTCATTGTCAATGCAGCAACAGCAAAGCAATGATCGAAAGGAAGCTTTGGCAACCAAAGCAATACAAGCAGTGGTCAATAAAATTGATCAATTTGATGGGAGGAATATTTCAAGGTATTTAAGATGTTATGTTTGTGAAATGGAATTAAATCGGGTTTCTGAGAAGAAAATGGTTGCACTATTTGGACTTGCCATGATACCGGAGATAAGGGACCACATTACATTGATTACGGATCGTTGTGGGAATTCGTGGGAGGATTTTTCACATGCATTGAAAGACGAATATTTCTTGAAAGATGCTGATCGCGTTACTAAGAAGCTGTTTCTGGGATGGATTGAACGGCCCAATAAGAATTTGCAAGCAACAGAGCTACTAAGGGAATTTGAGAGGCAGTACTCTCAATTATCGAAGGTAGAAAAATTGACATTGGAGCCGAACAAAGTTGATCTATTTCTTCAAGCTGCTGATGGAGAATTGCAAGAGAAATTAGAACCCCTTCTTGAAGACAAAGAAGAAGATGAAGGATTGACAACGAAGTGGAAGAACGTTGAAGATGCGGTGGGATTGCTTACAAAAAAAGAAAGGAGGAAGGATAGGAGTAATATTCCGAAAACAGTACAAGCACCCAAAGCTCCAGTACGTACTACACCACCGACAATGCCTACATTTCAACCTTCGACATCCTTGTCAAAGAAAACAGATATGGGTATGGAAGAAATTATACGAGGAATGCGAGATCTTCAAATCAAATTGGCAAGACTTGAAGAGAATACTTCTATAAACAATTCGAAGAATGTTTCAAAACAAGGATATGTACAAAGATGCATTTGGTGTGATGATGCTTCACACACTAGAAAAGATTGCAATGAATTTAATAATATGATACGGCAGGGAATTATTTGCTGGAAAGATGGGAAGATAGCATTGAAAGATATGGAGGATCTTCTTCAAACCAATTTTGGCAAGGGAGGAATGAGAGCATTGGTTCAAGATTACTTAAAAGAGCATGAAACAGTAGCACGAGAAAGTGCAAGTTATGGTGCTAGAGTAGATGATGAAATTGGTGGAAGTACGGAAACTAGTGAGTTTTGGGCTTCTGCCGTTTCTACAATTCAAGAAGGGAAATTACCTCGAGAAGCGTTATTGAGAACTGCAGCTACAATACGAGGAAGAACAGGTTGGGAGAATCCTGTTGAATCTCTTTCAGTTCATGCATATATTGCTAAGAGCCAACATGAAGCTTTGATGGAAGAAAAAAGACGAGGAAATTTTGATGATACTAGAGAAGGAAATTTTTCTAAGAGGCAAACTCGAGGAGACAAGGCTCGGGAGGCAGCTTCACAAGAATTACCTGTAAAGGATACCTCAGCATCATTGGGAGAAAAAACAACGGAGACAAAAGATAAGGGCAAATCAATTGCTTATAAGCTACTTTCTGACATTGAAGCGGCAACAAATTTGAAAGGGGTGTTGGAATAACGTATATTAAACGCTAAGGTGGAATTCACATTGAAAGAAGTCTTGGGAATTGCAAAGAAGGAGTTTCATGATGTTATCATTGACAACATTAAGCGAAAGAGGCAATTAATGAGCGAAATTGGAATGAGTCAAACTATTGACGCAAGAATATGTAGAGATGAAGAAGAGGTTGATATTGGTTACAAGCAACCAACAAATGAAAAGAATGGGTATAATCAGCGAGTACGTTTCGAAGATTCTAGTGACAAGGAAATGGAAACTTTGAGCCATTATACTCGAAAGCATTGGGCAAGGGCAACTACTGAGGTATTGGTGAAGGTAGGAGATATAGAAGAACCAATAGTTGCTTTGATGGACCATGGTTCTGAAATAAATCTCATGTCTAAAGATCTTTATAAGAAGCAAAAATGGCCAATTGATATGGAACATGGATGGGCAATACGAGCAGCTAATAACACACGAGGCGAATTATATGGAGCTTGTCCAGATGTCAAAATTCGGATTGGGGATGTTGCTACGGAGCAACATTTCTTCGTTCAAGATACAACGTCTTGTCCGTTGATTTTAGGACAACCTTATATCACGGCAACACGGATGGAAACAAAGGTACTTGACGATGGTTCTGCTTATGCAAGGGTACGAAGCGAAGATAAGAGGAAAGCTGTATAATTTCTAACAATACCTCCTAACCATGAACGGAATCGAGATAGGTTGAGGGAGAAACCATTGCCAAAGATTGTTGAAGGATTTAAGGATTTTGGGGAGGTACCACTGTAAAGCGAGATTATGGAGGTACAAAAGAGGAGGTACTCTCGCGAGATGAAGGTGCCTTTGATGCGAGTTTTATTGGTATATTGGAGAATGGAAATATTATGTATAAGAAAGTTGAAGATTTTAAAAGAAAAGAAAAAAAAAGATTATATGATATTGAAGGACAGTTACGCAAGATAGGTACATTGCAAGATGATGAGAGGATTTTGGGTGTTTATGAAGAAAATGGGCTGGAAGATTCATTGGAATTGATTACATCTATTGGGTTAGGGGATAATGATAAGATTGTTGAGATTCATTTGAGAGAGGTTTATACCATGCTTGAATCTTTTCAAGCACCAGAAGTCACAGTAGAGACGAGATATAAAACGGCAGATAAGAAGGTAAAGCCTGTTGCCGGACCATTACCAGAGGATTCTAAAGAACAAATGGGAGAAGCATCAAAAGAAGCAAGTTTAAGAGATCCAATGAGTATTGGACATCAGTTTACTGAAGAGACTTTTGAAGAATTGAAGATTGGTTCTGATGGTTCTTTATTGCCGGAGGAAATTACTTGCTTCAAAAAGATGTTGGCTAAACAAGGTAGATCGTTTGCCTTCGAATCTCATGAAATTGGGTGTGTGGATCCAAATATTATAACACCTATGGTTATCTTCACTGTACCGCATGTACCTTGGAATCTAAGGCCGATTCCAGTACCGAGGGCACATTTACCTAAATTGGTCGAACTATTGAAAGAAAAGATAAAGATGAAAATATTAGAACCTTCATTTGCGCCGTATTCTAGTCGATGGTTTACGGTACCTAAGAAGAATGGGTCACTGCGGTTTATTCAAGATATGCAGCCGGTGAATGCTGTAACTGTCAGGAATGCAGGACTTGGACCTATTGTGGATGAATTTGCTGAGGCGTTTGCTGGAAGGGCGATCTATTCAATGGGTGATTTGTATTCAGGTTATGATCAATTTCAACTTGCCGAAGGAAGTAGAGATATGACAACGATGAGGACACCGCTTGGATTGGTTAGAATGTGCACTCTTCCTCAAGGCGCGACCAACTCAGTTGCGCATATGATGAATGGGATGAATAAGGTATTGAGAGATTTTATCCCGGAAAAGACTATGCCTTTTTTGGATGATGTTCCTATAAAAGGGTGCAAAGAAGGAGACAAGGATGAAACTTTAGATACGAGGGGGTGTCGTAGATATGTTGTTGATCATATACAAGATTGTGAAAAGATTTTAACTCGGCTTGGAGAAGTTCATCTTACATTATTGGATATGAAGTCCGTATTTGGAGTGCGAGAGGTTGTTATTGTTGGACATTTATGCGGATCTTACGGAAGAAAACCAGATCCGACTAAAGTTGATGCAATTGGAAGGATGAAAGAGGATTGTGGTTCTTTAACAGAGATTCGCAGGTTTTTGGGTGCATGTGTATTTTATCGAATCTAGATCCCTCATTTTGCTCACATAGCGGATCCATTATATGAACTGTTACGCAAGGGTTACCGATTTGAATGGGAAGAAAGGCATATTCAGGCAATGCAAAGATTGAAGAAATTTTTGATGTCACCTCCAATATTGAGGAAGGTTGATTATAAGTGCAATAGACCAGTGATTCTTACTGTAGACGCTAGTCCAATTGCCGTTGGATGGGCTGTGGGTCAAGATGATTCGAATGGGAGTAGATTTGCAGTTCGATTTGGGGCTAAAGTGTTAAGTATTCGTCAGCGTGCATATTCGCAAGTCAAAAGAGAACTTTGGGGAGTCGTTTCGGCTATGAAAGCTGAAAAGGACTATTTGATTGGGGCAGTAGTAGTAATTGAAACAGATTGCTTGCCATTGCTTGGAATGATTATTAACTGTTCAACACCAGATATTGCAATGTTGAGATGGATTGCTTGTATTAAGTCACTAAATCCAGAATTTAAGCATATCACTGGAAAGGACAATTTAGTAGCAGACATGCTATCTCGAGCAAGATACGAGAGGGAGGACGAAATGGTTGAAGACATTGATGATGTCGGATTGAAATTCTATTCAATATCAAATCTCAACAGAGAAGACAAGCTATTTCTTGAAGAATCTTATGAAGGAGAATTATTGGATATTGGTCATTATTTGAATACCTTGTCTAAGCAGGGAAATTGGTCTACAGAAAAATTCAAACAAATAAGAAAAAAAGCATATGGATTTTTACTTCGAGATGGATTCTTATGGAAGAGACCGAAGAAAGGAATTGGGATGCCACAACGAGTGATAGGCAAAAGGGAAGAAAAACTAAAATTATTAAAGGAGTTTCATGATAGTTTATGGGCAGGCCATAGAGGAATCTGGGCTACTTTTGCTAAACTCAAGGAACGATATTGGTGGAAAAATATGTATCGAGATGTGCTCTCATTTGTAGAGTCATGTGAAATCTGTCAATCGTATTCTAATATCCGACATCGAGATGGTCTTCATCCTACGTATCCTTTGGCTATTCATTTTAAATGGGTTGTTGATTTGGTTATTATGCCGGTTGGGTTATGGCAGATGAGATATTTGGTTTTAGCTCGTGAAGATTTATCAAATCAAGTAGAAGGAAGAGCATTGAGGACAAAATCTACAGAGGGTATTTGTAGGTTTTTGCTTGAAGATGTCATTTGCCGTTACGGGTGCGTAGGAAAAATCACTGCAGATCGTGGAGAATAAAATGCACAAGAAGCTCGTAAGTTCTTTGAAAATTGTGGAGTTAAACTATCACTTACTACTGCTTATAATCCGGAAGGGAATGCGAAAAGCGAACGCGGTCACCCGCCGATTGTGAAAGCATTGGTTAAAGCTTGTAATGGGAAGGTTAAAGAGTGGCCACGGCTTTTGTCATTTGCATTATGGGTTGATCGAACAACACATAGTTCGGTGACAGGATATATGCCAGTAGAACTTATGACAGGTCAGAAACCAATTATGCCGATTGAAGAAAAGGTACTTACTTGGAGTATGCTACCATGGGAAGATGGATTGACAAGAGAAGAACTTCTGGCTATTAGGATTCGACAATTGGAGCAAAGAACGGAAGATGTCCAGATAGCATTGGAAAGGTTAAAAAGAGCAAGGTTACAAAACAAGGCGCGATTCGATAAGCAACATCGATTGAGACCAAAAGCAATCGAGGAAGGTGACTGGGTACTTGTTTATGACAATAGTCTGGATAATCAACATAGTACTTTGCGGAAATTTTCAAAACGTTGGTTTGGACCATATGTTGTAACAACTGTTCATGATAATGCGACTTACTCATTACGGGAGTTAGATGGTACAAAATTGAAAATACCAATTGCAGGGAAGAGAGTAAAAATATTTAAACAAAGACACGCAGAGATGGATATGGAAGACCTTAATGAAGATACAGAGATTCCGCAGCAAGAAGATGAAAGTGATATGGATAATGAAGGTGACGAAGACGAACTGGACAAAGACGTAGGGGATATATTCTGAATCAAACAGCAATTGGGTAAATTGGTGCATACCGGAGGATGCACAGGTTCAGAGGGGGTGGATGTCGTGTTGTAACACGAGTATACAGTGAAAATAAAAAGAAAGGGGAATTTTATTAATATTCAGTTACCTCGAATATTGGAAGCATCGACCAACTCTAGTACAAATACTGAGTGGTCAGGTTCAGTGACTCCGTTACAGTCAGCCGGGGCATACTGGAATGCCTCGTTTGATTCCAATAACGGGAGTCAGCAGGAAGAGAAGGACCAATTCACACGACGGGTTCGAGGAGCCAATTGGATCCAATTTCGATAATCCAATCCGGGTCCTCTTACCCAATATGAGACCTGTATTGGTGGGGCAACCCAATGCAGTCTAGTTACGGGAAATCCAGGTCTTACTACGGGTCTTAGCCAATCTGACGCGAGGACCAATTGGACCCAATTACGGGAACATCCAGGTTACTACGGGCATCCTTCCCAATATAGGACCTGAATTGGTCGGGCGACTCAATGTGGTCCCGATTACGGGGTTCGATTCTGTTTTAGGCTGTCCTGTTCTCTGTGCCGTCTCAGGGAACGTTGTTTTCGGTAAATGGATTTCTTAAAGGTAAAAACGGAGGAGAAAGCTTGGCGGTGAGAGCCAATTTCGGATCCAAGCTTGAAGTGGGAGCCAATTCTGGATCTAAGACGGAAGATTGAAGAAATTCAGAGGATAAGGTTAGGGGGGATATAGTTTTGGAGTGGTGGGGTTTTTTTTTTTGTCAAGGGGAAATCGGGGGGGGAAGCAAGTTTTTTTTTCAAGCTTCTGCAAGGTTACCAGTTCGGGTTTCATTGGGGGTTTTTTTGGGAAGATCAAGGGAATTAGAGAGAGGAGCTTCATGCTTCGGGTCGGGGAAGGAAAGACATAGAATTTGGATTTTTCTTCTTCATAGAGTTTTGGGAAGACTGAGGCAATCGCGGCTGAAGTCAGTGTTGTAATGGTGAATCGGGATTTTTAAATAAAGTGGGTTTGAATACTCTTGACTGTTTTGTAAAATCGAGTTACGTCTGTGATTGAAGGATTAAAAGGGTGTCTATAGGATTGAGTATGCGGAGTGAATGAAATTTATTGGGTTAATCTAACAGGACAGTCAGTGGATACAAGATCGTAAGTACAAAGGGATATTGAAGATTAACAGTTTGGGTTGTTCGGAGTTCTCTGTAACGTCTAGAGACCTATCGGTTGGGAAAAAAAAAAAAAAAAAAAAAAAAAAGACTTCGACAAGCAGTCGAAGAGCATCCGTATAGATTTACGGTACATTGTTGCAGTCGTTTATATTCCAGCAGTCAAAAACTGATAGACTGCTTGACTATCGACGAATCTCCATACTACCTTCTACAGCCAGACGCCCGGCGCGTTCTCGAGCAGGAAAGCACGTAATACGATAGCGGTGACTTTTTGATCATTTTGGTGCTCTCTTCGCTCTTTCCATCGACATTGTGAAAATCAAACTCTCAATACTTCCTCGTGCTAACACTATTGCTGATTACTGTCATAAAGCTTACAATTTAAAGTACAATATCTGAAATTTGCAACAATGAAACCTTCTATGATTGCCCCGCTCCTAATTGCTTATTCGGGATCCAAATCAAGAACATCTAATCCAGTGTACCTTATTCTCACGTTTAATCAAGAATATCTAATTTCCTGATTAGTCAGTTTCAGTATCCAAAACTAACCATTAATCATTTCCTAACTATCACAACCTTTTCGATCTTGTCGGTAATCATTATTACGGAGACTCCCTCCCTCCAATGAGTAAGCCCATCCGGGATTTACGTATAATTCAGATTTAACCAATTTCTATTAACGCCTATTGTGAATTAGGTTTCCAGAAAATCTTTCAATTGAACGGAACCATTAAAGAAACCTTCCACCATCCGATATGGCCCATGCCATCGTACTTGAAATTTATCGGGAAAGTTGCTAAAGTGGATATCATAAAGTAGCACTAGATCATTGGGTATAAAATATTTTGGCTATAACTTACTATCATAATAACTCTTTCTACGATGCTGTGTAGCTTCCATAATCAAGAGAGCCATAGCCCTAGCTTCATCCAATTTCTCCAATTGGACTAACCTATATTGAAGAAATTCTCTGTCTCCTAGACGTTCATCCAACGTAATTCATAAACTTTGGACTTCCAATTCAATTAGTAGAATTGCCTCCTGACCGTATACCAATTGAAATGGGATAGAATTGATAGTTACTTTATACGTAGTATGGTACGTCCATAAAGCTGCAAACAATTTAGTGACTCAATTGGTTTCTGCTCCTGAAATAGTTTTTGTTAAGATCTTACATAAGATACCGTTTGTCTTTTTGGTCTGCCCATTGGCTTGTGGATGATAAGGTGTAGTTTTGCGGTGCTTGATCTCATACTTTGTTATTAATGCTTCACTTATGGCATTAATAAAATGTGTGTCGTGATCACTAACCAATTCTTTTGGACAGCCAAAAAAAGTGATAATGTTCTCACATAAAAATGTTGCTACGATATTGGCATTATCAGTTTTTGTTGCCATGGCCTCCGCCCATTTGGTGACATAATCAATGGCTACTAGAATATAACATTTATGTCCATTTTGAGAGGCAGGTGCAATTGGTTCGACAAAGTCAATACTCCATTTCTTGAATGGTGCATGTGCCAAAATTGGTACCAATGGCATTGCAGAAGTTCCAATAGGGCGACTAATTCATTGACAAGGATCACAATGACAAACATATTGGTGTGCATCCGAAAATATTGTTGGCCACCAATATCCAGCCATTAAAGCCTTACGTCGGTGCTATCACCCGTAAAATGTCTTCCACAACTGTCCAAATGACATCCTTCCAAAATTGTATAAACTTCACTTTGAAAGATGCAACGGCATAAAATTCCATCTTACCCTTGTTTGTACAAGGCATCACCAATCATGGTATACGACGTACTTTTTAAAATCAGACGCTTCCTTAATTTTTCATTATAAGAAATGGAAAAAGACTGAAACGTTAGATATTGGATCAATTCACCATATTCGGGTGTAATGACATCCACAATAAATAGTTGTGCATCAAGAAGAGTATCGTTTATCTGCTCATTATCCAATATATTAGATAAATGGGATAAGTGATCTGCATTGGCATGTTTCTTGTCAGGTCGAACGTTAATCATAAAGTTGAATTCGTAAAGAAGTAACACCTATCGAGCAATTCATTCGCTCAATTGAGGTTTATTTATCATGTACTTAAGTGCATCATGATCAACATGGAATACAAATGGGTATCCAAATAAATAGTGGTGGAATTTTTGTACATAGTAGATCATTCCGAGGGCTTCTCGCTTGGTAGTATTATAATTTTGTTTTGCAGCAACGAATTGTCGGCTTGCATAATATATGAAATGATCTAATCTTTTTCCATCCTTTTGACTGAGAATGGATCCAATAGCAACATTGGACGTGTCCACATAGACATGAAACGGTTTTGTCCAACAAGGTGTTATAAGAATTGGGGCAGATACCAATTTCCGTTTCAATTCGTCGAATGCGAAAGTATAGTCTTCAGTCCATATTGGACTAGATCCGTCTGACGCGAGTTTTTTTAATAAGTGGGTTAACAGTTGATAGATAACTGCAAAGGATTCAATAAAACGTCGATAGTAGCTGACATGGTCGATGAAACTGCGCACGCCCGACACCGTATCTGGCTTTAGTAAAGCCAATATATGAGTAACTTTATCGAGGTCCATAGCGATACCTTCAAAAAAGACAATGTGTCCCAATAGCTTTCTTGATGGTACGCCAAATTGACACTTCTCCAAATTTAGAGATATCTCATACTTGTCGAATTGATTCAAACAGTTATCCAGGCATGCTAGATGTTTAGTTGTTGTAATAAAGGTGCAGAAATTATCCAAAAATATCTCCATTGATCAACGTAGGTAATCTTGAAACACTTGTGTTATTACTTGTTGAAAAGTAGCCGAGGCATTACATAACCCAAATGGCATTACTTTATAAGCAAATGTGCCTTAATATGTGGTAAACATAGTCTTCAATTGGTCTTCTTCGGCAATTTTAATTTGATTATACCTCAAAAATCCGTCCAAAAATGAGTAACATTCATGTATGGCCACTGTGTCCAAAATACTGTTTGTAAATGGTAACGAAAAATAGTCCTTTGTCACGGACATACATATAATTACCTATATGAATAGATAAAAGTATGTAAAAGTAGATAAAAGTAGGTTAATTGTGTAATATCTTCTAGAGAAGCTTCTTAGAAGCTTCATAGACGCTGCTTTGACTTTATAGGAGTCTATAGTTGACTTTTAGGCTAGAAACTTGGTCAACAAGTTAGCCATGTGCCACACATATTGGAAGCTTAAAGAACAAGCTAACTACGTGGTCCATCCATAGAAAACTTGCCTTGTAAGCAAAGGCATGTGGCCTAGAAAGTCAACATATATTGGAGGTCTTATAGAACATCGCCATGTGGCTTCTAGTTAGATAGTATATATAGAGGCAAGAGTGAAGCCCTCTTCACTCTTGTCAACTCCTTTCTTGCTTCTAGTCTAGTTTCAAGGGTCTCTAGTTTTCTTGTATTTTGGCAATAGCCATTCCAGTTTCTTTCTTAATATAC
This sequence comes from Physcomitrium patens, assembly GCF_059467195.1. Lineage (NCBI taxonomy): Eukaryota > Viridiplantae > Streptophyta > Bryopsida > Funariales > Funariaceae > Physcomitrium > Physcomitrium patens. Next base: position 9,333,328 of record NC_143429.1, read on the forward strand.
ATATTTCTATTTTGTCCTATTTCTTTTTGAGAAAAGTCTCACTTACTCTTTAGCTTTCATCGAGTTCTTGTCCTTGACAGATTGACAAGAGTACACTTACAATATCAGAGCTTTGTCTTTTCTTGATTAAGAGTGGATTACCCCTTTTTCTTGATAAGACATAAGTGCATTAGAAGTTGCGGATTACCCTCTTTTAAACTGATATTGTTCTTAGTATTTTCTTTGTTATCAATTCCTCTCTTCTATTTGTTTTGAGCGTTATTAGACATCTTCTCTTTTCTAAGTGCTATTATGGCAGAGCTTGTTGAAATGAAGAGTGCAATGGCACAGATGCAAGAACAATTGAGGGAGTTAATGCTTGCGATGCATCAACTCAATTTACCACCACAAGGAGCAACAAGAATGGTAGGAAGTGAAGATATAGAGATGATTGGGGCTGCTTCAACATCTGCACCAAACCATGTCCCTTCTCCCAGAATGGAACACCCTTCGAGTGTTAGAGAACCGAGAGTGGCCTTGCCCAAGAAGTTTGATGGTACCAGATCCAAGTTTCGAGGATTCATCAATCAGGTCCAATTAGTGATTGAACTTCAACCCCAGAGCTATCCAACTCCAGGGTCACAAGTTAGATTCATTGGTACACTTCTTTCAGGTTCAGTATTGTCATGGTTTTCATCTTTTCTTGAACGACGAGATCCAATATTGGATAATCTGGAGGCTTTTTTGGCGGAGTTTCGATCCATGTTTGGAGAACATGATGCAATTCATGTTGCAACCAACAAGATCTGTATTTTGCGACAAGGCAATCGATCAGTAACATTATATGCTTCGCAATTTCGACAACTTGCAACTGATATCAAGTGGGATGATGCCGCACTTGTGAGTCAATTTCTCTACGGATTACAATATGAGGTAAAGAAATTGATGCTTAATTTATCTGATCCTCAAACATTGAGTCAAGCAATTGACTTTGCTGTGAAGTGCGACAATCGACTTTTTGAATTTCGATCCGAGAGTCGCACAAGTAGGCCTCAACGTTACTACAATTCAATGGCAACACCGACGTCTCCTCAACACATACCTTCAGAAGTAGAGGATATGCAAATTGATGCGGTACGTTTCAAACCTCTTACTGAGCAAGAAAAGTCTCGTCGTCGACAAGAAGGATTGTGCTTATATTGTGGAGAACCTAAGCACACTGCTCAACATTGTCCAAAGAAGCGACGTAACTACAAAATGAGGAGTACGGCTGTCAAAGAAGACAGTATGTCGGAAAACGAGTACGTCCAGCTACAATAGGGACCGTGCGGCTGGAATCTTGTACAACTTCTAATGAAGGTCCTATCTTCTCCTCAGAACCATCTCCTTGTTTTATAATAGATGTGCGTTTAGGACCTAATAATTACAAAGCCTCTGCCTTGATAGATTCAGGAGCCTCAGCTTGTTTTTTAGATGAAGAATTTGCTAGATGTCATAGAATATCATTAATACAAAAAACTAAACCTGTACACGTAGAAGTCATAGATAGTCGTCCGTTGTCTTCTGGAGATGTAACTCACGAAACACTTCCTGTAGATGTAGTAATAAATGGTCATAGTAGTTGCGTAATTTTTAATATAATTAGATCTCCCTCTAATCCAGTAATTTTAGGCTTATCATGGTTAGAAAAGTATAATCCTCGAATAGATTGGATTTCTCGTAAACTTGATTTTCCTCGGAGCATTAGTAACAGTTCTATTAATCAAGTAAAAAACCATGAGTCTAGTATAGTAAAACCCGCACTTATAGGTGCAAAAGCATTTATACACACAGCAAAAGAAGGATCAACTTTTGCTATTTATGCTGCACCTATTTCTAAAAGCGTAAAGACTTCAAGTGGCATTCCAAGTCAATATCAGGATTATCAAGACGTTTTTGAGAAAAAGAATGCAGATATTCTTCCTGAGCATCGCCCATACGATTGTTCAATCGATCTCAAGGAAGGAACTCAGCCACCATTTGGACCAATTTACAGTTTATCGCAAGATGAGTTGGCTGAACTCAAGACATATATTGACGAGAATTTAGCGAAGAATTTCATACGCCATTCAAAATCTCTAGCAGGAGCTCCAATTTTATTCGTAAAGAAAAAAGATGGATCTTTACGAATGTGTGTTGACTATCGAGGACTCAACAAGATCACAATCAAGAACAGGTATCCATTACCTTTGATATCAGGACTCCTTGACCAGTTAAATCAAGCTAAGATCTATACAAAAATAGATCTAAGAGGAGCATATAATCTAGTACGGATCAAAGAAGGAGATGAATGGAAGACTGCGTTTCGAACCAGGTACGGACACTTTGAATACAATGTCATGCCTTTTGGACTCACGAATGCACCAGCTGCTTTTCAACATCTCATGAATGATGTATTTCGTGAATTCTTAGACAATTTTGTCGTCTGCTACCTAGACGATATCCTGATTTATTCTAAGAATGTTGAAGAACATGAAATACATGTTCGTCAAGTATTACAAAAACTTAGAGATGCAGGATTGTACGCCAAGATAGAAAAGTGTGTATTTCACACTACTCAAGTTGACTTTTTAGGATACATCATTTCAAATGATGGTCTTATGATGGATTCTAAGAAAGTCCAAACAATCATGGATTGGAAGATTCCAAGAACTGTAAGAGATGTCCAATGTTTCTTGGGATTTGCCAATTACTATCGGATCTTCATCAAAGACTTCTCACGAGTTGCAGCTCCACTTACACGCTTGACTAGTAAAGATAAATTCCAATGGAATCAAGAAGCGGAAGCAGCATTTGAAGCCTTGAAGACATCGTTTGTCTCTGCACCAGTCTTATATCGTGTTGACTTTTCCAAGGTATTTTTTATGGAAACAGACGCATCGGATTTTGCCTTGGGTGCAGTTTTATCACAAATGGAAATAGATGACAAACTTCATCCGATAGCTTTTCATTCAAGAAAATTCTCAGCAGTCGAGATCAATTATGAGATCCACGATAAAGAACTTCTTGCAATCGTGGATTCTTTTCAAGAATGGCGTCATTATCTAGAAGGTGCTTCTAGTCCAGTCACTGTGTATACAGATCACAAGAACCTCGAGTATTTCATGTCAGCACGCGTGTTGAATCGTCGTCAAGCTCGTTGGAGTATGTCTTTGTCAAGATTCGACTTCATTATCACTTATCGGCCAGGAAAATAATAAGTTTTGTCCGATGCCCTGTCTAGACGTTCTTATTTTGCACCAAAAGAAGGAGATGCAGCTTTTGAGCAACAAAGAACGGTCCTCTTGAAACCGGAGCAATTTCATCTCCGAGCAGTGAAATCAACACTGACTGTTGATTCAACTTTTCTCAAGCAAATCCAGTCCAGTATGTCCTCAGACCCTCTTGTTCATGATATCGAGAATAATTCTTCCAAGTCTCATGATTCTTCTAAGTTCGAGTTCAAGAATAATCTATTATATTTTGAAGGACGCCTATATGTTCCAGAAGGAAAAGCACGCTTGCGTGTTCTTCAAGCACGTCATGACTTTCCAGCAGCAGGGCACTTTGGATATAATAAGACTCTGGAACTCATATCAAGAGATTTTTGGTGGCCACAAATGTGGAAGTCAGTCAAAGACTTTGTACAATCATGTGATATTTGTTCAAGATCAAAAATTCCTTGACATCGACCTTACGGACTTCTTCAGCCATTACCTATACCAGAACAACCATGGTCTTCTGTTTCTATGGATTTCATCACAGATCTTCCAAACTCAAGATCTTATGATTCTATATTTGTGATAGTAGATCGTTTCACCAAGATGGCACATTTTATGCCATGTACAAAATCTATCACAGGTGAAGAAACAGCTAAGCTTTTCATTGATAATATCTATCGCTATCATGGATTACCTAAAGATATCATATCGGATAGGGGAACTCAATTTGTGTCGAGATTCTGGAGGACTCTTTTCAAGATTTTAAAAGTGGACATAAAGCTATCTTCGGCTTTCCATCCTCAAACTGATGGACAAACAGAGCGCGTAAACCAAGTCTTGGAGCAATATTTAAGGTGTACCATCAACTACCAACAAGATGATTGGACAATCCTTCTGCCATTGGCAGAGTTTGCTTATAATAATACAGTACATTCTTCCACGCAACAAACACCTTTCTTTGCCAATTATGGCTATCATCCACGACTTGATACTTTTGATTTTTCAAAAGTTGATAATCTTGCAGCAGAAGATATGACAAATCGGTTGTCAGAGTTACATGCAATAATGAAGGCGCAGTTGAAGAAAGCTCAAGAACGACAAAAGATAAATGCAGATGTATATCGTAAAGAGCAACCACAGATCAACGTGGGTGATAAGGTATGGCTACTTCGTCGCAATATCAAGACCACTCGACCTTGTGACAAATTGGACTATCGTAGGCTTGGCCCCTTTTCTGTTTCTGAACAGATCAACCCAGTTGCATATCGGTTACATCTACCGGAGTCAATGAAGATCCATCCTGTATTCCACGTGTCTCTTCTTGAACCATATAAGACAGTGGATATATAAGGAAGAAGACAAATGCCACCGCCTCCTATAGAAGTAGATAATAATGAAGAATTTGAGGTGGAAGAGATATTAGACTCAAGGCGGCGCCGAAATAAGTTGGAATATCTTGTTCATTGGCGCGGATATGATATTAGTGAGCGCACATGGGAGCCATCCAGGAATCTAGCAAATGCATCAGTTAAAGTCAAAGTTTTTCATCAACGACATCCATCAAAACCAAGATGAAAACCTCTCTTATAAAAGAGACAAGATTGAGGCAAGATAACATTCAATTTCCTATCCTTGTTTGTAACTTCTTTGCATTTGTGATGCTAATTAGATGGAGAGCCAACAACCAGCGGATTCAACTCAAGAACCTTCGTTTGCTGACCTGCCGGACGAGACATTACGATTGTCACAACCTTCAAGATGACGCAATCGAGATGAAGATCTTCAAGAATGACATGTTCTTCCTCGAACAGATGGTGAGATACAGCGCGTTTGGTATCACGATTTGGGAAGGGACTCCCGATGTTTGGTGATATTATTGGAGATAGGAACGACTCCTGATGGTGTTTCAAATGTATTATTTGAAGGAAGTTATGAAGGCCTCAACAGTGATCAAATAACAGGGTGGTCTTCTCGCCCTGGAATGGGACACTATCGATGGCTAAGAGGACCCATCAACTATCTTCGAAGAGAACAAAGATCAGAGTATGTAGCAAATACAATTCGCCGCATATTAGATTTTTTCAATATATAATCACCGCTCCTCGTAGAACTCGTCCCTAGAAGGGGGGGTAATGTCACGGACATACATATAATTACCTATATGAATAGATAAAAGTATGTAAAAGTAGATAAAAGTAGGTTAATTGTGTAATATCTTCTAGAGAAACTTCTTAGAAGCTTCATAGACGCTGCTTTGACTTTATAGGAGTCTATAGTTGACTTTTAGGCTAGAAACTTGGTCAACAAGTTAGCCATGTGCCACACATATTGGAAGCTTAAAGAACAAGCTAACTACGTGGTCCATCCATAGAAAACTTGCCTTGTAAGCAAAGGCATGTGGCCTAGAAAGTCAACATATATTGGAGGTCTTATAGAACATCGCCATGTGGCTTCTAGTTAGATAGTATATATAGAGGCAAGAGTGAAGCCCTCTTCACTCTTGTCAACTCCTTTCTTGCTTCTAGTCTAGTTTCAAGGGTCTCTAGTTTTCTTGTATTTTGGCAATAGCCATTCCAGTTTCTTTCTTAATATACATATTTCTATTTTGTCCTATTTCTTTTTGAGAAAAGTCTCACTTACTCTTTAGCTTTCATCGAGTTCTTGTCCTTGTTATCCTTCTGAGTGGCCGCATTTAACTTTCAAAAATCTTGACATATCCTGATTTTTCCATTCTTCTTCGGTACCATCACGATTGGCGACACCCATGCACTATGCAGAACATGATAAATAAAATCCTTGTCCAGAAGTTTATTCAATTCTTCTTTCACTAAAAGGAAATATTTTGGGTTAAATTGGTGTTGTCTTTGACGAACTAGCATAACAACCTCCTCCAAAATAATCTAGTGTTCACACACATCAACTGGAATCCCTTTCAAATCTGCATATGACCACACAAAGGCAGATTTGTGACGGATGAAAAACTGTTTCCAAGCATCTAATTCTGTACCTCTAATATCGACATATATTTTAATTAGCTGTAGCATTTTGTTGGTGCCCAAGTTAATGGATTGACACAGAGGGTCTTCAACAACCTCTGATTTAATTATCTTCTCCTAATCTAAATATCTTATATTATTCGACATATGAGAATCATCCAAATCTGGTTCCAATATGTTGACTCTATTGACTGCGGGATTATTCATCCATTTTGCAATAGCATGATCTGAGTTAGTCGCATCCTCCTGATGTAGTAAATACTCGTCGGAACCTCCACATTGGTAGACTCCTGCCTTTGCTGTTGAAGTGTTTTGTCCTACTCCAAATTACGGTGAACCTATAGCATTAGCATCTTCTTCAATCGATTGACTCTTGTTGTCCGATGTAAATTTTGATTCTGATAATTGAGATTCTATGTGATATTATACTAGGTACATCTGTAGAATAATCTAATCCCGGTCTTTTCTAATTATCAATGTGCCTCGGCCTCAATCGTTCTTAGCTTTGGCTTGATAAAGCCAAGGTCTATCCAATAAAATATGATACGATAATGTAGGACTCTGTAATTGGAATACAATATAATTGATTTTGTATGTCAATCCCATGATTATAGTGGCAATATTGCATAAGATTTCCGTTGGCTTTACTCCACTATGATCTGCCATTCGTAAGACCAATGTCGTAGGTAGCAATTGCTTTAGATCTAAGTCCTCCATTGTATCCGCATTTATTAAATTCACACTGGAGCCACCATCGACTTGTATCCCTGGAATTAAAATGCCATCGATTGATACATCGATTGTTGGTGCTCCCGGATTTGGGTTTAAGTTAACTTCATGAATTTCTTTAGTGTAGGATCTTCGTCGTATTAGTGCTAAATTCAATGTAGATCAACATTCTGATGCTACAGCCAAAAGTTGCTTCATTGTAATTGAAGGCTAAATAACATCGAAATCCTTTAGAATGTCATAGGATTCCATATTGAGAGTAATTTCCAATGCTTTTTTACATTTCATTGGTTTCAATTTTACTCTCTTCGACAATAATTCCTTCTTGACAATTGAGATTGCCGTTGGTAACTTTGCCAACTTTTCTACCACTAAAGGTTCCTTTAATGCGTAAGATCTTTTATTCTACTATATAGGTATTGGTAGTTACTCAGTTGGGATCGTTCTTGATTGTCCTGACAAATTGGCACGTGGAACCGATTTAAGTTCCTCAGTCTATTGAGGTCTCAATATTGAGATACGTTCCAATACTGATATTGGTTCATTTAGCCTCATGGACAGTACTACTTGCTCTCCTGCGATTGGTTCATCCAGGTCGTGAATTGGATTCTTGTCTTTTTGTTGGCCTCTAATAAGCACTACGTTCACCACCTTGACACGATGTACTGGTGAGTCTCATTGAACAGGACCTTTGTCCTCCACCAGTTGGCTTGTTTGTATTTGTTGGTCCCGATTATTATAATTAAAGGGCATATTGTACTGTTGATAAGTGTGACCAGACTACTTATAATTTCTTCATATTGGAGCATAATCATCATTGGCCCTTGGATTAGGATATTCACTTGCATAATGTCTGATTTATTTGCAATGATAGCAACGAAGTGGTCTCCTGCCAACTCCTTTAGAGATTATAGGTGTCTCTACTGGTATATAACGACTAGGTCTGTTTTATGTCAAATGAGTAAAAGATCCTGATTGACCCATTGTTATTGTAGAGTCTGGCATTGGCTTCATCATGGGTGGATATTGATGGTATCCTGGTTGGTTCATCGCCAATCTGTGAGTATTGGATACACCTTCTTGGTAAAATTTAGAGTTTAAAAAATTGGAATAATTCTTGTTTTGTTTATTCACTCAATTTCCATTCCAGCCAAACCTATTATTCGTTTGTACTTGATTGACATCCCACGAAGTTGGTTGAGTCATTATCTGGTTATTGAGTTGTTGTTGCTTCTATAAATTCCAACAATTGGTGGTAATATACTTGCCTTTGCAAAAAGTAAAATTGTACAGTCATTTGGGGTAGTGAAGGACATTCTGTTACTAAATGACTTTGTCCCTTACAATTGTTACACCAGACATTGGGATGCATATTGGTTGGTTTATGCTTTTTTTTTTTTTTTTTTATCCTTGGCCAAATTCACAACCAATTCATCCATTTTTTTTGTCAATGTTAACAACAATGATTCATTGGGATCCATTGATACCAATGCATTTCGTAATTCCTTCATAGGTATTGGTTTATGATATGCGGAATAAGGCGCATATAGGTGTGATGATGATGGTGGTACAACTTGCAATGGAATGACATCCACTATTCCCTGTGGAATTGTACTATAATCATTCCTTCTCAGATAACTTTCCGATGCGTCATTCCAATTTATCATTTCATAACCTCCTTGAGATGGAATCATCTTGGCTCCAACTGTTAAGTTCTGGTCATAGTAACATTCCTCCCATACTTTTGGTCACTCAAGAGATGATGCAATGGTGGCTGATTGGATCTCCTTTACAAACATCTTCAATTCTAGTGGATGTAGTCTATTAACCAATATGGACAACACAAGCGATTCTGGCATTTGGTTATTTGGCCATTTTCGAAGAATATCTGCTATACAACCATAATATGACTGTACCGCTTTTTCTAGTACCATTATGTTGTTCATTCATTTTTCTCTAAGACGTTCTTCAAGACCAATTGGTCAAAAATGGATTAAAAATATATTTTTCAATGCCTCCCAATTGATAAATTGTGCCAGAGGTTGGCGGTTATACCACTCAAACGCTGTGTCTTTCAATGTCGCTAGTAGCCATCTTAACCAAATATCTTCAGTTCTGCCATTATTGGCTATACACGCCGTCAAGAATTGAGACAAATGTTGATTTGGATCCGTACCTGGCAAACTCCAAAAAGTAAGTAATGGTGCGATGCTAGTCATTCGATCGCCCACTGCACCCATTTGTACTGCAATCGAAATTGCTGGTCCTCCGGGTACCATTAAAGATGCCGATGTTTTGCTCATTTCTTTATTAAAATAAAAACTTTCTCCCGCAAAAGTCTTTTTTGGACTTCCAGGCCTTCCCAATTGACTATTATTATCTCCAAATAATTTTATTGGTTGAATATGAGGTGAAAACGATAAGTTTTGATATACTCTGAATTGGTCTTTATTGACAAGTGATTTATGCCGATCTTTAGAACTAGTCTTGTTAGAATTGGATGTATCTTTAATTGGAAAAATATCCAATGGAATACCTAATTCCTCCGTGCCTTCCTTGTTTTTCGTTAACGACTTTGAGAGATATGTTGGACTATTAAGAGCACTCCTCGCGAGTGCTCTTGGCAATTTCTTTAATGGTATGTACTTCTGAAATATTAGAGGTTGATCGTCTTCTGGATACGATCGAATATGCCGATAAGCATCCAACCATGGCTTAATCCAACTTTTTCAATGCTTCTTTTTCAATTTACAATCTTACTCATTACGCAACAAATTTCTTGCTTGTGATCTCTTTGTTCTTTTATTTGATTACTTTATTCTATTTGCTATTAAATTCTCATTCTTAATAACCATATTCTTTCATTATTTCTACTGAGTTTGCTTCCTAATTTCCTTTACTACTTCGACAGTTAATTCCTAAAACTCAATAATGTTGTCAATCCCCTACAGCGGTGCCAAAATGTGGTTTTCGTTTTACTTATTCCGAAAGAAACCTCTTAGAATAAATCCGTATAGGGGAATTAAAACACAAGAAAAGACCATGTATATGAGCTCCAATTATTAGAGTCACACAATTAACCTCTACTGCTGAATGCTTACAATACTGAAGAACACTTAATTTTTCCTCCTACTATCCACTCTCTCATATCAATACAGTAACAATCACGACATCAATTTCGGTACCCTGTGTAATTCTTGAACACACAAGTACAACCCAAACCCTGGAACGAATAACTTCCAATCCATAAAATCTATTCGAGATAATTCCTTCGATTATAATTCTTCTCCATTGAACTTACAACCTTGCGATAAATAGTGACTGAAAACTTCCATACATCCTCAATCTTTCACAACAATTGATAAACAATGATCCATAAACAACTTCGTAAATCAAACATTGATTCATTAAATCGATTCTCTTCACTAGAATCAATACTAACACAAAAGAAACAAGAAATTTAAGAAGAAGAGATAGTACCAAGCTTATACCCGGCTCAGTACTATCGCAGTCTGGCATTTTCTTCCCCTCTCCCATCCTCCTTATATTATCCTGAGATACCAATTCCTATACTATAGATGATAACTACTTTTCTTGACTATTCATCCATTCTACCTACTGAACTACCTTTTAAGTAGTTATCTATCCCTGTTTATACTATATACTAGGTATCTACATTCTAAAAATAACTACTTATTGTACACTTCTAGCCTTATTAGTTCAATCAAAACACCTCAAAAAAACTTAAAATAAGATCGAATGAAGGTTTTTGCTTCTCATCTAACTTAATCTTATCTTTATCTTCTTCTAAGCTCTTTCTACGTTTAATATTTATTCTAGAGTTTATCTTTTTTGTAATTGATAGAATATTACCACCAACACTTCAACATCCAATTTTCATTGGTATTGTATTATGTGTAATCTTTTTTGAGAATGCACTAGGCACATAATTGTAGAAAGTAAGTAGAAATGCAACAACAATCCTATCAAGTCTAATAAAATCTTAAATAAAATTTAAGAAATCGTTAATATCTCTTATGAAAATTTAATCAATCTAAAATACTAATAAAATAATATCTCTTATGAAACTTTAATCAATCTAAAATAAATTAAATACATAGGCATAATTTTTTTTTCACAAATTTAAAATCATTGAAAATATGTCTAATCTTAAATAGCTCTTAGAAACTCAATATTAATCCAAGTCACTTGAAACCAATGCTAAAATTATCTCTTTGAAGTTTGATTTGATTTGATTTGATTTTTTGATTTTTTGATTTTTTTTTTTATATTAACAATGAAATTGTAGAATTTCCTTAGATGCAATTTTCTTCCTTGAAATTTGATTTCAATTTGGTCTTCTTTAGATATCAATTCCTAATTTTTGAAGATAGTTTTTTTTAGAAATTACTCTTAATTCTCTACTTAAGATACTTATATTATTTATTTTTCAAATCTACTTTATTATGCCTTACTAATGGCTATAAAAAGTAAGTGGAAGTATTTTTATAAAAAGACAAGATTACCATTAAATATTTTTACTACCTCTTTAACTTTTACTTATATATTTTATAATATATTTTAATTATAATATTTTATAATAGAATCTATATTTTTATCTTTTTCCATATAATTGTGTTACAATACAACACCACTCTAAGAACCTTATCTGCAACAATTAACAACTATATCGTCTTTTAATGGAAAGACTATAAACAACTACACAATTCACATGTTTTATATTGCCTTCACCGTGATGAGGCTAAATCAAATCAAAATATCTTATTATGCACAAATTCATGTCTTTTTTATTTTTCCATGATTCTATACAAGCCTTGTACTTAACTTCTGCATCTGCCACTTCAATAGTAATAATACTACAAGGATTGCTAATTACAGTCACTTGTAATAAATATCCTAACTTATAACCATCATGCTTATAGAAAACTATTTTTTCAACATATGCACAATCTTACAAGTCTATGCATGCTTAGTATGGACTTTTCTATAAAGATTATGACTCGAGTCAATCTTGATGATAAATTCTTTTTAAGATGATTTTTGTCTATTTTGGATGAAATTCTTTAATTTTAGATGAAAAATGAAGAGTCTTGTATATGAAACATTCAAGTATATTCCATACATCCTAAAGTTAGTAAACAAAGGATATGGTATCAATGAGCTCAAAACCTTTGCAATTTCAGCATACATTTACATCAACAAAAGACACCAAAATCTATATTTTTTACCAAATTAAGTGCACAAATCTACTATGTTTGTACTAGACATATAGTGAAGTTTTTTTTTTTTTTTTTTTTTTTTTTTTTTAAGTAATAATAAATAGAGAAAAATCCCAAAGGAGTATAAAAACTTCATGATAGACACAATAAGTCACACCACATATAAACATTGTTAAATTAAGTAATCTAAAGTAAGAAAAATAAGGCACTTAAACTCCTCCTCTAAAGGCTTATTTTGAAAAAGATGAATCTTCTTAGGATTTTGAAACACTTCAACACCATAGGACTTGAATGGAAAGACAAAGACCTCCAAGACCCCTTCCAAGACCTAAAAACTAAGTCTTGTACTTGTGGTAGCTCCATGTCCAACAATACATTTTAGGGTAGATCAATACGTTCTTGCCAAATTTCAAAAAAATTATTTTGTAATAATCATTAATTTAAGCAAATTCAAAATTATTTAAGATAAATTTAATTTATAATTATTGAATAATATTAAATTTGAAATTAATTTTATTAACTACAATTTCTAAAAAAAAATCATTATTTAAAATATAAATTAGAATTTTTGATAGACAAATGAATTTTTTTGTGGTACATATTCAACATATTTTTTTTCTAAATTTAGATATTTTTCATACAACAACAGAACAAATTCTTAAATCTGTTTGGAAGCCTTTGGGTGCATACAAATATTTACAACATTCTACTATGATATGATTTGTATTCCAAATGAAAAAAAAACGTCTTTTCCATATATCTTTATAATAAATTTTGATACTAAAAATATCTTCTATCAAGTTATAATATTTAGCACCAGCATCATATTATATATATATATATATATATATAATAACTTTTTTTTAATGACAAAGCTACTTTTTATATCTACAATATCATTTAAAATTAAATAAATATAACTTTGAATTTTTTATCTAATATTTAATTTAAAAATTTATCTAATGTTTATAATATAAATATAAATATATGCATATATATAGATATATAGATATATACATAAATTAGCATGATTTAGCAATAAAAATATTTAAGTGTTTAATCAAATATAATTTTAAAAATAAATATTAAAAATTGACAAAGTTGTGAATGGTGTTGTCTTGCCTTAATACAAGAATTAAAGCAAAAGAAAAACCATGCCAAAGCTTCCTAAGGATCACAAACAGTGTAAGACAAGTATGCAAGTTTTGAGCTGTTATGTAGTAATTTTTTAGCAATAAAAAAATTCTTAGAAAATTTACTATAACTATATAGTGCCATTGTAGTTTCAATCTATATTTAAAAAATCTCTTTAACTTTTCTTGACAAAAGAATCATCAACTTGGTTTATTTTTACCTATTCTTATTTGCTTCTATTTATTGGATAGCATAAGTCTGCATAAAAACATTTCATATATTCTAATGAAGCAAATGTAGGTAGAAAGGGTATTTGATATAAATATAAATGACAAATTTGATATTTTAATTTAATATTGGTTTATTAATAGATTAAAAAATCATTACCATAAAATACGTATTTATATATAAAAATCAATACATAAAAATTTATTTTTATTAAAATATAAAATATAAATATAAATATTTAATAAAAAAATAATAATAACATATAAAACATATGTAAAATCAAGGTTTTAAGCTTATAGAAAGTGTGACTTTAAGAACTTATAATCATAGGAAAATCAGAGTGAATTTAAATTTATCAAAAAATATACACACACACACACACACACACATATATATATATATATATATATATAATGACTTAATCATGGCACTGAAATAGGAATAGATTTACTTGTGGCCTACATTTAATTATTAAACTAAAATGTATTAAAAGAAATTGCTGATTTAGAATCGGATCCTTGAAGATAATTTAACTCCTTCTTTATATATATATATATATATATATACATTATTTTAAATCATAAATCATAAATTTAAATTACTTTGAAGAAATCAATTTTTGAACTTCTACTGAATCTAAATTGATTATTTAAGACTATGACAACCACAATATAATGTGACTAAAAATCTCTTGGAGTATTTGGATTTACTTCAGCCTGGTTTCACCCAAATAGTAAACAATTTAGAGATTTTTATTTTATTTTATTTTGTTTCATTCTTTGAAAAAAATTTGTATTTTTAAATTTTATATTAAAGAATTGATAGAATACAAAAAATATAAATACATGGAATTGCATAAATAATTTGTGTCCTTCTACATGATTGTCTTGTTGTTGTTACAATTTGTCAAAACTTAGACACTCAAATTCTTGTCTACTCTTTGCACCTGTCAATCGCTATACTGATATTGCATCTCTTACCTATACTACAAAGTATTTTTTTACCTAACCATCTTTAACTTAATTTTAAAATTGTTGATTTTTGTCAATAGATTACGTGAATAAAAGTAATAAAATAATATAATAATTAATAATAATAATCTATTGTCCAACTCTACAAAAAAATCATATTGCATCCCATACCTACTAATTTTTTTTGTATTTGAGCTGTATATTTTATTTCTTTACCGCATCTTTGCAAAAATTATCTAAAATCTTCTTATATTGTGCAAGCCAACATATGGCTTTCCAACTTTAAGTTACTATACTAATTATATATAAACTCAATCCATCTTGATCTTAATATTGAAACTAAAAGCTATGCAATTTACTTGCAGATATTATATATCAAGATAATAAAAAGTTTATTATCATTAAAATCATGTATATATTTTTTTAATTGCTTCATTTTTACGAATTTTTATATGATAATGTTACTAATTATGTGTTTTATTATATTTTAAATTATTTTTTTGACAGTAAAGATGTTCTGCATCTTAGTAATAATTTTTCTCATCTTAATACTATTGTAAATTAAATATCTTCGTCATCTTTGTCATATTTATCTTTAAATTGAATTACATTCTTATTTTTGAATTCTTATTTGTTTGCATAATCAAGATATTTTTTCATATTCAATCCTTAAATAAAAAATTCATATGCAGTCCAATAACAAAGTTTTTTAAATGATAATTGAATCCAAAGAGTGTGGTAAAAACAAATTGTGGTATCAAAGCATCAACAACCAACATTTTGAAAATAAATAAACTTCTCCAAATTTCTTACAAGTTTTTTCATTTATTATTTCATCTATGTATATACATACAAATATTTAGATATTCATACATAACAATAAAAGAATAAATGTTTCAAAAATTAAATTTATAATATCTAGCAAATGGTCATAAAGACATATTGTTTATCCAATGAAAATTTAAATATTATAAGATATATAAGTTTTAAAATTCTAATTACATTTTAACTTTAAAAATTTATAAAATTTATAAAAAAATTATTATCTCCATCATTGTAGAAATTAAGAGTTACAACATAATTATCTATTTTGCAAACAACTATAGATTAGAGATAAGATTGATGAAATCTTTAGAAAAACATCTAGTAAACAATCAAAAAATTTAAAAATTCTACTATGATTATTTCATTTAGTCAAAAGTTTAATTTTATATGTTTTTTTTTATAATCCACATCCATTACTTGATAATAATAATTCGTATTGTTAATAATATTTTTTGTATTCCTAATTTGCTCTTTATAAAGAAAAGTTTCAAAATTTAAACGAAAAATCATTTATTTTAAAAACTTTGAATACCAATATTTAAGATTGTGTGCTAAAATAATATTTTATAGAAATTTAATCAATTTTTAGAAAATACAAAATTTGTCTTGTTACAAGAATTATATCTTCTGAAAATTGTCTTAGAATTTTAGTTAATAAAAGAATAATAATAATAATTAACAAAGAATTTGAATAGAGCATTTTTTATTTACAATTTAGTTTACTATCTTAAAAATTGAATATAAAAATAAAAGATATAAATTCCAAGGTGACAATGTAGGTGCTTAAAGTTCTTATTTAGAGACATGTCATTTGTCTAAAAAAAAAATTATTTGCACAAGGTCTTTGAAACTGATACATTTGAATAATTCTATCCAATACAAGAATTTTGATTTTTTCCAATCAATCTAAATCAGTTGTAAAAATCAAAAATTAAATATTAAAAAAAATAAAATTTAATAAAATAAAAAAATCTCCATTATGACTTGTTGTAAGAAATAAAATATGCATACTAAAACAAAGTTATGATATGTTTCTATATTTTATTGAAATTTCAAAAGAAAAAGTTAAAAAAGATTGACATAATCTAATCAATTCTTAAACATCATTGGTAATTTGTACTAATTATAGTCACTTAATAAAAAAAATGGATACTTGAATTTTAAGTTATTATTTTTTCTTTCAAGTAAACATGAATACTAAAATGTCAAAAACTATTGAAAACAAAAGATTATAAACGTCTTCTAAAACAATTCCTAAAATTATTATTTTTTTCTATTTATAACTTTCAATGAAATAAAACTCAAAGAAAAAAATCCTCAATACACTCTTGTGTTACTAAAAAGAACTACAAAGTCATTCAAAGATGGTATAGTATTAAACTACAATGGCTATTGCTAAAGACAAAAAGACTAGAAAGTCTTGAAATAAGACAAAGAACTAGAAAGACATTAATAAGAATGAAGAAGGTTTCATTCTTGCTTCCATATATACTCTTATTTAAGAGCTACATGTCAAAGTCATATAGGACCTCCAAAACATGATGAATTTACAAATCATATATCTTAACTTTCAAAACAAGTTTTTTATATGTGTGTTATATAATTAGCTTATTCCACAAGCTACTAATACATGGTTAATTTTTTGATTAAGTTTCTAACCTACCATTCAACTACAAACACATGTAAAATCAAAGTAGTGTCTATGAAACTTGTATGAAGCTTTTCTAAAAAATATTATGAAATAAATCTACTTTTATGTACTTCTATTTAATCATATAGATAAATATAAGGATAAATATATATGTGCATAATATTATCTTGCCTTTTAAAGATAAGTTTCACAAGGAGCAATCATTATATACTAAAAAAATCTAAGATATGGTGAATTATATTTATCACATACTCTAATCTTTATTTTCTTTGAAGATGGCTGATAGGTTCTCTTAACAATCAATAGTATTTCATACCAAGGCAGAAAGACTACCATGTCATTTAATCATTATTGAGACTTTTGTAATTCCTTTCAAATAAAACATATAGAAAATTGTCAGGAATTGTTTTGATCTCTAATAAAATCACCAAATATTGAGATTTTCTTCCAAAGTTGTGATACCAAACACGTTGTATCTTGCCATCTATTTGAGGAAGGACATATAATTCTTGAAGATCTTCACCTTGATTATGTCATCTTGAAGGTTGTGATAGTCGTAATTTTTTCTTTAATAAGTCAGTAAGTGAAAGCTCTTGAATTAAATCAGTTAGTTATTAATTTTCAATCTTCTTAGTGTCACAAATGCACAAAAGTACCAAATAAGAATAGAAGATAGAATGCTATCTTCTTTGGATCTTGTTTCTTTTATAGAAAAGATTTGTTATTTTTCATCTTGGTTTTGATGGATGTCATCAATAAAAAATCTTAATTCTTTTTATTGCATTTACAAGATTTTTTATTAGCTCCCATGTTCATTCACTAATATCATATTTACACCAATGAAAAAAGACATTTTAACCTATTTTGGCACCACCTTGAATTTAAAACTTCTTCTACCTTGAATTCTTAATTATTATTCATTTCAATAGGAAGAGGTGGCATTCATCTTTTTTTCAAGATATTTGTTATCTTATATAGCTCAAGAAGAGATACATGAAATATGGGATGGATCTTCATAGACTCTAGTGTCATATAGTAACACAACTGTGTGGTGAAAGATGATAATATGAATCTTATTGTAGAAGAGCCAAGTAAAAAGATAAAGTAAAAAAATATGAATAAAAGATAAGAAGCTAATAAAACTTTTACTAATAGTGCTACCTTTTTAGAAAAGTGACTTCTACTTACTTTGTAAGGCCATAAATAAGGCAAAATAAGATAGATTAAAAAAAATAATATAAGTATCTTTAGGAAGAAGTTAAGAGTAAATTCTAACAAAAATTATCTAAAAAAACTAGATATTGATACCCGTAGAGGGTTAGTTATGAACTAGGATCAGAATCAGACTTTGAGGTACAAAACCAAGCCTTGACAATGATTTAAGGATTCTTTTGTAGATCAAAGAGTAGAGTTTGATAGCACACTAGATAAAGTTTCAATGAGCATTAGTTTTATGTGATTTGAATTTTAAATGACTTTATAAAAGCTTTACAAAGTCAAGTTTGTTTTGGATGACTTGGATTTTTGTAAAATAAAATAGGGTTGATATTTTGGGTAATTTGTAATTTCCATAATAGATCTATAAGTGAAATTTGGTGGATTAATGGTCATAGTTGTACTTTATATGTGTTATAAAATTTAACTTGATTTAATGGTTGAATTGAGGATTATTGAGGTTTAAATGGGTCAAGATCTTAGAAAGTAGAATTTTAGATCTAGTGAGGATTTTAAAGATTTCATGCAATCTACTAATTGGATTGAAGTCAAATTTATAATTGAGGATAGTAGACTTGTTTTCCAAAGTATATGAGAATTTTGAGATCAATCGAATGGTGAAAAGGAGAGATATTGGGTCTAAGAGATTGGCATCAAGGTCAGAGAAGGAGGCTAGCCAATACTTACATGTTTTTGAAGTTATCGTCTATTTGGTAATTTCAATCTCTTTCAAATTTTTTATACTTGTTTTCAACTTAATTTTTAAGAAGTGTGAAAATTTTGAGTTAAGATTAATGATTCATTGATTGGTTATTGAGGTTTAAATTTGTTATAGGAATTATTAAGATTTGGTTAGGATTTGATTTAGGGTTTAGGATTTAGTTAGGATTTGGTTTAGAATTTAAGATTTGATTAGGATTTAATTTAAGATTAAGGATTTGATTAGGATTTGATTTTAGATTTAAGATTTGGTTAAGATTTAATTTAAGATTTAGGATTTACTTAAGATTTGATTTAGGATTTAGAATTTGATTAAGATTTGATTAGGGTTTGATTTAGGATTAAGGATTTGATTAGGATTTAAATTAGAATTAGGATTTGGTTAAGAGTTGATTTAGAAATTAAATTTTTTTAGATTTTATTTAGGGTTTGTTTAGGGTTTAAGATTTAGTTAGTTTTTGGCCTAAAGTTTGATTGAAGTCTAATAGGATTTTAATTAGGATTAAATTAAGATTGGATTGAAATTTATTTGAGACATATTTGTGATCATTCTAATATTTCTTTAAGATTTCTTATTGTTTCTTTATAATTCCTTTAAGATTTTTTTGAATTGATTAAAGCTTGCTTAGCATTATTATAGTCTAATAAGGATTTTGTTGTTGTAATTTCTATTCTACCTTCCACAGTTAGGTGCCTAAAGCAATCTCAAGCAAGACTTAACATATTAAGACTTATTTGGTGAACTTGACATGAAAAGGCTTGGGGTGGAAGGTATTTGATTATCTTGGATTATTTGAACTATGAAAAAAGAAGATAAGAAAATTAATAGAAGAGCTATGGATGATGCATGAATTGGAGCTTTTAAATTCTTAGAGCTTTAAAGACTATCTTAAAATATAATAGAAATATTTGGATTATCATGAAATACTATAAGGTTTTATAGACATATTAGAGCATTTTGAAGTATCATAAGGTATTTATTGGAGCATTTCTAAGGACATTTTTGAATATTGTAGAATAAAATAGAAGATGTGTCTTTAAGGACTTTGGATAGGTTGAATATTTTGGATGGGCCAAATATTAGTGATTTTTTTAAGGCTTTTTGTATATTCATAGACGAACAATAAAGATTACAAGGAATTGATAAAGATATCACAAAGGCACTGCAAGGAGTCATCAATAAATTTAGGAGGTTTGAAGGATGCAATATCACTAAGTTTTTACAAGTTTATACATGTGAAATAGAAACATGCCAAATCCCTGAGGCAAAGATGATATCAAGCTTTCATTTGATTACTGAATCTGGATTTCATAAAAAAGTGAAGAGATTGCTTTGAGGGGATGTAGAAACATGGTTAAAATTTCAAGAACTTTTGAAGGAAGAATTTATTGATGGAGATGAAGATAGGATTACAAAATGAAAGTTTTTGGATTGGATAGAGTTGCAACCAAGCAAGCATATGGATCTTTATGAATTCTTGGAAGAATTTGACTAAAGATTTTATCAACTCTCATCTTCAAAGAGATGGTCATTGGGTGCTTTAAAGATAGAGTTATTTTTTAAATGGTCTTGATGATGCTTTAAGAAACAAGCTTTTTATGCTTCTTGTACATAAGTCTATAGAGAGTGGTTGTACCAATAATTGGGAGAAATTGAACAAAGTAGTTGTTGTTTTAACAAGGCAACACAAAGCACAAACTAAAGGAATTACAATATGGCTTAAGAAATCTTCTACTTTGGCTTCTATATCATCTTTATCAATGCAAGGGACTAATCTTAAAAAAAAGAAATAGAAGAGCAAGTGGGGGACTTTAATAGAGGAGCCAATTCTTTGCAAATGAAAAAAATTGGATCTTATACCAAGGGTGGTGAAGGAGAGAATAAAGATTCTTTTCAAACTATTACTATGGAAGGCTAAGGTATCTAAAAATTTGAAGGGAATATGAAGATCAAGGATTTGGAAACTAATGACAATATGGTTGGAAGCTATGGCTATTCTAGATTGAGTAAGTTTGTGTAAGTTGGTGAAGGTAATTTGGATGAAAAATTTCTTAGTGATAAAAATCCATTTTCTACATTTGAAGGAGGTGAGGATGTTTTGCCTAATACTTTGAATTATGTTGAAGAATTTAAAGTTGAAGCTTTACAGAAGATGGATTATGGATCTATTGAAGGCTATAATCATGAAAGTTGTATGAATTCATAATATTTTGATTTAAGAAGTGGTAGGATTATGCATGGATGTGATGATGAAAGTCAAATTACATATGGCTATAAAATTGCATATAGATTAGATGAAAGAAGTTTTGAATTTTTACATGATTGTTATGAGGAGGTTTATGAAATTGCACAAGATTATGGTACTAAATATGATTGTGAAACCACAAAGAATTATGGCAAGAGTTATGAAAATTTTCAAGAGCATGAGGTTTCACAAGGGTATGAATTTTTTAATATTATGAAGTAATACAATGCTTTGAAATAACACAAGATTATGATGTTTTACAAGGATGCATTCAAAAAGAAATGATAGATGTTTCATATGATTATGTGACAAATCAAGATTATGGAACCAAAGGTAAGGGTACCAAGTCAATGGATTTAATCAAATTAATTGTGAATAATAATCTTTTGGACCAAGGTCAAAGTTACATTGATAATACACATGTAATGGGGATACAATTGGATTTTGAAAAAGATAAGATTTATCATTAAGTATGGAATTCAAGGGTAGAAAATTTAAAAATCTTTACATATAAAGACATAGGCAATGGATTTAAAGATTACATGGACATCTCAAATAAAGCTTAGAATCAAAAGTACAAGAAAAAAGATACAAGCAAGATGTATGTGACTATGTGGGAGACATTCCAAACAAGTCTTTTCATTTGAAAATTTGTACCTCGCCAATGGTTTCATTATATGCAAAGATAGATGTTTTCAATTTACTTGCATATGTTAGGTACATGGAAGTATTGGCATTGGTTAAAGAATAATGATATATTATATATTGGCACATATCAGAGGATATGCAGGTTTAGAGGGGATAGATGTCATATTGTGACATGATTATATAGTCACTAAAAATATGACTAAAAATGATTTTTAAATTAATATTCTATTATATTAGTTCAACAAGAATTCAAAATATTTTAATAAGGCTTTTATGAAAGCTTCTTAGCCTATTTTCTTATCTTAATAGCAAGTAGATAAAAGTTAGTTAGTATTTTTATCTTCTAGGATATAAATACTTTTTTATTACCTTAGAAAGGCCATAAATTGTAAAAATTAGAAAAAAGAGGTAAATCATTAGTATGATTGATACTAAGATCAAATTGAAGGTAGGATTGGGCTAAAAAATCCTTAGGATAGATTAGATGGATACCCGGGGGTCGACCATTTGTGGGACAGGGTCAAAATCAGACCTCTGGTTACCAAAACAACTGCCTAGGAAAAATTAGTGTTTCATTTGAAGATCGGAGATTAGAATTTGAGAGTTAGCTTGAAGCTCTTTCTAAGGTCACAAGGGTTTTTTTGATAGGATTTTTGAAGACTTAGAAATTATTGTTAAAGATCAAGGTTTATATTGGTGATTTGGATTTTATATAATATAATTAGGGCTAGTAATTTTGGCTAGTTCATGCAATTGATGTAATATCTATGATTCAAAATTTGAAATTGTTTGAATTATTAGATGTGCTAAGTGTATACAAAATTTTGTAATAATCTAATGGTGTAATTTAGAGATATCTAATTTTTAATATAAGGAGGTTTCAAAAGTTGGCAGTTAAAGGTTGGGTAGGATTTCTGTGATATTTAAAGATCTACTCATTGGATCAAGGTGAAATTTGGCATGGTGTTGACGGACTAAAAGATCAATTTGCACACCAATTTTGAATCAAATTTAATGATTGGAGAAGGAGAAATCACTGCTGGGATTTTTGCTTCACTTTTCAAGTTGGTGGCCGATTGACATTAGTGCAGTTCTTGGAGGTTTTTTCACAATCTATAAGTTGAATTGGGCTGAAAATTCTTAGGTGTATAGAAGACTTATATTGAAAATTGCATGCAAAATTTTACATCAAGTAAATAGTCATATTAGAAGTTACAGCTTGTCAAAGCTCACTAATTAAGATTGGAACTTATAAGAAAAATCTAAATTGCGTAAATATGAAAGTAACAAGATAATTGAGATTTATGTGTGATTGAGGCTACTAAGAAGAGTGTTTTTTTAGTACTTTTCAATCGGAATTTAGATTATATTCTTCTCATATAGATGAAACCTATTAGGATTTTTTAGATGTTTGTGAAACACAACCGCACCTTCCACAACTAAGAGCCTGATGCATTTCCAAACAAGACAACACATAATATGAGACCAATAGATGTAATCAATAAGCAACAAACTTGGCTTATTTAAAAATAGGAAAAGATCCAAGCCTATAATATTTCAACTTATTACAAGAACAAGTAGTCTTGATATTGTAATGAAGTAGTCATATCTTATCATAGTCATAGAATTGTAGTTGTTCTTTACAATAGGTATCCACATTGATCTTTAATCTTTCTTGAGCTTCCTTTAAATGTGACTTCATTATTATATGTAGTTTGACAAATAATTTGCTAAATTTTCTACTATAAGATTATCAACTTTTAAAAGTTAAAAGTATAAAATTATGAATAATAACTATAATTGGTAAAAAAAAGTGTTGATTGAATAGAAAAATGTATATTAACTTTGCTAATTACAAAATAATTGTCCAATCTTCTTGATGATAATTAATGATATACTTCATATATTGCTGTAGAACTTAATTCACATGTTTTGTTTGTCCATCGATTTGAGGATGAAAAGTCAAAGAGAGTATTATATCCACCATGAATATCTTAAAAAGGATTCTCTAAAATCTTGATATAAATTGAGTCCTCCTATCTAATATAATATCTTTAGACAATCCATGATAGCAATAGATGTTATCTAAAAAAAGCTTAGTCATTTATTTACTTGTATTAGATTTTATATATAATACAAAATATGTCATCTTGATAAAATAATCGACTATCAAAATTATAAAATCATACAAACTAGAGATTGGAAGATCCATGATAAAATCTATAGAAATAAAAGATTATGGTTGTTTTGGAATAGATAATGGCTAAAGAAGTCTATAAGGTCAATGACAAGGAGTTTTGGATCTTGAATAAATATCACTTAATTGTACAAAGTCTTTGATTGACTTTCATATTTGAGGCCATCAATAAAAATGAAATATTAGCTCCAAAGTCTTATTGTATGTAAAATATTCGGGTTGTTAGAAAGTCATGGAAAGATTGAAGAACTCATAATCATATTTTGCCTTCTAAAATATATAATCATTCCTTGAAGTAGAGTATATTATTTTTAAATTTGAATTTCACAATATTATGAAATTTAGAAGAATTATTCTTATTATCATAAATAAATAATTAAAAGACATACTTGATTGATTTTTTTTGATAAAGAGTGAATTAGCAATCAATGTTGATTTTATTGCTTGGAGATAAAAATGCTTTAGCTTTAAGAGAATCATTCTTTGTTAATTAAAAGCTACATCTTTTTCTTGTAATGTAAGATAAGAATATTTAAAAAGAGCATTTAATAAATATTGTTGTTTTTTGGATCTATAGTTGATCTTAAAATCAAATCTTAATAAAGACATATGCTAATGTGCTTGGCAACAATTCAAAACATGTGCCAATATGAAGTATTTGAAGTTCTTGTGAATTATATATACAATAATTGGACTTGAAGCACCTTCTAGATAATGACACCATACTTAAAATGAATCTACAATTATAAGAAGCTCTTTATCATAGATTTTTTAGTTAATATCAATTGCTGAAATTTTCTTATAATAAAAAGAAACTGAGTGGATCTTATCATCTACTTTCATTTGTGATAAAATAACACTCATAGTAAAGTTTGATGCATCTATTTCTATAAAAAATGCCTTACAAAAATTGATGTGATACAAAATTAGTGCATAAATAATATTTTTGCTTCTTTATTCCACTCAAGTTTGACTTTATATATCAAATGTGCAAGAAGAGCCACAACTTGAAAAAAGTTCTTGATGAAGGTTTGATAATAATTGGTAAATTTTAAAAAATATTACACATCTCTGACTATTTTAAGGACCTTACAATCTATGATAGTTTGTACCTTCTTAGGATCCATCATTAATTCTTCATTGAAAATTATGTGTATTAAGAAATAAACTTGAGTAGTGTAGAATACATACTTTTTTACCTTTGCATATAATCCTATATCTCTAAGTTTTTGTAACACACAAAAAATATGAAATTTATGTTTTTTTTATATTCTTAGAGAAATTTGGAATGTTGTCTAAATAAAAAAAAACAAAATCATCTAGAAACTCATGAAAGACATTATTTATGAGATGTTAAAAAGTAGCTAGTATATTTGTGAGTCCAAAAGACATGACATTATATTTGAAATGTCCATAACTAGTTTAAAAAGTAGTATTTTATTGATCTTCTTTTTTAATGTAGACTAAGTTGCATGCTCTTTATAGATCTATTTTTTTGTAGATCTTTTCTTAATTGAATTTGTTAAAAAGTCCTGAAATCAAAGGTAAGAGAGACTTATTCTTGATAGTCTTTGATAGTCTATGCACATCTATAGATACCCATCTTTTTTCTTCACAAATAAAATAAGAGCTCTTGTTAGAGATTTCAAGTGACATATGAAGTTCTTAGCCAAATTCTTATCAATGTATTCCTTTAGTCCAGCCAATTCATTTTGTAATAAGTTGTAGATCAATCCAAATGATAGTTGAATTCCTTCATATAAATTAAAGAAACAATCACAAGATTAATGCTCTAGAAGAATATTTATATTCGTATTTTAAAAAATATCATAGAAATCTTAATATTGGCTAGGAATTTTACTTGATATCTTTCTACCATTAGAAATGGATGTAGCAAATATTTTAAGAAATGGCCTTTCTTTTGTTGCATGCATAAAAACTCTTATACCTATCAGTAAGAGTTTGGATATACTAAACTTATCTATTCTTACTTCACTATCAAAATTTTGGATTAAATTAAAAAAAAAAGTTAAAATTATAAAAAATTCAATTTATTTAAAGATTATATTTTACTAATAAAGATATTTCTAAAATAACTAAATTGATAGGAAATCTTATCACATTAAATATTACTATATTATTATGATCTTAAAGTGATATATCTAAAAAAACAATGTGATGAATAATGTTATAAAAGAAAATAGATGACCATCTATGACTTCTACATGTATGGATTTAATTTTCTTTAGTAAAGATATTTCCTCTTTCTTAACAAAGTCTTCTTTTATAGAATAGGCTGAGATTCCAAAATCTAATAATGTAAAGACTTTGTAATTTTTAGGTCCTAAATATATCTATTATAAAATAAGGTAAGATATTTGAAGAGAGAATAGGACTTTTACTAGGTATTGTATATGATTCTAATCACATAGGCCCTATTATAGCTTAAAAAACTTATTTTTCAACACATTGTCTTCTTTAGCAATTGTGTTCTTTATTTTGTCATTACATTGCTTCTTTGGATAATATTAAGTAGTGTATTTAGCTACTCAACAGTATAAGCACAAATTCTCTTGACAACATTGAATCCATTCTTGCTTAGTGAAGAATTTAAAATGTATTATATCAATTTGTATTAATTTCAATCCTAATAAATAAGTTTTTTAAAACTTGAAAGTTGTCAGTATTACTTTTCTTATTCTTCTCCAATCAAGTCTTTATTCTTGATACTTTTTAAAAATCAATTCTTGCATGCAATGTCTTAAGTAATAAATTATTTTAAAGATTTTTCTTTTAATATTATCAATAAAAAAATCTTTGATGTTATCCTTCAATTAATACCAAAATTGATTGATGAAGGCTTTGTCATTTCAATCCACATCACAAGTGAAATTTTGGAATTTAGTAACATATATGGTGGCTAATTGTGATTCTTATTGTAAAAATAAGAGCTTTGTCTATGCTATTCTTTTTTCATCACTTTTCTTTAAATGTGGCTATAAACACTTCTAAAATTGAATTCAAATTATAAAAGAGTTTTAAATCATTTTTCATTAAAAATACAAACCAAAAGAGAGCACTTCTAGATAGAAGTATATCTATAAATCTCACTTGAGTAAATCCATGAAGATATTGGAAGACATGTAACCTTACATAGAGCTTGACTTGTTGCAAAAATCCTTGAAATTTTGATCTTGTTCCATCAAACTTCTTGAGCATACTAATCCTTATCGATGTCGTACTTGTAGAAGCAAAAGTTTTTGTATTTAGTTGTGAGGTTGATTTATTTTTTTCCTTCAATTGTACAACTTTTTGATGTAGACTTTGAACTTCTTGTATAGATATAGGATTAATATTTCCATGGTTAGTGTTCTTGATACGTGAAATTTCTATCCTAAGAGTATTGACAAGTTTTTGAAGATTAACAATAGTTGTAAATCTATTCTCACTTTTGCCAAGTGAAGCATCTATAATATTTCCTTCCATTTCAAACAACTTAACAAATCCACAAATCAAATTAGAAGAGGATAATTTGCAACTTCTAATATCAAATAAAAATTTCTATAAAGATAGATAATCTGCTCACTTTAATAAAGATATCAATGTTAAAAAACTAAATAATTTATTTAAAATTAGATATTTTGTAACCTTCAAAATATAACAATAGAAGTGGAATAATCCACTCACTTCTAAAACAAGACAAGAACAATGAATTAGCATTCATGTCAAACTATCAAGGATATAAAGCTCGAAGAAAGAAATCCTCAATATATTCTTGTGTCACTCAAAAGAATTAAAAAGTTATTCAAAGATAGTATAGTGTCACGGACACAGAAATACAAACTCGAGATCTAACAAGAAGTTCAAGAAGAATTGGCAAGAACTAGATTAATCAGATGAATACAAGAACAACACTAGAGAGGTGAACTAGAGCTCCAAGAAATGTGTTGTTGAGATTGAAGAACTCTTCAGCCTCGATTCCAATATATACTCCTATTTAGGAAGCTTCTCAAGCAACTTCTACCAACTAGGAAGCTTCTAAAAGGTTCCAGAGACTTGCTTCTAGAAGGTTCTAAAAACAAGTCTCTAGAAGGTTCTATGGACTATGTCCCTAACATCACCCCCTCCTTTAGCTTTGAGGTCTCTGAGAAGTAATGTTATTATTAATCAATAGTAACGCAAGAAAATAAAGATTTGTCGCATGACATCTGCTATGAACTCCAATTGTTATTCACGAGGCAAGTGGTTCATCGGCCCTTGAAGCCAACGGTAGTGGCCCACTCCTTCAACTTTTGACCAAGTATGAACTTCCGTGTCCTCATTGTAAAATTGTCCTGCAAACACGCCTTCTAGCTGACCATCGTAACTAGGCTCGAACTCGAATACAATCACCAATGATCGGTTACTTGGTATCCTCTATCGTTGTCGTGGTGTAGGTAGTTCTTCATGTCGGGGTCACCTTCGTGAGCTAGTTGGTTGAAATAATCTGACTTGCATAGTATCTATCTCTTGGCTATCCATATCAGAAGACCGAACTATGGCTATTGAAAAAATTCTACTTTATCTTAGAGAAAATAACTACATCAACTACGAATTTTGGTGGTGCTCTCCTCCTTTCTTATATTCTTGGATGAGCAAGCTTCAAAAAGAAGCTATCGTCAAACCGGCTTAGGTTTATGAGGATGTTGTTGATGAAACTCCTCTACTTTTTGTGGCGCATTGGCAAGATTTTCAGCTGTCTTCCACGTTCGCTCATTAATGTCGTAGCTGTACTAATGAAAAAGATACTCCAACTTGCCCCACCTTCGTCATAATTCCAACACCTTTTTAATCTCGTATTCCTCGTGATTCTCGATCTCAATACTAAGTGGTGCACATTGCACTCTTCCAAGAAAAGACGACTCTCGATAAGGCTCCAACAAAGAAACATGAAAGATTGGATCTACCTTCATAGAAGCTGGTAATTCCAAACGGTATGCCAGTGGATTGATTTGCTTCTAGATGATAAATGGTCCAAATCTTCGATAGTCCAACTTATCACATGGTCACTTGGTCTTGATATTCCGTGGAAGAAGCCATGCTTTATCTCCAATTTTGAAAGTAGGTGCTTGATTCTGAAATCTATCTGCAGACGCCTTGTAGGATTCTTGAGCGGATTGTAATTGAAGCTTCAACATATTTTGAAGCTCTCATAGTTGTTTTGCAAATCCTTTAGCTGCTGGATTGTTATTTGTTGACGGACTCAATAAATCAAGCTTCAGATGATACCCATAGTTAGAAAAGAATGGTGTATATTGAGTCGACGCATGGAGGGTGTTGTTATATGCAAACTCAGTTAGCGGCAAATATGTGGTCCAATCGTCTTGCTGATAGTTGATGCTGCATCGTAAGTATTATTCCAAGACTTGGTTCACCCATTCCGTTTGGCTGTCAGTTTGAGGATGAAAAGTTGAAGAAAGCTTGATATCCACCTTCAGTATCTCAAAGAGAGATCTCGAAAACTTTGATATAAACTGGGTTCCTCGATCAGATACAATATCATCTGGTAGTCCATGATATCCATACACATTATCGAGAAAGAGCCTTGCTGTGACTTCACTAGATGATGTCTTCTTACAATGGACAAAGTGCGCCATCTTTGTAAGCCGATCTACCATGACAAAGATGCTATCAAATGAGTTCGATGATGGCAGGTCCGTGATGAAGTCCATGGAAATCGAAGACCATGGTCGACGTAGAATCGACAATGGCTGTAGGAGTCCATAAGGGCGATGCTGAGGATTCTTGGATCTTGAACAAATGTCACAAGAGAGGACAAAATCTTTCACATCCTTCCACATTTGGAACCACCAAGAATCTCGAGAAATAAGCTCCAAGATCTTGTTGAATCCAAAATGTCTTGGAGTTGGAAAATCGTGGCGATATTGAAGAACTCGAAGTCATGCTGGTCCTTTTCGGGTATACAACTACTCCTCAAAGTATAAAAGTTCTCCTTCTACCTTGGACTTATCATCATTCGCATGCTGCTTGATATCAATGGCTATTGAATCTTCTATGGTTATAGCATGTATCTGATTAAGGAAGTCAGCATCAATTAGCTCAATAGTAGCGCAAGGCCAAAATTTCTTTGGCTTCAATAACGTCGTACATTGTTGATCAAACGCTGCTTCTCCAGCCTTTGGTACAAGATACGATCTCCTCAATAAGGCATCAGATAGTGTTTGCTGCTTTCGAGGTCGATAAGTGATAATAAAATCGAACCTAGATAGCGACATACTCCACCGAGCTTGACATCAATTTAGAACTCGAGCCGACATGAAATATTCTAAATTCTTTTGATCTGTATATACGGTCACTGGATGTGCAACTCGTTCAAGAAAGTGACGCCATTCTTGGAAAGAATCCACTATAGCAAGAAGTTCCTTATCGTGGATCTCATAATTGATTTCAGCTGCAGAGAACTTTCGAGAAAGGATGCAACTGAATGGAGCTTCTTGTCTTCTCCCATTTGTAAAAATACAACTCTCAAAGCAAAATTCGAAGCATCAGTTTCTAAATAAAAAGCCTTTATAAAGTCTGAATGTACCAAGATTGGAGCCGTACTAAATGTGGTCTTCAGGTCTTGAAACACCTTCTCCGCTAGAGGTCCCCATTCCAGCTTATCCTTGCATGTCAACCGAGTGAGAGGAGTATCAACTTGAGAGTAATTCTTGATGAAGATCCGATAGAAGTTGGTAAAATCAAGAAAGCATTTTACGTCTCTAACTATATTCGGAACCTCCCATGATACGATTGCTTCCACCTTCTTGGGGTCCATCTTCAAGCCTTCCGTAGTCGGAACAAACCCCAGAAACTCCATCTCTATTTGGTGAAATAAACACTTCTCTAACTTGGCATATAGTCGTCACTCGCCTAGTTTCTCCAAGACCAAAGAAACGTGCTTTTCATGCTCTTCCTCGTTTTTGGAGAATATCAAAATATCATCCAAATAGATGACAACAAAATCATTAAGGTGCTCTTAGAAAATATCATTCATTATATGTTGAAAGACCGCTGGAGCATTGATAAGACCAAAGGGCATGATATTATACTCAAAATGGCCATACCTTGTACGGAATGCTATCTTCCACTCATCTCCTTCCTTATTTCATACGAGGTTGTAAGCTCCCCTTAGATCAATTTTTGTAAAGATCTTTGCACGTCCAAGTTGTTCTAAGAGATCAAAAATCAAGGATAACGGGTAACGATTGTTCTTTATTACCTTGTTGAGGCCTCGATAGTCCACGCACATCCACAATGAGCCATCTTTCTTCTTCACAAATAAGATGGGTGCTCCAACTGACGATTTTGAATGACGGATGAAGTACTTGGCTAGATTCTTGTCGATATACTTTTGCAACTCTGCCAACTCTGTCTGCAATAGATTGTAGATTGGGCCAAAAGGCGGTTGTCTTCTTTCCTATAAGTCTATGGCGTAATCATGTGGTCGATTTTCCATTAGCATGTCGGCATTTTTTTTTTGAAATACGTCTTTAAAATCCTTATATTGCTCCGGTATACTTACTGTCGAGATCTTCTCCCTAGTAGTTGGAACCGCATAAATGACAAACGATGTGCCTCCCTTGGACAATCTTATAAATGCTCTTGCTTTAATAAATAAGGATTTCTCTATTCGGGGTTTTTTACTAGGCTTGCTCTTGAGTGGTTTTGTGAGAAAGGTCATCTTCTTCAACCTCCAATCTATGGATGGGTTTTACTTTTTCAACTCAGAAAGACCAAGAATAACAAGATTTGATGGGATTCTAATAATATTAAAAATAATATGACTACTATGGCCCTTAAATGTCACTTCTATAGGTTCTGATTCATGAGTGACACTACCTGAGAATAAAGATTAGTCATCTATGACCTCAACGTGATCAGGTTTGGATTTTTGTACTAAAAGGATCTTATGACGCTTCGCAAATTCTTTGTCTAAGAAACAAGCAGATGCTCTTGAATCTAATAATGCTAAGGTTCTCAGTTTCTGAGGGCCAATAAGCAAAGAGATTGTAAAGCAAAGGGCAAATTGAGCGGAAAGAAAGGAACTTGATTGTTGTTGCAATATTTCACTGTCCAGTCGCATTGTTCCTATTGTGGCTGAGCATCCTCGTTTTGCTGAACAAACGTGCTTCTAGTCCTAACAATATGTCGATTTTACTTCTTGGGGCAGTTTTCAACTTTGTGGCCTTCTTCACCACAATACAAGCATAGATCCCTTCCATACGCCGCTTTTTTCTTCTAGAGTAAGGGATTTGACACGTACTGCATCAATTTGTATGTCTTCTACCTTTGAATGTGAATTCACGCTGCTTACTCATATAGTTGGGGTGTGGCGAACCGTATGTTGTCTTGAACATTGATCTTGGCGGCATTGAAATAGGCAGTTATCGCACTTCACAGCTTGGCTAATAGCTTTGTTGAGCGTTTGTGGATTAAGAAGAGTTAACAACAAATCCTCCACTTCATCCCTTTAACTCCAATAGAATTGACTCATCAACGCTTCTTTATGCCAATTGATGTCGCATGCTAATTGCTTGAAGTCCGATGCATAGACTGATGTAGAGCGCATCCTTTGTCGTAGTGACCGGATCTTTATTGTAGCCCATCGAACCTTGTCGTGTTCACCAAATACTTTCGCAAATGCCTCCAAAAAGGTTTCAAAGTTGTTTAGTATGGACGATCGTTTTTCAAACAAAGGAGCAAACTATGATAGAGCTTGTCCTGTAAGTAAGGTTCAAACAAGCCCAACACGTGACTCCTCCATTGGATAGCGTTCGGGCTGTAAAACTGTTATCGACCTGATTTGATTGACAAATCCTCGAAACTTGGAACGCGTACCATCCAACTTATGTGGAAGGCTAACTCGGGGCTCTTTATGTTGTAGAACTAGCGGTGCTTGTCGAATCTGAGGAAAAGTTGCTTCTCCAAGTATAGAAGTTTGAGGCTGGTGCAACCTAAATTTTGCCATCCCAGATGCTCCATTATTATGAAGCCTTGCAACGACTCCTTCAATCTCTACAGTTCTTTGCAATAACGTAGCGAGGACATTCATGATAGCATCCAACTTGGACTCCGAACTTTCCATCATACTAATGTCTTAGCCTCCGGCCATTCTAAGAGAAGGACAGAAATGACTCTACAAGAAGACAATATTGGTTTAGAGGAGGGTACTCCGCAACCTCTAAAATGCCTTAAGAGCTTAAAGAAAAGGGATAATCTACTCTTTCGAAGAAGAATAAGACTCCAATATTGTAACAAAAAAAGTATCAGTTTAGAGGATGGTAATCCGCAACCTCTAAAATACTAGTATACTTCCAAGCAGAGGGGTAATCCACACTGTAATGAGGAAGAAACTAGCTTTGATATCTGAGGTGAGTGAAGTCTTGACAAACTATCACGGACACAAAAATTCAGACTCTAGATCTAACAAGAAGTTCAAGAAGAACTGGTAAGAACTAGATTAATCAGATGAATACAAGAACAACACTAGAAAGATGAGCTAAAGCTCCAAGAGATGTGTTGTCGAGACTGAAGAACTCTTCAGCCTCGATTCCAATATATACTTCTATTTAGGAAGCTTCTTAAGCAACTTCTATGAACTAAGAAGCTTCTAGAAGGTTCCAGAGACTTAGTTGTAGAAGGTTCTAGAAACTTGTCTCTAAAAGGTTTTAAGGACTATGTCCTTAACATCTTCTACCAACTAGGAAGCTTCCCAAGCATCTTCCATCAACTGAGAAGCTTCTAGAAGGTTCCAGAGACTTGCTTCTAGTAGGTTCTAGAAACTTGTCTCTAGAAGGTTCTAAGAACTATGTCCCTAACATATAGTATTAAACTATA
The DNA here is from genome assembly GCF_059467195.1 of Physcomitrium patens. NCBI lineage: Eukaryota > Viridiplantae > Streptophyta > Bryopsida > Funariales > Funariaceae > Physcomitrium > Physcomitrium patens. Next base: position 9,367,225 of record NC_143429.1, read on the forward strand.
ATGGCTATTGCTAAAGATAAACACACTAGAAATTCTTGAATAAAGACTAAGGACTAAAAAGATAGTAATAAGAGTGAAGAAGGCTTCAATCTTGCCTCTATATATACTCTTAACTAGGAGCTACTTAGCAATGTCATATAGGACCTCCAAAATATGTTGACTTTACAAGACATGTAACTTAACTTGCAAGGCATGTTTTTTATAGGTTTTTCAAGCTATCAATACATAATTAACTTGTAAATGAAGTTTCTAACCTATCAATCAACTACAAACACATATAAAGTCAAAGTAGCATCTATGAAGCTTTTAAAAAACTTCTAGGAAGCTTTTCTAGAAAATATTATGAAATAAATTTACTTTTACCTACTTCTATTTAATCACATAGATAAATATTAAAATAAATATGTATGTTTGTGGCAACGAATCAATTTAAGATATAATTGACTATATATTAAAAAATAAAAATAAAAATAAAAAAAGATGAATATCAATAAAATACTTTTGTAAATAAAAAAATAAAAAATAATTTTTTTTAAAGAGCTTTATATTAAAACATTAAAATTAATACTTTGAAGATATTATATCAGCTAAGAAGAATGAATTTTAACATTCTTACAAACATACATTAAGCTTTGTGTATACAAAACTTCGAGTTACCTTCAAAGACTAGAATTCCTTAGAAATAAAGCTAAAATTGGCTGAAAACCTTGGCTCTTTAGAACTCCCTACACTTTGTGTTTGTTCCATATGTTATGCTTTATAACAAAATCTTTTTTGATATTCATGAAAGCAAGTTTATTTGATTTCAACTTTTCTAAGAATTAACCAATTCAGTTTTAGTATTGATTGCATAATTATTAAAATTATATCAAATAATGTGATTTACATATTGCATAGTTTGATGCACAGTATATTTGCTATAAATTTATAAATAAAATCTTTAGTTTTATATGAAATTAATAGGATCTTATTTCAAAGTGTTCTAGATATTATTTCAATTGATCGATTCTTTGAAAATAATACAAAAGTTATGGTAATTATAAATCATACTATTTTTTTTAATCATGAAAAATAAAAAATAAAAATGAAGTCAAAAAAATTAGAAATTAATTATTATAAAAGTTTGATTATTAAAAAAGATTTTCTTTATTATAAGAAAGTAGATTTATAAAGACTTTGTTGCTATGTTTTTTGTATTTGACTTTACAAAACTAATTTTTTTCAGATGTATGTGTAATTTATTTTATAAAAACTATTAGAATGATATAATATATTTCCTCCAAATCAAAAATAACTAAAAATATAATTTTTAATAAAATAATTATCTCATGAAAAACACAATCTGTTGAATATTTGCTTAATATTAAAATAGAATATTTATATATATATATATATATATATATATACAGTTATACGGACCAAAAAGACCAATACTTGTTATAAGCATCTTATTAATGATACAAACTCAAAGTAGGTAATCTTTTATCATAATTCATTTGTCTTCTTTTTCACCATGTAAAGTTCAAAAAAAATAATAAATAAGTAAATAAATAAATGAGAGTCAGCTACACCTCATGACCATGTCCTTTACATGGGGAAGAAATGACTCTTATTCAAACTAGCCAAACACTTATATCAACTTTAATCTCCACCATACTTGTACCATTCCATTTGTATGTACGTAGTCCATATACATATGCAAATGTATGTATGTAGTCCATATATAGATGCATATGTATGTGTGTAGTCCACATACATATGCAAATGTATGTATGTAGTCCATATATAGATGCATATGTATGTATGTAGTCCACATACATATGCAGATGTATGTATGTAGTCCATATATAGATGCATATGTATGTATGTATGTAGTCCATTACCAATGAGTTTCTCCTTCAAAATGAGCAAGTTGTGGATTACATTCAAAGTGTTCAAGGTTGTATGCCCCCCCTGCCTTTGTTAAGGGCCTTAGAGGAGGGGTGTTCTCAAGGAGACATACTTTTTTTTCTTCAATTGAGCAACATTCTCAGCCCATCAAAATAGAAAAGGTATTCTGTGAGTCAAATCAATTCTGGTTGCCAGTCAAGGCCAAGGTTCAGTTGAGGACAAACCCTACTCTCCCTTTTCCAGACACCCACTTCCTTTCTCCCTTTCAATGTCCTAATTTTTTTTTTTTTTTTTTTTTTTTAAATTCTTCCCCAGAAGGTAATGACCCATCACTTGGGTCAAGTGTCCCATCCCACCTTTCCTCATTTCCTTTGACTTAATCTGTCCATTTCCCCCTTTTGCATGGTATCCCTTTTGGAGTGAAGTAGGTTTAGCCGAGGTTGGGATGATACTTTTAGATGAACAAACAAGGTGAGATGTGCTTTGTAGGTGTACACAAAGTGAAAAAGGAGGGGATATATGTATGTATGTATGGATGGATGAATGGGTGAATGGATGAGTCTTGGTGCCCACTTACTTCTGTGTCCTTTTACTCTCTCACTCTAGTCCTCATGACTTTGTACTGAAGTCCTGATTTTCTAACTCTGTGACTTTATGTGGACTACTTCCATTCAATGAGCTACTTGGGGTCCAAGCAGTCACAATCCTTTGCTGCTCAGCAATGGATGAAGAACCCCATCATGACAGGGGCAGTGTGAACAAGGATCTAAATTGGTCAAAAACACAGTGTTGTTGATGGAAGAAGAAGACTCAATTGTCATAGGAAGAAGTGTCTTCCAAAGTTTTTGATGTTTTTGCTGTGAAATTAGGGCTTTGGGAATCACGTATTGGCTTTGCAGGACCTACCAAACAGTGGAGACCACTATTCTGTGGTACACCTCATGGGCCTTGAATTTGTTCTGGCTCTTTTGTTTGTGTTATCTGAATGCACTCACACACAAAAATCCTATCAGAAGTAGTGTACTGGAGGCCTGATGCAAACCCTAAAAGCATGTTAGTTAGTTAGTTAGTTAGTTAGTTTGTTTGTTTTTGTTTTTGTTTTGTTTATTTGGTCCTTCCTTCAAAATGATGAATATGAGAATCTTGACCAACACTACTGTAATAATAAAGTTCCATGCATTGAAAAAATGGTGCTTTGAAAAAATTGTAACTTGTTGTGGGTATAGTAAAAGGATTGTATTGTTAAATATTCTGATTACATTTTTGGTTTTTTAGCCAATTTTCTTTTTGGTTTTTCTGTAGTGATGAGCTTACCGTGAGAGCCAGCTCTTTGTTGTTAAAGACATTGCTCTGTTGGATTTCAGATTACCAAAGATTCTTCAATTTCTGATTAAATTGGACAAAGAAAAATTCAGTAACAATACCTTATTATTATTATTATTATTATCATCATCATCACCATCAATGTAATCCTTTAAAGATCCTTTCATGCAAGATCCCGCGGTAATGCCACTTATTTACTTTTCAAACACATGCAGGAAATGAACTACAAAATCTGTCATTCTGAAGGGGGCAACCCTAAATCCAATATAGAATTCAACTTGTTTCCTTTTTATTATTCCACGGTCCTAAGCCATCCAGCAAGAAGGGAAAGGTCCTATGACCGAGAACAGAGGTCCAAGTGAACGAATGAATAAACGTAACAGAATCGTTGCGGCGGAGCAATCAAAGATGGATGAACAACTGGGGCGAGTGGGGTATTACCGCTGGAATCTGAAGACCACGTTGATAGGGGGGTCTGCTATTCTCTTAGCGTCGTCGTCTGCCCTTCGACTTCCTCGTCACTTCCATTTTATTTAGGATCTGTATCTTGCTTCTGGCCTGCATCGAATAAGGGTCGTCCGTTCACGGATCTATTGCAGCTACACGCGTGAGAATAGAGTAGTAGCCTCGTCAGAGAAAGGAAAAAAAAACGGAGAGAGAGAGAGAGAGGAAAAAGGTCTGCTCTCGGAATGCCAGGGATCCGCTTGATTGCTCTCGACACAAGCGCTGCCTGCACTGGTAACAGTCCACTTTAATTTTTTAATTGTTTTTACGAGGGAGAGCGAAAGAGAGAGGAGAGAGGTTTTTTCTTACCTAAGGACCTCGTTCTGCAGTTTAACTTGCCTGTCAGGAGGTACATTTCTTGTACCAGCTTTGCTTCTGTGCCCTGCGACCAAGTCATTACATGTCTAGGCTTGGCGTAGAGTTTTTTCCAAGCATTACCGAAGAATTTCCGGAGAAGACTAGTGTGTGGAGTTTATCGTAAGAAAACTTCTGTAGAGGAGTTTTCCAGGAGTTTTCTAAGGGTGGAAGTTTGGAATGCGGGAATTATTTAAGGTTGCGCCTCCGACTGAGATTAGTCGAGAGATGTATGTTAAGACGAGGAGGGAGGTTGAAGAGGTCGTTGTTGGGGATGAATGAGCGAGGATAAGAGCCGGGACGTAGGGACCGCAGATCCTAGATGGCGGAGGAAAAGGCTGCGGGGTTGTCCACTGTTGATATGGTGACCACAAATGGCGACTGAGGTGAGAGATAGGGTGGAGGCTGTCCCAACGAGCAGCTTGTTCGGCTTTTACTGCATTCTTCGCTGTGACTGGTGTAACTGAAGTGGTAAATTGAGTTCTTACAGCAGGTGGAATGTAGGTCTTCCTTCTTGATTTTCTCCCGTGTTGGATTTGCGAGGATTCTGAGGATTTGCTGCAAGTTGGGCTAAGTTACGCTGAGTTAGCCATTGCTAACTAAGCGCAAGATTGCTGGTGCCTTGAAGAGTGTTCCATGGAGGAGCTGTACATGTCCTCTCGAGTGTCTCTCTCTCCATCTTCGTGCGTGTCGGGGTTTTCACCGTCCAAGCTTCTTTATGTGAAGTGGTTTCGTGTGGAAATTGTCTTCGCTGAGCTGATAAGGCTTTGGTCTCGTTGATGTACTGCCCAATCACGCTGATCAATCGCGTATCTGATGAAGACCATCATTCATCGTGGGGAAACATGAAACACGCAGCAAGTTCATTGTTCAGCATATCGTTGCTTGTCTTTGTCAAGGCTACGTATTCTTGTTGCATATCAAGATTGCGACCAGGATACGTTTTTCACCTTTGACACGCAGGAGCTGTAGCTTTCATTCCTCTTCCTCATCTATTCCGCTGTTGTCGCGAATTTTCGCAGGTCGAATCCTGTGGGCTGCACGCACGTAACTCCGTGTTGGAAAATCGTGTGCATAGTTCGTGTCTCCTCGATTCTGTGTGACTGCACATTTGTACATAGGTTTGCTTATGCTGCTGAAGTGTTCGGGCAGTATTTGCTTTTAACTTCTCGATAGTCCTCGTATACTTCTGAAATCTAAATGGTCATCCTTGACCTCCACCGAGAGTTACTCTGCTTTGGTCCACGAGTCTCTTAGTTTTTGCTCGAATCCAGCCATCTTGCAGTGTACTTATGGTATGGAGCGTCATGCGCACAGCTGAAGCAGGTATTTGGCCCTGGCTATCTTCTGGGTGCACTTGGAGGTTGAGGGGGTAAGGTGCTACGATGGTCTACTCTGTCTATTGTTATGTGAAAAGAATTATAGGTTCACGGATTCTAAGGGTTTTTGTCACAGATAAGAACGCGGATAGAAGTAGAAGGATCCTTGGCTGACCTGTAGCAGTTGCGGCCTGATGCTCGTGTCGACACTATCTGGGTAGGAAGCATATTTTGAACATCTTGGTGCAGCGGATCATGCAATAGGAGCTATGGGGATGGAGGATAAAGCATGCGCAGTGGATGTTACCTTGTGTGAAAGGCACATCGGGGCACAACCGGGGGGTGGTATATGCGCAATGTGTTTACAGGAAAAGCTGATTCTGTTATGGCGGGGTGAAGGGAATTCGAACTGGGATACAGAAGAGTTTTCTATTACGCCGCCTCTAGTCCAAGATAGTTGTGATACCCCCCCTGCGTGTGAGCCGTCGCCGGCTGATGCATATCCTGTCTACAAAGCAGGATCAGCTTGTTTGCCTCTCGTTTTTCACTTCCGAAATTTCCAACGAAATGGTGTGCACGATTCGAGCAAGTCCAGCAAGGTTTTGGCACGAGAGAAGATTGATAGGAGTTGTTTTGGTTTGGATGCTGATATGGATCATCAGCATCAATTCTCTTGCGAAATTAAGTCGATTTTGAAAGAACTGGCTGCATTGCACGAAAAGAAGAAGCTGGAGAGAGCTGAGAAGAGACGGTCTGGAACGGAAGGCGCGTGTCTTTCAGGCCGCCATCAACAACACGAGGAAGCTGCTGCTGATTTGTCACAGGTTGGACCAACTCCCAGTCATTTCGTCTTCCTTGGATTCCTTGTTCTATCATACAGCCCAGACCTTGTGCATTTCCACTTCATCTCGATGAAATATCTCCGTTCACGTCACATGACAAACTGTTCACATCTTTCGTTCATGTTGTGATTTCAATACTAGTTATGGAGTTTGCGACTGACATAATAAACACAAGCCGGATGATTTGTTTTAGTGTTTTGTAGAGGACTACTTGTCTAGTGGATGTCTCGAAGGAATACTTAGTCTATTCTGGGGTAGTTGTGCGCTTTAGTCACTGCATAGGAGTATGGCCGATGGACGCATCTCCTCAAATTTTGGATAGCTCTTTGGATGTTTTGGTAAGCAAGTCGTTATCATATAGCTTTCAGTGAAATCAATTTAATCTTTTCATTTGTGCAGGGTCCTATTCCTACATCGCCTGCTGGAAGAGACACAGAGGCGGTGCCTGGTGAGTATGAATTACCAAAAGCTAAAGCTAGCATTATCGAAGATGAAGATGAGGATGCAAGGTTCGCCAAGACTACCTTATGCTTCAACGCGTTGTGGCCAGGGCAACTTCGACCAAAACTGAACATGAAATGGGCAAGAATCTTGGTGAGCCCAATCCTATCAAGTAACAAAATAGCTCCTAGCAAGTCGGACTTGGCCAAGACAGTGAATGGTCGTCCTAAAGTTGCTGTTGAAGATAAACGACGGGAGAGTACCCGTGATTGTGAGATATTGGAAGTGCCGACAGGGATTAACGATTACAATGGAAGAGATCAGAGCACAGGTATTCAAAATATGCCGAGTCCAGCTGCGTCACGCTTACCGCCCCGACATGTGCAACGGATCGCAGACGAAGGTGTGTGTGTGTGTTAACTGTGCTCCTCGTCTACATGCTTTCGAAATTTTATTACAATTTATCAGACTTTACAAGATATTATTTTTTCAAAATAATTTCAGTAAGAATTCCCCGGCTAATACTGAGAAGTTATACGGGGACTGTGCTAGTTCATGCTTTGCAATGCAATTCTGAAAGTCATTTTTCTTTTTTCTTTTTTTCTTTTTTTATATTCTCTGGCTGTGATGAATTCGTTGCCTGTCGTGGGAGCTTACTGTGCCTTTTAATGATTTTGGATATTACGAATAAGTCAAGTGCTAATTTATATCGGGTTGATTTATTTAGATGGGGGTGCGATGGAGATCGACAAGGAAACTGCCATGCGCATGGAAGCATCTCGGATTACCGTGTTGACATGGTTGGAGAGTTTACCTAGTCCAAAGGCTGTTCACTTAAAAGAGAAGAATTATACGGGGTTCCCAGACGATCTGTCATTGGGCAACGGCGTGCTTGAAATGTGTGATGAAGAGGACGTAGCGTTTGATTATCAATCACAGGAACCAAAAATGGAAAATTTTGAGTTAGCTGATGGTTACAATTCCTTGAATCCTTTGGATCAGGTGGATGTTTACAACCACATCAGTTCTTTTGGGAAGTTTCTGCGAACCTTTCCAACTCAGATTTATGCTTCAAGTCGAATGCTTGACATTGAGATAGCAGCTCAATAAAGCTGAACAGTTTCTCATCAGCGAGTATGGCGGGAAGCAAGCTTGATTTGGTTAGGTAGACAACATCGATCTGAAGCTGTTGCTAATCGATACAGTTTGAACATTTCTACTGGCCGGGTGGCATTCGAAGATTGCTGCAGCCTCTGGAGCTATGCTTAATATGTACGACAAAAATCATCTGCTGTAGCAGTGAATACCTGCGTGTGTGATTTTATTCATCTACTGTTTCCCAATATATCCCTGGTTGTGTGCCGGAATTGAGCTTGACCTGAAGCATAGGAGATGCTCCACGTCTGCACAAAGAAACAACGGGTTTGGAGCTCTTTATTTCGGGGGCCGATTGGATTACTGAAGTCAATGCCAATATCTCCTCAGTCGCTGCGAATTTATGTAGATTGTCCTCACATAAGCTTGATTTGGAGTGATTTCCCCGCTGATGTTTGTGGGGGTCCATCGCCAGCTGTTTCAGTGGACATTCTTGGAAGCTGGGGGATGAGTTAGTCTACTTTCTGGGTATGCCCCTACGGACCATGTGCTATATGCTTGAGAGATGCTTTTTCTTGGTTACAATATTGTGCAACAATATTCGGGGGTTTTCATAACCCTTTGAAAGTACATTAATTGTAAATAAAATGTCCAGTGTGGCAGGTGCTTCGCATTTGCCTCCAGAAATTTTCGCATTCACCGACACCATGTGTGTCTACTTTGAAAAATGCTTACAGGTTTCTGCTGAACTGCACCTGTATTGCAATTTCTGAGCATGAATTTAAACGGACAATGCTTGTGAATGTGCAAGCGTGTCATGTAGTGCATTAATCTCCAGCTGACAGCTTTTGACCCTCGCAAGAACTATCTTTTGAAACAAATGATTATTTGACGTCCTGAGAACTGTCCTTATCCTACTCGTTATCTGTTTTCGTGCACTTGAGGATGCTGACTGAATTTTGAAGGGTAACATTCTCTTGATAATTGCGCCATCTACATTAGGAACGTAGGGAGTAACAGGGTTCGTAAAGCTCTTCAAAGCTGCGAATTCAACCAGCTTGCTGGGAAGATGTCGGAGAACTGGCCCAAGTACATTACTTAGTTAACAGAAGGTACATGGCTTCTGGAGTAACTAGGCGTTTCAAAATTGTGTGGCCTACACGGAAGTCACTACTCATTTAGCTATCTCCGAAAAACCGAAAAAAAACAACCTCGGTCTAGTATTATAATGCATCTGTCGTAATTGGTGCAGCATTCACAACCTTCGTACCAATCACGATGTTTGGAATTGTCAGCATCTGAATGAACAAACATAAAAACCTGCGTTGGACACGCTTGCCATAAAGACCGTTTGTCTGGATTTTGAGAACCGGAAACAATTACAATAGCCTATGTCAGAGTCAGCACCCATCTTTTGACTCGTTATGCGAGAGTAATTTGCCGAGTTCATGAATGGGTGGAGTTTGTGTAAGATTCCTCCTTATATTTCCCGAAGGAATGCTGCTTTACCATCTAGCCTCTTCGATAAGAGACAACATGCGATGGTATGAATTATAGGGTCTTAGTCTGAGTTAGAGTTAGGCCCTCTAAACTTCGCCTGATCAGTCTGACATCATGCCCTCACACTGACTACGCCAGTGTAACAGGAAGCTCGCTGCAACTTTGGAGGATTGCATAGACAACACAAAATAGAGCTACACCTGCACACAAGCTAGAAACCTCAGATCCACTACAATCTAGCATCCAAAGCCAAAACCTCTTCATTGACGCAGATTCTCATGACCAAGATTAATGTGATCTAGCCCTGCTTCTTTCAGTCATGAACCATGGGGTTGATCAACATCGGTAAAAATCGTGAGCAACGAGGCAACGACTGACTACTTAACGAGGGGGGATTCCATTTGCACGTCGTTAGATAGCTCCGTCTTATCTAATAGTGTTCAATTTGATTGGAACCACAACCGAAAGTCAGTAAGGTCATGCTGGATTTGGAGATGGGTTATTTCAACCTCGAGTTCAAGGGATTTAGGGGGACTGAATGCGCAGAAGATCCGAGAGGCTGGTAAGGAGTGAGAAATGAGGATGCTATGAGCGCGCCAGGTCCAGTTGGGTCCTCTGAAGCGAGAGTTTGATGAAGGATTTAAGCGTGTAGTCCACAACTTCTGCAGAAGGGCCGTTATGGTTACGTTGCCCAAAAACCGTCTTCAATATCAACTTGATACAACTAGTCTTCCAGCTGGTCTGTGCAACTTACAATCCTGCAATAGAAAATCACCCGACAACTTTGAAGCTATGTTGGCCAGGTGCCTACAGAGGAATCATCGGAGAGGGATCCCAAACCACTGATGAAAGATGTGGAAAAGCATTGAATCTCGCGTCATGGTTTGTTTAGAGTTAGTACCGACAGTTGGGGCCGGCGTCATAAGCGTGTACCTTTCTGGAGATCCTCAACCTCTGTGAACCAACAAGGCGGACGGATGGGGAGGAGGTTATGGTTATATTGAGGAGGGCTTACCAAATTCTTGGTGGTACCCTCATCCACCAACTTCTTCTAGGATTTGTGTGAGTGAGTGACTGCAGTTGCTTTGCATTGTTGGCACAAATCACAAGTTTGTATCTCCATTTCCGGCCTCGAGGTTCCAGATTGGTCTCAACTGCACCCGCTTCATCTAACCATAGATTCAGGAGCTGCAGTATGATTCACGCTAACCAAGTTTTTGTGCAGACAGAAGTGCGCGTGTGTACACATTCTCAATTGTGATGATTTCTAATTTTTTTTAAATCTATGTTTGTACTGAAGTTTGCAGCACCTGGTTATTTCTGGGCTTCGATCTGCAAAATGTATGGGCATCGACTGTCCTGAGTGGAACATCGTCGTGAACGATGTCATGCGAGGATCCCCTTCACTGTAGCAGCTACAGTTGGAAAGAATGAAAGCTTTTAGAACACCAGGATTTCAGTGAACGTTGGAGGAGGGACTGGGCTACTGGTGAGGGATATTGTTAAGAAGTATCCTCACGTTCATGGCACTGTTTTCCACTTTTCCCACTCTATCGCTGATGCTCCTGGTATGGAAGGTTTTGCTCCACTTTATCGGCTTGCCAAAAAGCATGTTCACCATCTTCATTTCGAGATTCTCTTGGGTGTTTGACCGAGTGTCTTAAATGTTTGGTACCTCCTCGAAAACATGAACGTGTGAAGTGTGTGGAATGTGATATTATTGAGAGCATTCCTACAAGCGCCGCAGCCTTCATGAAGGTAAATTTTCTCCCTCAGCTCTTGTCCGATCACTCGTGTCCTCGACAAGAACAGAAATCACGTATGTGAGCAGGGGATTCTAGCTCATGAGCTTGTTTCAGATCCAGTACCGAACTAAAATCCTACACTCGGCGAATTGGTATAAACCTCGACAGTCATGGTTTAATGTTGCAGTTATGTTTACCCTATAGTGAGCTATCAGAACGCTCTGAAGCATGAATTTACACACGCAAGACCCCTTTTGAAATTAATGACATTCCATGCTTGGTCTCTTCTCCTTCTAATCCACTATTCTTGTTACATGAAAATGGCTCTGAAAGAGTCCACACATCATGTGCTGTGCCGCGTGAGAGTTTATACAATAAAAAACGAACATTTTAAGAGGAATCTAAACGACCCATCTGTTGCTCTGACTGAAAACTGGTGCATCAAATAGAATGCTGTGAGTTTGTGCAACTCCATGTATGGATCTCTGAAGGCGATCCCTGCAGACTCAGGAAAGAGAAATCATTTTGTTTTATCCTATTGTTTTTCTGGTTGATCACAGCAAAAAGTGTATTCATGGTGAAATCTAAACCGGGAGATTGTAAAAAAAACATGTATTTGGTCAAGTCCTTGAGAAGTAAAACACTTCTGTGTTCGCTTTTGAAAAGTCTCATTGGATCCAATCCTTCATGCTACATTTGAGACACACCTTTTGTATCATTTCATTACTAGCTCCACTCACAATAACGTCTGAATACCTTAAACCGTCAACTTAAGGTTTTTCAGCTATTTCGGGGGGTTTTTTTTGGAAAAATATTGTTTAGGGTGGAGAAATGAGGTTTTGTTGAGCTCCGAAAGAAAAAAAAATTGAAATGCAGCAATAGTTGAATTGATAAAAAAATTCAAAGCGAGCGCCCAGGTGCGACCAAAAACCACGAAAAGGGGAGGCAGAAACTGTATGAGCAATTGGCCTTACTCCGCTTGTCAGCTGCTTGAAATTGCAAGAACTCGAGCCCCAAAACCATGTGTGCAACTGGCCACACTTCACGACTTGTAGAAAGCCCCTCAGCCACTCAAAACCCATTTTTCATTGGGCCAGCACCAAGCCACATGTCAATATGGATCATTGACATGGATGCTGAATAATATTAAAAATAAAATTTGTAAAATATAAAAATTATACAAAATATATTTCACATGAGTTGTGAATTCTATATAATACAAAAATATGAATCTTGTAAAATATAAAATATAAAATTTACACAAAATATAATAACTTGTGCAAATGTAATTGCGGCAAGATTTTCCAAAGAAATTGGTTGCATGCTTTAGTTGTTTTTGTCAAATATATATAATTACTATGTCATAATTAAAAAAATATTTATCCATCAAAGTTTATGTTGTTGCCAAGTTCACTACTTGTTTACTTGATATGCACATAGCTTATATAATCACCTCTCATAATGTTTGTACAATCAATTTTGTTTGATTATAGAATATATTTGCCGCAAATACGAGTCTTTATTTTGCATAAAAACAAGGACACATGCATGCAATAAATATACTCTATGTCTTTGTTAATATATGTACAACCTCTTCCATAGTGGCTTATAATCCTTCCGTAGTGGCTTATAATCCATGAGCTTTTACATGGAAAAATTTGATGCAGCATTTTGTGAGCATTCTATACAGTAATAGAACATTTATTACAAGTTATTTGTTGGCATGTATGCATGGATTGTTTTTTTTTTGCTTCATTATTATTTTATGATATTGATTTTATTTACAATAAAAAATATCCCAATCTTAGGTGACTGAATTGTGAAAGTGATTGGCGGCAAATGAAACCAATGGCATATGATGATATGGGTGCAAGAAGGTGTCATAGGAAGTTGACATAGATGAAGTAGACACACAGATGCTAGTTTGTGTTGACTGAGTTGTATTGCTAAAGTGTAGGGGTCATACCTCTATTTTTGCTCATTGAGTATTAGATTTAAGCCTAAGTTTAATAAGTCTTGTCAATCTTCCTTGAATAATGGTTGCTCTTCTTCTAATATTTATACAATGTATTGGGATAAAATTCAAGCATCTTAATGCAATTTCACTTCTTCACAAAACCAAGTATACATGAAATATTGAGTGCTTGTTTGCTTGGGTTATCTTCAATCATTTAGATGCTTAGCTCTCTACCCAAATTTGATAACCATGCAATAGAGTTTATAGTGTCGCTTTTTTATTTGTTAGATTACTTTTTTTCTAAAAGAGAGTATCAATGATATATCAATACTGGTATTGCAATGCATTATAAATAATAGGAGGATTTTTTTTTCGTTCATCCAATTTAAAAGATAAAAGAAGAAATGGATGAATTTAGAATATTACTTTAGATAAAAAATTGGCTTAGCATTCCAAGGAAAATGTCAATTTCTTGTTGTCTTTTGCATGTTTAAATTTCAAGGACCATCTTTTGTGAAGTTGCTGATAACTCTTGACATTGGTAAAGATGAACTAACTGAATTGAAGGAGACAATTCTAAGTTGTTCATTGTCCTACTTTAGTATTGTAAGAACTACCTCCATTTTCTTACATAGTGATGAAGTTGATATAAAAAATAAGGTTGTAGACAAAAATAGAAGAATGGTTAGTAGTAATAGAGATAGAATGGAAGAATGGTAGATAACCACACAATTCTAGAGCAGTGACAATAAAGTAAGTAATTACAGTTATAACTATAAAAGTTTTAGGAACTTGAATAATAAGATCCAATAAAATACATATAGAACACTAGTGGTTACAAATTCCTTTCATGTATCTACAACTCAATTGGACGTAGATAAGTGGGATTTGTAGTTGAATATTAAGAGGCTTGTAAGTACATTCTTAGATATGGCCCCTATAATCTATAATTGTTCAAAAAATGACTTTATTTTATTATTTTTTGGCATTCATTTGAACTTTGTATTAAAGGCATTGTTTGAGTAGTGATTAGCCATGTATTTAATACACTTATCTTTGATTGATCTATATATAAAAGTAAGCTTTGATTTCCATGTGATATATTTTTTGTGGACTTATATTATCAAAGTTCTTTAGATTGATATTTGGTTCTTGACATTAAGTAATCATATAACGACTTTAAAATATAAAATTCAAATATTTTAGAGTAGTTATATAAAAATATTTTGCAAGAATAAGCTGCGATGAATTTTAGACTAAAAATATTAGACATAGATATTGTAACTATATAGAACTTGATTAGCAAAGAAGCAATGTTGTACAAGTGTAAAACAAATTTTTGAAAGAAAGTAGACTAAATGAATAAGTCTTAGTATAAATCATGAAAGAAGAAGTGCTTTATTAACAAATATATTAGCTTGGAAGGTTGGTTTCGTACATATATAAACATGAGTATTTGAAGTAAATTTTCTTTGTAATATGTGTCTTATGTAGAAAATAGCTTTAAATATAGATGGTTGGAAGTAGAGAATATGTGGGGTGATAAGTGCAATAGAAAAGTAGTGTGGTAAGAGATATTAAAGGTATAGAATATAAAGAAAGCTTTAGAATAATTGATAAAATCAAAAGAGATAGTACTAGTTGAAGCGGAGAGCAAATCCAAGATTAATACTAATATTATCAATACCAACAAAAGCTCCATTTCTACCTTCCAATAGTAGAAATTGTCACCTCTAAACTTCTCAATAACTTTCAATCCTTCACCCTCACTTGAAGCCATGTCTAAAGAAGAGTTGTATCAAAAAAGATTGTAAGAAGAAGTCCTCATGCTCTCAAAATCAGCAAGAAGGTTTTACTGCCTTAGAATCATAGGATCCTTCTTTGTCAACAAACTAATATTTTAACTCTCAAAAACACTCTCAACTTCACTTCTAAGACTTGTTACAAGTTTCATGACTTATCTAAGTGTCTCAAATCTGATTTGCCACTCTAATATCTCTCTTATGCTCATAAATCACCTCTATACATTATAAGGGGTCTTTTAAGCACAATCAACAACTTTAGGACATCGAATCGTAAAGTTAGATTATCAAGGATCTATCTCAATAATCGCACAATGCAAACTTTGTCTAAAGGTGAAAGAAACATAATACCAAGACCAAATTGCACTTAATCACAAGTAAAAGCAAACCAAGATCTAGATCAAGATCTGAATCTGAAAGTTAGGTATTTCTAAAGCCTAACATCAACAACAACAACTTGATCTACTCTTCACTTACAAAACCATTTTTAAGAACTTCAGAAAACATTCAAGCAAATGTAAGTGGGCCCATAACCTATTGAAGAAAAGAAGTCTGAAAGCTACAAACACTTAGCATCAGCAAGGATTATAGTCCAAGAGAAGTGTGGAGAGAGATAATTCTTACTTCCAACACTCTTTACTTATAGGTAGGTGTTTGCTCACCAACGAGATAACGTCCATCCTTTTAATATTACATCTATTTCTACTTCATCCATCTAAATCTTAGGTTCTTTCTTAATCTAGCCGCCACCTACAAACCCTTAGTGCCACGACAATAATTTACTTTAATTCTTTACTACCTTTTTACTATTAGCAACATACTATGGTTAATTTCTATGTGGTTGTAACTAAGTAAGTACTTGTTGATCTTCAACAATAAGAATGCTTTTGAGTGTAAGTGGAAGTAATGGTGTGTTTGTGGACACATCATCAATTTCAACAAAGAAAGAAGAAGAAGATGATGGTGACAATGAAGATGGAAGAAATGAAAATCAAAGTGAAGTACCAAAGAAGGTAGACCATTGTGTGCCTTCAAATATTAGAATCAACATTGAAGACAATGAAGATATCGATGATAATGATGATGAGGTGTATGAACTTTTAAGTGAGAAAAGACAAGCTTTAAGAAAAAAGAAGCTTGGAAGAGAGCATGAAGTGCAAGAAGATGAAGCCTCTCCAAATGAAAGAAGATATCCTTTGAGAGAAAAAAAAAAACCACGTGGTGAATTGTGGAAGGACCACATTTTTCCTCAAGTAAGTGAAGTATATGCCAATATTATTCTTCTTGCTGATCCATTGAGTTTGTGTGATGCAATGAAGTCCACGGATGCTATCAAGTGGGAGAATGCTATGGAAGAAGAATATAAATCACTCATAGACAATGGAACATGGGAATTGACTCAACTTCCATCAAATTGATCTTCAATTAGTTGGAATTGGGTGTTTAGAACCAAAAGGGATGCAATGGATAATATTGTAAAATACAATGCTAGATAAGTTGCCAAAGGCTATTCAAAAGTAGATGGTGTTGATTTCAATGAGACATTTGCTTCTGTGGCCTAATTCACCACCATAAAAATCATTGTAGCAATTGAGGGAGCAATGGACTGAGAAATGCATCAAATGGATGTGAAGACAGTATTCTAGAATAGAAGTTTGAAAGAAGACATCTATATGGATTAACCTCAAGGATTTGTACAAGAAGGCAATCAACATCTTGTTTGTAAGTTGAAGAAATCTTTGTATGGACTAAAGCAATCTCCAAGGGCATGGTACCAACACATTGATACATTATTTATAATTGAAGGATTTGTAAGGAGTGAGGCTGATCATTCCTTGTATGTGAGGTAAACAAATTAATTCATATTGATTTTCATCTTATATGTTGATGATCTAATTATCTTAACCAATATTATGAAGATGATGGATTGGTTGAAGGCAAAGTTAGAAAGAAAGTACGAGATAAGTATTTTTGGAGAACTTCACTATTATTTAGGATTGGAATTTGTAAGAGATCATGCTATGAAGACCATAATAATGAACCAAAGCGACTACATTGAAGATGTGTTGAAACAATTCAACAAGGAGGAATATAAGCCTATGGGAACACCTTTAGAAGCCAATTTGAAGTTGATGAAGCACATGGATGAAGAATTTGCTGAAGTTGAAGGTCAAATGCAAGGAATTTCATACAAGGCAACAATGGACTCACAAATATATGCAATGGTTGGCACAAGGGTGGATCTTGCATATGTGGTGAGTGTTGTGAGTCAACACATGTCAAAGGCTAAATCAATCCATTGGACAACTATAAAAAGGATCATGAAGTACTTAAAAGGTACTTTGAACTTTAAATTATGCCTTGGAGGTGATAACATTACTTTACATGGTTATTGTAATGTGGATTGGGTTGGAGATGCAAATGATAGAAGATCAACAATGAGGTATGTATTCTTTGTTGGAGTGGGAGCTTTATCATGGAATTGCAAGAAACAACCAACAATTGCAAGGTCAACAATGGAGGTAGAGTACATGGCAGCAAGCCATGATGCAATGGAGGTAATATGGCTAAGACAATGTTTGGAGGACATTGAAGATGTGCAAATGGAAATAACTCCAATGGAGTGTGATATATAAGGATGTCTAGCATTTGCAAAGAATCCCAAGAATTATTTAAGGACAAAATACATGCACATTCAACATCACTTTATAAGAGAGAAGATTGAAATGAGAGTGATTGATATGAAATATTGTGCAATAGAAGACATGCTTGCTGATTTGATGACAAAGACATAAGTAAAGGATAGACATCATATGTTTACAAAGGCTATAGTATTGAAAGTCCTTTGACCAATAGCAAAGTGGAAGTGTTGAAGTAAATCACTAAGAAAAAGGTATTACCTTAGGTAAGTTGCTAGTAGTCAATAGGCAGCAAAGAATATAAGAAAGTTACTATGGTGGCAGGTAGGATTTGTAGGTAACGATAAGGTTAAGAAAGAATCTAGGATTTAATTGAATGGAGTAGAATTGGATGTAACATAAATGGAAGTTACCTCGTTAGTTGGCAAACACCATCTTAAGTAACAAGTGTATGAAGTAAGAGATATCTTACTCCATATTTCCTTTTGAATGCAACCTTGGTGATGCTAAGTGTTGTGACTTCAAAGTGCTTCTTCTTCGATACCACTTTCTATGGATTGAAGCTCCTACATACATTTGGCATTTAAATGATCAAATCATGATGGAAAATTTCAAACTTGTCTTTATCTTATAGAAAACCAGCAAATACAGCCACTTCAAGTCCATTCACCTTCTTATAATTGATGAAGTAGAGATTTCCATCTCTAAAGCCTTTGACAACATGTTGAACATCCATTGTCTTCACAAAGCATCCATTCATATCAAATTGATCTTTATAACCATGTGATACAAGTTTGCTCACCGAAAAGAGGTTCATTTTTATTTTTGGCACATGTAAGACTTCTTTCAATTTGATCCTCTTCATTTGGTCCTTCACAATGATCTCTACAATAATTGAGCCAATTCCAATGGCTTGTACCATGTCATTGTCTCCCAACCAAACTTTAATTGCTCAAATTTCTCCATAATTGTCAAACAACCCTTTTATGGTGTCATGTACTTAGTAGCACCTGAATCTATAATCCACTTAGATATTGCAGCCAAAGAGGCTCTTTTTCTTACCATGAAAGCATAGTCATCTTGGCCAAAGTTATCACAAGTATTGTTTGCATTCTTTTTATATCCTTTCATGGCTTTGTAGTAATTTCTAGCAAAGTGATCTAATTTTTTATAAATATAGTAATTTTTCATATTGCTCTTTGAATTAATACGTTGGTGATAATAGCTACCTTTGCCTTGTCTTGAGAATAGAGCCAAATCTTCACATTGTTGCTCTTTTTCTTTTCTCTTAGTTAATTCATGGACAAGTCTTGATATGACATAGTTCATAGTAAGCTCTTTCATGTTGATGGACTCCAATGCCACAATGAGGTAGTTATAGGACTCAAGAAGGTTCATGGATAATATCAATATAATTTTTCTATCATCAACACGTATTATAACAATTATTAGTTGATTTGCAAGATTTTTTTCCTTAATGATATAGCCATGAGATCATTTCTTTCTTCTATCTTTATTATTAAAAACTTCCTTCTTGTCTCTAGAATGTTGGCAAGGTTTCTACTCTTATAGATGTTGTAAATAGTCATCCAAGCTTCTGCTAGTCCAATACAAGTAATTACATATGAAAAGTTGGCATCATCAAGATTTGTTGCAATCATGCCAAAAGCCTTCTTTTCATGTCATTTTTACTCCTTCTTCACCTTAACAGCAACATCGTCACTTGGAGGGTCTTCACTTTTATCAACAATATCCCAAAGATCTAATGAAGCCAATAAAAACTCCATTTCTTTTAATGGTTGATGTCGTCACCTCTAAAATTCTCTATATCTCTCAAACCCTCATCCTTACTTATAATCCTATTTAAAGAAGGGGTGTTTGAAAGAATATAAAGAAAAAGAGAGAATGAACTCTCAAAATCAACAAGAAGATGTTGTTGCCTTAAAAACCTAAAATACCTTCATAATGAATAAACTATTATTTACACTCTTCAATCACTCTCAATTTAACTTATAAGACTTTTCACAAATCTAATAACCTCTTGAATAAGCTTTGCCTCTCTTTAATCACCTCTCTTCTTTCACAAAACACTTCTAACTTGATAAAGCACCTCTTTTATTGAAGAAATGAAGTTCAAAAGCTACAAACTTTAGCATTAACAAGCATTGTACTCTAAGAGAGTGTGGAGAAAGATGTCTCTTACTTCCAACACCCTTTACTTATAGGTAGAGTTTACATTCCAAGTACATAGATTTCATCTAGAATCACCTTCATCCTTTCAATCAAGATCTAGAACTAGATTCATTTTAACCTAGCCGCCATCTTAAAATCCTAGCCGCTGCCATAATAACTTCTATTAATCCTTTGGTGTCCTTTGACCATTAGCAACTTACTATGATTAATCTTCATGTGATCGTAACTAAGTAAGAACTTGCTGATCTTTATTGAAGAAACATAATAAGAAAGATACAAGTAAGTAGAAATCAGTAAGATTAGATATAACAAAAGTGTAGAATGAGATGCCTCTCACTTCCAACATCCTTTACTTATAGATAGAGATTACATCCATTTTGGCTAGTATTCATCTTACTTTCATCCAACTAAATCCTAGATTCCTTTTAACCAAGCCTCTACTTTAAATCTTAGTTGCCACCTATAATCCTAGCCACCACCTTGATAACTTTCTTTCATCCTTTTGCTGCCTTTTGACCATTAGAAACTTATCTAAGATAATATCTTTTATCTTCTAATTTATCCTCTATTTATTTTAACACTCTCACTGTGCTATTAGTTAAAGGCTAATAAATCTAATCCCTTTGTTAATTTGTAATATCTATCTTTCACCAATACGTTTGTGAGCAAATCAGCAAGCATGTCTTCTATTGCACAATACTTCATGTCAATTACTCCCATCCCAATGTTCTCTAGTATGAAGTGATGTTGAATATCGATGTGCTTTGTCCTTGAATGATACTTTGGATTCTTGACAAAAGCAAGGCATCCTTGATTATCACACTTTATTGCAGTTGCTTCTAATTGCACAAGTCCAATGTCTTCTAAAACTTGCCTTAGCCATATTGCCTCCATTACACCATGACTTGCTGCCATGTATTCCGCCTCTATTGTAGACCTTGCAATTATTAGTTGTCTCTTATAATTCTATGAAATTGCTTCCACTCCAACAAAGAATACATATCCCATTGTTGATCTTCTATCATTTGTATTTCCAGCCCAATCCACATCATAATATCCATGCAATGTAATACTATCACCTCCAAAGCACAATTTGAAGTTCAAAGTGCCTTTTAAGTACCTCAAGATCTTCTTAATGGTTGTCCAATGAATTGGTCCAACCTTTGACATGTGTTGACTCACAACACTCATCTCATATATAAGATCCACCCTTGTACCAACCATTGCATATATAAGTGATCCTATTGCTGCTTTATATGGAACATCTTTCATTTCTTCTTCAACTTTAGAAAATTCCTCATTTGTGAGCTTCATGAACTTCAAATTTACATCCAAAGGTGTTATAATGGACTTGCAGTCCTCCATGTTGAACCGTTTCAATACTTCTTCAATGTACTTCTTTTGGCTCAATGTAATGATCTTTTTAGCTCGATCTTTTATAAACTCCACTCATAAGCAATAGTAGAGCTCTTCCAAATCACTCATTTCAAATTCTTTTGCTAGGTTTGTCTTCAACCAATCCATCTTTTTCAAAGTATTGGTCAAGATGATCAAATCATCAATATATAGAATAACAATCAGTAAGAAGGATTTTGATTGCATCACAAACATAGAATGATCAGCCTCACTTCTTACAAATCCCTCATTCACAAAAAAGATGTCAATACATTGGTACCATACCTTTGATGATTGCTTGAGCCCATACAAGGATTTCTTCAACTTATACATAAAGTGTTGTTTGCCTTCTTCAACAAATCCTTGAAGTTGATCCATGTAGATGTCTTCTTCCAATTCTCCATTTAAGAAAGCTATCTTCACATCCATTTGGTGCATCTCCAAGTCCATTGCTGCCCCAATTTCCACAATGGTTCTAATGGTGGTGAATTTGGCCACGGGAGCAAATGTCTCATTGAAATCAAGACCAGCAACTTGTCAGTAGCCTTCGACAATCAATCTTGTCTTATACCTCATAACATTACCTATTGCATTCATCTTTGTTCTAAACACGTACTTACAACCAATTGAAGCTTGATTTGGTGGAAGTTGAATCAATTTCCATGTTCCATTATCCATGAGTGATTTGTATTCTTCTCCGATAGTATTCTTCCACTTCATAGCACTCGTTGTTGTATGGCATGATTTGCTATCTGAGAATACACTGGATATCTAGCTATAGAAAGTGTAGCTTAAATCTTTATATGAATCTTATATTAGTCTCCCAAAACTCCTTTATTTTGCATAAAACTCAAAATATAAAAAAATCCCTTCAAAACATATTTTTTCTACGAAGGATTTTCTTGTCCCAAACTTTAGAAAATCATAACTCTTGATCTAGCTAATTAGTTTGTTTCAAATTTACAGGATTAGTATAATTCATCCTTCACTATTATCAAAAAAAAAACCAACTGAAAATTCACTCCCGATCTTTTGCAATCTAAGAAATCCTAGCAGATGCTCTAAACCCTAAGTTATAAACATTTGAACACTATTTTCTTAATATCTCAAGAATCCAATACTCAAATGTCATAAAATTTATGCAAGAAGTTTATTGACATTAAATTACACATTCCCTTAAATTTTGAGCCAAAACTTTGTCACATTGCTCAAGATATTACTCAAGAGACAACCACTAGCAAATCGGATTACTTACTACCCTTAGATTGCATGCGCTGACTTCAAAATCCAATAACTCCTTTACTTGGACTTGGAATCCAGTAAGTAATAAGTGAAAAGTGTAGCCGCAAAAGTGCCCTCTTCAGTCGCAGTTGCTGAACCTCAATTAGTGTCCGTAAGCATGCGTTATGCCCAAAAGAGTGACAGTAGGTCCAAAACTAACACCTTAACTTTGAGTGCCTATATTTTCTTTATAAAAACCCCAAATGACACAAAACTTGCACCAAAACCATAGCCAAAAACCTAAACCTTTTGACCTTAGCCTTTAAAACTCGAATGGCCTCGACAAACTAACCCTAATCCATAATATGGCCTCAAGCAGCCTCCTCAAAGTCCATTGGTCATGATTTTTGATCAATAGGAATGGAGATTTTCATTATTTATCTCCATTCATCTATATTGGTGCCCTAATTACTCCCTTTGCTACCAAAATTCTTTGTCAATTTTTTTTCTTATAAGATTTACATAATTTATGCTCTAAACATCAAATAAAAAAACCAAAATAAGTTTTCAAAGGTCATGAATGTCTAACAAAGGTGATTCTAAATATTTAGAAGTTACTATCAACCAAAACCAATCTTAAAAGCTACTATCAAAAGGAAATTAAAGTTATAAAAATTCTATAGTAATCTTTTTAAACAACCTCTTCTTAAGGTAATAATCAAATTATATTCTACAACCAACTAAAATCTAATAACATGGCTCTCATCATGTTACTTAATAAATTATATATTAAGTACATAATTATATTATTTTCATATAGTAGCCGAACCACAACATGACACCGGGGACTTCATTGCATCATATAAATTCAACGGATTACCAAGAAGTGTAACATTGACATGTTCTTTACTTGAAAAAAATGAGGTCCTTCCACCATTCACCAGGTTGTTTTCTATCTCTCAAAGGATATCTCCTTTCATTTGAAGAAGACTCAACTTATTGTACTCAATGGTCACGTCCAACCTTCTTTTCTTTTGAAGATAATCTTTTCTCACTCAAAGGTTCATAATCCTCATCACCATCATCATCAACATCTTCATGCTCTTCATTACTGGTCTTAGCAATTGTAGAGTCCTTTTTTTCCACCTTCTTTGCCTCTTCATCTTCATTTCCACCTTTATAACCATCATTGTCTTTGTCTTCTTCCTTCTTTGCTGAATTTGAAGATGTGTCCACAAACACACCATTACTCCCACTAGAACACATCTCCAAGTGCTCATAAGCACTCTTGTGTTCCAAAAATTCAATATCATGACTTTTGATGATCTTTTTAGTCTCCAAATACATGAGCCTATAAGCATTTATACCTTCACAATATCCAACAAACACACACATTGTATCTTTTGCATCAAATTTTAATCTCATACAATCTGATATCTTTGCATATACTATACATCTAAAGGTCCTCATATGAGAAACACAAGGTTTTCTCCCACTCCAAGCTTCTTCCGACGTCATTGATGTAAGTGCACTTGTAGGATACCTATTTCTTGTGTACATTGTATTCACTACTACTTCTGTCCAAAATTCATGTCCAAGAAGTTGTGCATGAAGCATACTCCTTGCCATCTCCACAATGGTCATATTTATTCTTTTAGCAATTCTATTTTGTTCTGGAGTGTAAGGAGTGGAGGTTTGTCTTGCAATACCATGCATCTTCAAGAAATCATTGAATTGCTTTGATATATATTCACCTCCATTGTACGTAGGTAATACATTGATTTTCCATTCACATTGCTTTTCGACAAGTACCTTAAACTCTTTAAACCTTGTGAAACACTCACTCTTTGCTTTGACGATGAAAATCCATACCTTCTTTGAAAAATCATCAATGAATGTGACAAAATATCTTGCACCTCCTATTGATGGCATCCTCATAGATCCACAAACATCAGAATGGATAATCTCCAATAACTTGGTTGCACGTATTACAACTCTACTTGGAAATGAGGCCCTTTATTTTTTGCCTTGAATACAACCTTCACAAGCAAGTGTCATAGCATTGTGGCTTATATGATCAAGATCTAAGCCACTTACCATGGATTAGAGCTCCTTCATGCTCATGGCATTCAAATGACCACGGCATCAATGCCAAATGCCAAACTTGTCTTGATCTTAAAGAAATTTAGCAAATGCCGCGACTTCAAGTCCATTCACCTTCTTACACTTGATGAAGTAGAGGTTGCCATCTCTAAAGCCCTTTCTTATAGAGATTGTTGTGAAAGGCCAAATTAAGAAGATCACATTGAATGACGTCTTACATGTACCAAAGATAAAGAAAAACCTCCTCTTGGTGAGTAAACTTATTTAATATGGTTGTAAAGTACAATTTGATAAGAATGGGTGTTTTGTAAAGACATTAGAAGGAGATCATATTACAAAGGGCGCCCATTCGAATAGCTTGTACTATGCCATTCTCTCCGATGAGGATATTTAATGTTGAAATTATTAAAGAAAAGAAGTCTAAAAGTCTATAGCTTTCTCCCACTAGATTGCATCTTCACACTTCATAGCATCAAATAAAGATAATATATCAGCAAGAAGAGTAACATTTGCATGTTTTTTACTTACTTGAGGAAAGATGTGATCCTTCCACCATTCGCCACGTTGCCTTCTTTCTCTCAAAGGTTATCTCTTCTCACTTGTAGAAGAACATTCACCTTGTTCTTTTCTTTGTTCTTTTCTAACCTTCTTCTCTCTTAAATCTTGTCGTTTCTCACTCAATGATTGGTACTCTTCATCATTATCATCATCTCAATCTTCAACATCTTCATTTCTTTCATTGCTGGTCCTATCAATTCTAGGAGCCTTCATCTTTTCAATCTTCTTTGGCTTTTCATCTTCATCATCTTCATTGTCTTCATCTTCTTATTTCTTTTAAGAATTCAAAGATGTGTCTAAAAACACACCATTACTTCTACTTGGACACATCTCCAAGTGCTCACAAGCACTCTTGTGCTCCAAAAACTTAACATCACAACTTTTGATGATCTTCTTAGTTTCCAAGCACATTAGCCTACATGCCTTAGTACCTTCACAATAACTAAGAAACACATACTTTGTACCTTTTGCATCAAGTTTGGACCTCATACAATTTGGTGTTTTTCCATATGCAATGCAACCAAAAGTCCTTACATGAAAAATGCAAGGTTGTCTCCCACCCCAAGCTTCTTGTGGTGTCATTGATGTAAGAACACTTATTGGACACCTATTTCTTGTATACACTGTATTCACCACAGCTTTTGCCTAAAATTCATAGCTAAGATTTTGAGCATGAAGTATGCTCTTTGCTATCTCTACAATGATTTGATTTGTCCTTTCAGCAACACCATTTTGTTGTGGAATGTATAGAGTTGTAGTTTGTCTAGCAATTCCTTCATTCTTCAAATAAACATCAAATTGCTTAGACATGTACTCACCTCCATTGTCCGTATGTAGTACCTTGAACTTGGATTCACTTTATTTTTCAACAAGTACTTTAAATTCCTTAACCTCCAAAAGTATTCACTCTTGACTTTAAGAATGTAGATCCAAATCTTTCTTCAATAATCATCAATGAAAGTGAGAAAATACCTTGATTCTCCAATACTTGTATTCTTCATAGGTCCACATACATCCAAATCGACAATCTCCAGCAACTTGGTAGCACTTGTTACTACACTCCTTGGAAATGAGGCCCTTTGTTGTTTGCCTTTTATGCATCCTTCACATGCAAGTTGTTTTGTATTTTGGCTTTTATTTCCAAGATCTAAGCTACTTACCATAGTTTTGAGATCTTTCATGCTCTTCACATTCAAATGGCCAAGGCGACGATGCCATATATTCAACTTGTCTTAGTTTGATGTATACTCAACAAATGCGGCTACTTCTACTCCATTCACCTTTTTACAAATGAGGTAGTACAAATTTCTTTCTTTCAAGCCTTTGAAGATCTTATCTCCATTCAATGTTCTTACAAAACATCCATTCATGTCAAATTAAACTTTAAAACCTTCCATTACAAGTTTATTCACCGAAAGTAGGTTTTGTTTCATCTTAGGCAAATGAAGGACGTTTTTGAATCTGATCCTATTGATTTGTCCATTCGCAACCACCTCTATCATAATAGAGCCAATACCAATGGCTTTACATGTACCACTATCGACCAACACTACGTTTGATGGTAGAATAGCCTCATAAGTGTCAAATGAACACTTATAAGATGTCATATGCTTGGAACAACTTGAATCCACAATCCATCTTGATGTGGCAGCCATAGAGGTCTCATTTGTTGCTGTGAATGCATAATCTTGTCTTCCAAACTCATCTTGCATACTATTTATATTCTCCTTCTCTATCTTTTAGCTTTGTAGCAATTTCGAAAAAAATGGCCTACTTTTCTATAATGTCATGGACATAGAAATACAGACTCGAGATCTAACAAGAAGTTCAAGAAGAACTGGCAAGAACTAGATTAATCAGATGAATACAAGAACAACACCAGAGAGGTGAGCTAGAGCTCCAAGAAATGTGTTGTCGAGACTGAAGAATTCTTCAGCCTCGATTCCAATATATACTCCTATTTAGGAAGCTTCTTAAGCAATTTCTATCAACTAGGAAGCTTCTAGAAGGTTCCAGAGACTTGCTTCTAGAAGGTTCTAAAAACTTGTCTCTAGAAGGTTCTATGGACTATGTCCCTAACATCACCCCCTCCTTTAGCTTTGAGGTCTCTGAGAAGTAATGTTATTGTTAATCAATACCAACGCAAGAAAATAAAGATTTGTCGCATGACATCTGCTATGAACTCCAATTGTTATTCACGAGGCAAGTGGTTCATCGGCCCTTGAAGCCAACGGTAGTGGCCCACTCCTTCAACTTTTGACCAAGTATGAACTTCCGTGTCCTCATTGTAAAATTGTCCTGCAAACACGCCTTCTAGCTGACCATCGTAACTAGGCTCGAACTCGAATACAATCACCAATGATCGGTTACTTGGTATCCTCTATCGTTGTCGTGGTGTAGGTAGTTCTTCATGTCGGGGTCACCTTCGTGAGCTAGTTGGTTGAAATAATCTGACTTGCATAGTATCTATCTCTTGGCTATCCATATCAGAAGACCGAACTATGGCTATTGAAAAAATTCTACTTTATCTTAGAGAAAATAACTACATCAACTACGAATTTTGGTGGTGCTCTCCTCCTTTCTTATATTCTTGGATGAGCAAGCTTCAAAAAGAAGCTATCGTCAAACCGGCTTAGGTTTATGAGGATGTTGTTGATGAAACTCCTCTACTTTTTGTGGCGCATTGGCAAGATTTTCAGCTGTCTTCCACGTTCGCTCATTAATGTCGTAGCTGTACTAATGAAAAAGATACTCCAACTTGCCCCACCTTTGTCATAATTCCAACACCTTTTTAATCTCGTATTCCTCGTGATTCTCAATCTCAATACTAAGTGGTGCACATTGCACTCTTCCAAGAAAAGACGACTCTCGATAAGGCTCCAACAAAGAAACATGAAAGATTGGATCTACCTTCATAGAAGCTGGTAATTCCAAACGGTATGCCAGTGGATTGATTTGCTTCTAGATGATAAATGGTCCAAATCTTCGATAGTCCAACTTATCACATGGTCACTTGGTCTTGATATTCCGTGGAAGAAGCCATGCTTTATCTCCAATTTTGAAAGTAGGTGCTTGATTCTGAAATCTATCTGCAGACGCCTTGTAGGATTCTTGAGCGGATTGTAATTGAAGCTTCAACATATTTTGAAGCTCTCATAGTTGTTTTGCAAATCCTTTAGCTGCTGGATTGTTATTTGTTGACGGACTCAATAAATCAAGCTTCAGATGATACCCATAGTTAGAAAAGAATGGTGTATATTGAGTCGACGCATGGAGGGTGTTGTTATATGCAAACTCAGTTAGCGGCAAATATGTGGTCCAATCGTCTTGCTGATAGTTGATGCTGCATTGTAAGTATTATTCCAAGACTTGGTGTCAAGGACAAAGACTCGATGAGGAAAAATATACACCAAAAGGCTATCTCGATATAATAAGTCAAAATATAAACAAGTAGGTATATTAAAAGGAAACTGGAATGGCTATTGCCACAAGACAAGAAACTAAAGACTCTTGAACCTAGACTAGAAGCAAGAAAGGAGTTGACAAGAGTGAAGAAGCCTTCACTCTTGTCTCTATATATACTATCTAACTAGGGGCTACGTGGCGACGTTCTATAGGACCTCCAATATGTGTTGACTTTGTAGGACACATGCCTTGACTTATAAGGCAAGTTTTTCTACGTGTGGGCCACATAGTTAGCTTGATCTTCAAGCTAACAACATGTGTGGTACATGGCCAACTTGTTGACCACGTTTCTAATCCAAAAAGTCAATTAAAGACACCTATGAAGTCAAAGCAGCATCTAGGAAGTTTCTAGGAAGCTTTTATATTAAATATTATACAATTAACTTATTTTTATCTACTTTTACTTACTTCTACCTATTTCTATATGTAATTATTAGCTTACATGATTATGGCCGTGACATTACCCCCCCTTCTAGAGACGAGTTCCACGAGGAGCGGTCATCATATGTTGAGGAAATCTATGATGCGACGAATTGTATTCGCCACATACTCTGATCTCTGTTCTCTTCGAAGATGATTGATAGGGCCTCTCAACCATCGGTAGTGTCCCATACCAGGGCGGAAAGACCACCCAGTTATTTGATCATTATTGAGGCCTTCATAACTTCCTTCGAATAGAATATTTGGAACACCATCAGGAGTTGTTCCTACCTCTAGCAAAATCACCAAACATCGGGAGTCCCTTCCCAAATCGTGATACCAAACGCGCTGTATCTCACCATCTGTTCGAGGAAGAACATGTCATTCTTGAAGATCTTCATCTCGATTGCGTCATCTTGAAGGTTGTGACAATCGTAATGTCTCGTCCGGCAGGTCAGCAAACGAAGGTTCTTGAGTTGAATCCGCTGGTTGTTGGCTCTCCATCTAATTAGCATCACAAATGCAAAGAAGTTACAAACAAGGATAGGAAATTGAATGTTATCTTGCCTCAATCTTGTCTCTTTTATAAGAGAGATTTTCATCTTGGTTTTGATGGATGTCGTTGATGAAAAACTTTGACTTTAGTTGATGCATTTGCTAGATTCCTGGATGGCTCCTATGTGCGTTCACTAATATCATATCCGTGCCAATGAACAAGATATTCTAGCTTATTTCGGCGCCGCCTTGAGTCTAATATCTCTTCCACCTCAAATTCTTCATTATTATCTACTTCTATAGGAGGCGGTGGTATTTGTCTTCTTCCTTGTATATCCACTGTCTTATATGGTTCAAGAAGAGATATGTGGAATACAGGATGGATCTTCATTGACTCTGGTAGATGTAACCGATATGCAACTGGGTTGATCTGTTCAGAAACAGAAAAAGGGCCAAGCCTACGATAGTCCAACTTGTCACAAGGTCGAGTAGTCTTGATATTACGACAAAGTAGCCATACCTTATCACCGACGTTGATCTGTGGTTGCTCCTTACGATATAGATCTGCGTTTATCTTTTGTCGTTCTTGAGCTTCCTTCAATTGTATCTTCATTATTGCATGTAACTCTGACAACCGATTTGCCATATCTTCTGCTGCAGGATTATCAACTTTTGAAAAATCAAAAGTATCAAGTCGTGGATGATAGCCATAATTGGCAAAGAAAGGTGTTTGTTGCGTGGAAGAATGTACCGTATTATTATAAGCAAACTCTGCCAATGGCAGAAGGGTTGTCCAATCATCTTGTTGGTAGTTGATAGTACACCTTAAATATTGCTCTAAGACTTGGTTTACGCGCTCTGTTTGTCCATCAGTTTGAGGATGGAAAGCCGAAGATAGCTTTATGTCCACTTTTAAAATCTTGAAAAGGGTCCTCCAAAATCTTGACACAAATTGAGTTCCCCTATCCGATATGATATCTTTAGGTAATCCATGATAGCGATAGATATTATCAATGAAAAGCTTAGCTGTTTCTTCACCTGTGATAGATTTTGTACATGGCACAAAATGTGCCATCTTGGTGAAACGATCTACTATGACAAATATAGAATCATAAGATCTTGAGTTTGGAAGATCTGTGATGAAATCCATAGAAACAGAAGACTATGGTTGTTCTGGTATAGGTAATGGCTGAAGAAGTCCGTAAGGTCGATGACGAGGAATTTTTGATCTTGAACAAATATCACATGATTGTACAAAGTCTTTGACTGACTTCCACATTTGTGGCCACCAAAAATCTCTTGATATGAGTTCCAAAGTCTTATTATATCCAAAGTGCCATGCTGCTGGAAAGTCATGACGTGCTTGAAGAACACGTAAACGTGCTTCTCCTTCTCGAACATATAGGCGTCCTTCAAAATATAATAGATTATTCTTGAACTCAAACTTAAAAGGATCATGAGACTTGGAAGAATTATTCTCGATATCATAAACAAGAGGGTCTGAGGACATACTGGACTGGATTTGCTTGAGAAAAGTTGAATCAACAGTCAATGTTGATTTCATTGCTCGGAGATGAAATTGCTCCGGTTTCAAGAGGACCATTTTTTGTTGCTCAAAAGCTGCATCTCCTTCTTTTGGTGCAAAATAAGAACGTCTAGATAGGGCATCGGATAAACCTTGTTGTTTTCCTGGCCGATAAGTGATAATGAACTCGAATCTTGACAAAGACATACTCCAACGAGCTTGACGACGATTCAACACGCGTGCTGACATGAAATACTCGAGGTTCTTGTGATCTGTATACACAGTGACTGGACTAGAAACGCCTTCTAGATAATGACGCCATTCTTGAAAGGAATCCACGATCGCAAGAAGTTCTTTATCGTGGATCTCATAATTGATCTCGGCTGCTGAGAATTTTCTTGAATGAAAAGCTATCGGATGGAGTTTGTCATCTGTTCCCATTTGTGATAAAACTGCACCCAAGGCAAAATCTGATGCATCTGTTTCCATAAAAAATGCCTTGGAAAAGTCAACACGATATAAGACTGGTGCAGAGACAAACGATGTCTTCAAGGCTTCAAATGCTGCTTCCGCTTCTTGATTCCATTGAAATTTATCTTTACTAGTCAAGTGTGTAAGTGGAGCTGCAACTCGTGAAAAATCTTTGATGAAGATCTGATAGTAATTGGCAAATCCCAAGAAACATTGGACATCTCTTACCGTCCTTGGAATCTTCCAATCCACGATTGTTTGGACTTTCTTAGAATCCATCATGAGACCATCATTTGAAATGATGTATCCTAAAAAGTCAACTTGAGTAGTGTGAAATACACACTTTTCCATCTTGGCGTACAATCCTGTATCTCTAAGTTTTTGTAATACTTGACGAACATGTATTTCATGTTCTTCGACGTTCTTGGAATAGATCAGGATATCGTCTAGATAGTAGATGACAAAATTGTCTAAGAATTCACGAAATACATCATTCATGAGATGTTGAAAAGCAGCTGGTGCATTCGTGAGTCCAAAAGGCATGACATTATATTCAAAATGTCCATACCTGGTTCGAAACGCAGTCTTCCATTCATCTCCTTCTTTGATCCGTACTAGATTATATGCTCCTCTTAGATCTATTTTTGTATAGATCTTAGCTTGATTCAACTGGTCAAGGAGTCCTGATATCAAAGGTAATGGATACCTGTTCTTGATTGTGATCTTGTTGAGTCCTCGATAATCAACACACATTCGTAAAGATCCATCTTTTTTCTTTACGAATAGAATTGGAGCTCCTGCTAGAGATTTTGAATGGCGTATGAAATTCTTCGCTAAATTCTCGTCAATATATGTCTTGAGTTCAGCCATCTCATCTTGCGATAAACTGTAAATTGGTCCAAATGGTGGCTGAGTTCCTTCCTTGAGGTCGATTGAACAATCATATAGACGATGCTCAAGAAGAATATCTGCATTTTTTTTCTCAAAAACGTCTTGATACTCCTGATATTGACTTGGAATGCCACTTGAAGTCTTTACGTTTTCAGAAATAGGTGCAGCATAAATAGCAAAAGTTGATCCTTCTTTTGCTGCGTGTATAAATGCTTTTGCACCTATCAGTACGGGTTTTACTGTACTAGACTTATAATTTTTTACTTGGTTCGTAGAACTATTAATAACGCTTTTGGAAAAGTCAAGTTTACGCGAATTCCAATCTATTCGAGGGTTATATTTTTCTAGCCAGGAGAAACCTTAAATAACTGGATTGGACGGGGATTTAATTATGTTAAAAGCTATGTAGCTATCATGACCGTCTATTGTTACTTTTATAGGATGAGTTTCATGAGTGACATCTCCAGAAGACAAGGGACGACCATCTATGACTTCTACATGTACTGGTTTAGGTTTCTGTACATAGGGTATTTTACGACTTTTAACAAATTGTTCATCTAAAAAACATGCTGAGGCTCCCGAATCTAATAAAGCAGAGGCTTTGTAATTCTTAGGTCCTAAATATAAGTCTATTATAAAACAAGGAGAGGGTTCTGAGGAGAGGATAGGACCTTCATTAGGAATTGTACAAGGTTCCAGCTGCACGGTCCCTATTGTAGCTGGACGAATCCGTTTTCCGACATGTTGTCTTCTTTGACCGTCGTACCCCTCATTTTATAGTTGCGTCGTTTCTTTGGACAATGTTGAGCAGTGTGCTTAGGTTCTCCGCAATATAAACATAATCCTTCTTGACGACGACGAATCTTTTCTTGCTCAGTTAGAGGTTTAAAACGTACCGCGTCAATTTGCATGTCTTCTACTTCCGAATGTACGTTTGGCAAAGATGTTGATGTTGCCATTGAGTAATAACGTTGAGGTTCCAGTGAATGATTCTCAGATCGAAATTCAAAAAGTCGATTATCACATTTTACCGCAAAATCGATTGCTTGACTCAAAGTTTGAGGATCAGGTAAGTTGAGCATCAATTTCTTTACTTCGTATTGCAATCTATAAAGAAATTGACTGATGAGTGCAGCATCATCCCACTTGATGTCAATTGCAAGTTGTCGAAATTGTGAAGCATATACTGTTACTGAGCGATTTCCTTGTCGCAGAATTCGGATCTTATTTGTTGCAACACGAGTTGCATCGTGTTCACCATACATAGATCGAAACTCCGCCAAAAAAGCTTCCAAATTGTCCAATATTGGATTTCGTTGTTCAAGAAAAGACGAAAACCACGATAATGCAGAACCAGAAAGTAGAGTGCCAATAAACCTGACTTGTGATCCTGGAGTTGGATAGCTTTGCGGTTGAAGTTCAATTGCCAATTGTACTTGATTGATGAACCCTCGAAACTTTGATCTCGTACCATCAAATTTCTCAGGTAAGGCAATTCTTGGTTCTCTAGTGCTTATAGGGTGTTGTACAATTGGAGAAGGAACGTGATTTGTTGTAGATGTTGAAGCAGCTCCGATCATCTCTATATCTCCACTTTCTACTATTCTTGTTCTTTCCTGTGTTGGTGAATTGAGTTGATGCATCGCAAGCATTAACTCCCTCATTTGCTCTTGCATTTGTGCCATTGCACTCTTCATTTCAACAAGCTCTGCCATAATGACACTAAGAAGAAAAATTTGTTTGATATTGCTCAAGACAAAAGAAAAGAAAGACTTGATAACAAAGAAGATACTAAGAACAATATCAGTTTAGAAGTGGGTAATCCGCAAACTTCTAATACGCTTATGTCTTGTCAAGAGAAAGGGGTAATCCACTCTTACTCAAGAAAAAATAAAGCTCTGATATTGTAAGTGTACTCTTGTCAATCTGTCAAGGACAAAGACTCGATGAGGAAAAATATACACCAAAAGGCTATCTCGATATAATAAGTCAAAATATAAACAAGTAGGTATATTAAAAAGAAACTGGAATGGCTATTGCCGCAAGACAAGAAACTAAAGACTCTTGAACCTGGACTAGAAGCAAGAAAGGAGTTGACAAGAGTGAAGAAGCCTTCACTCTTGTCTCTATATATACTATCTAACTAGAGGCTACGTGGCGACGTTCTATAGGACCTCCAATATGTGTTGACTTTGTAGGACACATGCCTTGACTTACAAGGCAAGTTTTTCTACGTGTGGGCCACATAGTTAGCTTGATCTTCAAGCTAACAACATGTGTGGCACATGGCCAACTTGTTGACCACGTTTCTAATCCAAAAAGTCAATTAAAGACACCTATGAAGTCAAAGCAGCATCTAGGAAGTTTCTAGGAAGCTTTTATATTAAATATTATACAATTAACTTACTTTTATCTACTTTTACTTACTTCTACCTATTTCTATATGTAATTATTAGCTTACATGATTATGGCCATGACACTTGGTTCACCCATTCCGTTTGGCTCTCAGTTTGAGGATGAAAAGCCGAAGAAAGCTTGATATCCACCTTCAGTATCTCAAAGAGAGATCTCGAAAACTTTGATATAAACTGGGTTCCTCGATCAGATACAATATCATCTGGTAGGCCATGATATCGATACACATTATCGAGAAAGAGCCTTGCTGTGACTTCATTAGATGATGTCTTCTTACAATGGACAAAGTGCGCCATCTTTGTAAGCCGATCTACCACGACAAAGATGCTGTCAAATGAGTTCGATGATGGCAGGTCCGTGATGAAGTCCATGGAAATCGAAGACCATGGTCGACGTAGAATCGGCAATGGCTGTAAGAGTCCATAAAGGCGATGCTGAGGATTCTTGGATCTTGAACAAATGTCACAAGAGAGGACAAAATCTTTCACATCATTCCACATTTGGAACCACCAAGAATCTCGAGAAATAAGCTCCAAGGTCTTGTTGAATCCAAAATGTCTTGCAGTTGGAAAATCGTGGCGAGATTGAAGAACTTGGAGTCGTGCTCGTCTTTTTGGGATATATAACCTCTCTTCAAAGTATAAAAAATCTCCTTCCATCTTGAACTTGTCGTCATTGGCACGCTGCTTAATATCAATGTCTACTGAATCTTCAATGGTCACAGTACGTACCTGATTCAGGAAGTCAGCATCAATTGGCATAATAGTAGCGCAAAGCTGAAATTGCTCTAGCTTCAACAATGTCGTACATTGTTGATCAAACGCTGCTTCTCCAGCCTTTGGTATAAGATACGATCTCCTCAATAAGGCATCAGATAGTCTTTGCTGCTTTCCAGGTCGATAAGTGATAATAAAATCGAACCTAGATAGCAACATACTCCATCGAGCTTGATGTCGATTTTTGAACTCGAGCCGACATGAAATACTCCAAATTCTTGTGATCTGTATATACGGTCACTGGATGTGCAGCTCCTTCAAGAAAGTGATGCCATTCTTAGAAAGAATCCACTATAGCAAGAAGTTCCTTATCGTGGATCTCATAATTGATTTCAACAGCAAAGAACTTTCGAGAATAGAATGCAACCGGATGGAGCTTTTTGTCTTCTCCCATTTGTGAAAATACAGCTCCTAAAACAAAATCCGAAGCATCAGTTTCTAAATAGAAGGCCTTTGTAAAGTCTGGATGTACCAGGATTGGAGCCATAGTAAATGCCGTCTTCAGGTCTTGAAACGCCTTTTCCGCTAGAGGTCCCCATTCCAGCTTATCCCTGCATGTCAACCGAATGAGAGGAGTAGCAACTTGAGAGTAATTCTTGATGAAGATCCAATAGAAGTTGGAAAAACCAAGAAAGCATTGTATGTCTCTAACCGTCTTTGGAACCTCCTAGGACATGATTTCTTCCACCTTCTTGGGTCCATCTTCAAGCCTTCCGTAGTCACAATGAACCCCAGAAACTCCATCTCTATTTGGTGAAATAAACACTTCTCCAACTTGGCATATACTCCTTGCTCGCATAGTTTTTTCAAGACCAAATGAACGTGCTTTTCATGCTCTTCCTCATTTTTGGAGAATATCAAAATATCATCCAAATAGATGACGACAAAATCGTCAAGGTACTCTCAAAAAATATCATTCATCATATATTGAAAGACCGCTGGAGCATTGGTAAGACCAAAGGACATGACATTATACTCAAAATGGCCATACCTTGTAAGGAACGATGTCTTCCACTCATCTCCTTCCTTGATTCGTACGAGGTTGTAAGCTCCCCTTAGATCAATTTTTGTAAAGATCTTTGCACGTCCAAGTTGTTCTAAGAGACCAAAAATCAAGGGTAACAGATAACGATTGTTCTTTATTACCTTGTTGAGGCCTCGATAATCCACGCATATCCGCAACGAGCCATCTTTCTTCTTCACAAATAAGATGGGTGCTCCAGCTGACGATTTTGAATGACGGATGAAGTTCTTGGCTAGATTCTTGTCGATGTACTTCCGCAACTCTGCCAACTCCATCTGCGATAGATTGTAGATTAGGCCAAAAGGCGGTTGTGCTCCTTCCTGTAAGTCTATGGCGCAATCATATGGTCTGTATTCCGGCAGCATGTCGGCATTTTTCTTTTGAAACACGTCTTTAAAATCCTTATATTGCTCCGGTATACTTACTGTCGAGATCTTCTCCCTAGTAGTTGGAACCGCATAAATGACAAACGATGTGCCTCCCTTGGACAATCTTATAAATGCTCTTGCTTTAATAAATAAGGATTTCTCTATTCGGGGTTTTTTACTAGGCTTGCTCTTGAGTGGTTTTGTAGGAAAGGTCATCTTCCGCAACTTCCAATCTATGGATGGGTTATGCTTTTCCAACTAAGAAAGACCAAGAATAACAGGATTTGATGGAGTTCTAATAATATTGAAAATAATATGACTACTATGGTCCTTAAACGTCACTTCTATAGGTTCTGATTTATGGGTGACACTACCTGTCAATAAAGGTCGTCCATCTATGACCTCAACGTGAACAGGTTTGGATTTTTGTACTAAAGGGATTTTATGACGCTTTGTAAATTCTTCGTCTAAAAAACAAGCAGATGCTCCTGAATCTAATAATGCTAAGATTCTTAATTTTTGAGGGCCAATAAGCAAAGGGATTGTAAAACAAAGGGTAGGTTGAGCGGAAAGAAAAGAACCTGGTTGTTGTTGCGATATTTCACTGTCCAGTCGCACGGTTCCTATTGTGACTGGGCATCCTCATTTTCCTGAACAAATATGCTTCTAATCTTGACAATACATCGATTTTGCTTCTTGGGATAGTTTTCAACTTTTTGGCCTTCTTGACCGCAATACAAGCATAGATCTTCCTCTATATGCCACTTTTTTTCTTCTTGGGTAAGGGATTTGACACGTACCGCATCAATTTGCATGTCTTCTATCTCTGAATGTGAATTCACGCTGCTTGCCGACATAGTTTGGGCATAGCGAACCATATGTTGTCTTGAACGTTGGTCTTGGCGGTGTTGGAATAGGTGATTATCGGACTTCATAGCTTGGCTAATAGTTTTGTTGAGCGTTTGTGGATCAGGAAGAGTTAACAACAAATCCTTCACATTATCCCTTAAACTCCAATAGAATTGACTCATCAACGCTTCTTCATCCCAATTGATGTCGCATGCTAATTGCTTGAAGTCCGATGCATAGACTGATGTAGAGCGCATCCCTTGTCGTAGTGATCGGATCTTTATTGTAGCCCATCAAACCTTGTCATGTTCACCAAATGTTTCTGCAAATGCCTCCAAAAAGGTTTCAAAGATGTTTAGTATGGACGATCGTTTCTCAAACAAAGGAACAAACTATGATAGAGCATTCCTTGTGAGTAAGGTTCCAATAAGTCCAACACGTGACTCCTCCATTGGATAGCGTTCGAGCTGTAAAACTGTTATCAACCTGATTTGATTGACGAATCCTCGAAACTTAGAATGCGTACCATCAAACTTGTGCGGAAGGCTAACTCGGGGCTCTTATATTGTAGAACCAGTGGTGCTTGTCGAATTTGAGGAAAAGTTGCTTCTCCAAGTGTAGAAGTTTGAGGCTGGTGCAACCTAGATTGTGCCATCCCAGATGCTCCATCATTATGAAGCCTTGCCACGACTCTTTCAATCTCTGCAGTTCTTTGCGATAACATAGCGAGGGTATTCATGATAGCATCCAACTTGGACTCCAAACTTTTCGTCATACTAATGTCTTGGCCTCCGGCCATTCTAAAAGAAGGACAGAAATGACTCTACAAGAAGACAATAATGGTTTAGAGGAAGGTACTCCGCAACTTCTAAAATGTCTTAAGAGCTTCAAGAAAAGGAGTAATCCACTCTCTCGAAGAAGAATAAGACTCCAATATTGTAACAAAAGAAATATCAGTTTAGAAGAGGGTAATCCACAACCTCTAGAATACTAGTACACTTCCAAGTAGAGGGATAATCCGCACTGTAACAGGGAAGAAATTAACTTTGATATCTGAGGTGAGTGAAGTCTCGACAAACTATCACGGACACACAAATACAGACTCGAGATCTAACAAGAAGTTCAAGAAGAACTGGCAAGAACTAGATTAATCAGATGAATACAAGAACAATACCAGAGAGGTGAGCTAAAGCTCCAAGAGATGTGTTGTCGAGACTGAAGAACTCTTCAGCCTCGATTCCAATATATACTCCCATTTAGAAAGCTTCTTAAGCAACTTCTATCAACTAGGAAGCTTCTAGAAGGTTCTTGAGACTTGCTTCTAGAAGGTTCTAGAAACTTGTCTCTAGAAGTTTCTAAGGACTATGTTCCTAACATCTTCTATCAACTAAGAAGCTTCTAGAAGATTCCAGAGACTTGCTTCTAGAAGGTTCTAGAAACTTGTCTCTAGAAGGTTCTAAGGACTATGTCCCTAACATACAAATGAAGCAAGATTTGATATTACCTCCTTGATTTGGATAGTTGCTCTTGCCTTGACGTAAATAATGTGCTCAATCTTCACTTTGGGGCTCCTTTTCTTTCTTCTTGGTTACCTCATGGGTAAGTCTTGCTGTCATATAATCCATTGTAAGCTCATTTAACTTGATGGACTCCAATGCCACAATAAGGTAGTTGTAGGATTTAGGAAGGCTCATTAGTAAGGTAATGATAATATCACTTTCTTCTAAAGGCTTGTCAATAATTGCTAGTTGGTTTGCAAGAGCCTTTATCTTATTGATATGAGCCATGAGGTCTTCACCTTCTTCTATCTTGCAAATAAAGAACATCCTCTTTGTATAGATGATGTTGGATAAGTTTTTGCTCTCATAGATGTTGCAAAGAGTCTTCCATGCTTCCGCTGATCCTTTGCAAGAGATAATGTGGAAGAAGTTGGTTTCATCCACATTGGTTGCAATTAATCCAAAAGCCTTCTTTTCACAATGTTTGAACTCCTTCTTCTCCTTCATATCAGCATCTTTGCTTGGAGCCTCTCCACTTTCATCTTCAATATTCAAAAGATCCAAAGACACCAACAAAAGCTCCATTTTTACCTACCAATGGTA
Organism: Physcomitrium patens; assembly: GCF_059467195.1. NCBI lineage: Eukaryota > Viridiplantae > Streptophyta > Bryopsida > Funariales > Funariaceae > Physcomitrium > Physcomitrium patens. The sequence goes on from NC_143429.1 coordinate 9,406,907, forward strand.
GAAATTTTCACCTCTAAACTTTTCAATAACTCTCAATCCTTCATCTTCATTTGAAGCCATGTCTAAGGAAGAGTTGTATTAAAAGAGATTGTAAGAAGAAGTCCTAATGCTCTCAAAATCAGCAAGATGGTTTTGTTGTTTTAGAATCATAGAATTGTTCTTTGTAAATAAACTAGTATTTTTAGTCTCAAAAAATATTCTAAATTTCACTTCTAAGAGTACTCTTAAGTTTGATGACTTATCTAAGTGTCTACGATCTGACTTGCCACTCTAATATCTCTCTTATACTCACAAATCACCTCTATACACCATAAGAGGCCTTTTAAGCACAATCAGCAACTTTAGGACATGAAACTATTAAGTTAGATCAGCAAGGATCTATCTCAGCAATAGTAGAATGCAAACTTTGCCTGTAAGTGAATAAAATCAAAAACCAACACCAATATGCTCTTGACCACAAGTAAGAACAAACCAAGATCTAGATCTAGATCTGAATCTAAAATTTAGGTATTTCTAAAGCCTAACATCAACAACAATAACTTAATCTACTCCACACTTACAAAATCATTTCAAAGAATTTCAAAAAATATTCAAGCAAATATGAGTGGACCCATAACCTATTGAAGAAAAGAAGTCTAAAAGCTACAAACACTTAGCATCAACAAGGATTGTAGTTTAAGAGAAGTGTGGAGAAAGATAGTTCTTACTTCTGACACTCTTTATTTATAGGTAGAGTTTACATCTCAAGAACATAGATCTCATCTAGAATCATGTTCATTCTTTCAATTTAGATCTAGATCTAGATTCATCTTAACATAGCCACTATCTTAAAACTCTAGCCGCCGCCATAATAACTTCTTTTAATCCTTTGCTGTCTTTTGACTATTAACAACTTACTATGCTTAATCTTTATATGGTGGTAACTTACTATGAACTTGTTGATCTTTAATAGATTCATCTTTAAATCCAACAATGAAAGAAGAAGAAGAAGATGATGATGATAGTGAAGATGGTGGAATTTGAAATCAAGATAAAGAATCAAAAAAGATAGATTATGAGGTACCTATAATTGCTATAACTAACAATGAAAACAATGAAGATATTGAAGATGATGATGGTGATGAAGAGTACCAATATTTAAGTGTGAAGAGACAACTTTTAAGAGAAAAGGAGATTATAAAAGCTATTTGAGTGCATGAAGGTTAATCTCTATCAAATGAAAGGAGATATCTTTTGAGAGATCGAAAATAATTTGGTGTATAGTGGAAGAACCACATCTTTCTTTAAGTAAGTGAAGAACATGCCAATGTTGTACTCTTTGTTGATCCATTGAATTTGTATCAAGCAATGAAGTCTACGAATGCTATGAAGTGGGAGAATGCTTTGGAAGAAGAATATAAATCACTCATGGATACTGGAATATGGAAATTGACTCAACTTTCACCAAATCAATCTTCAATTGGTTGTAAGTAGGTGTTTAGAACCAAAATGGATATAATGGATAATATTATGAGATACAAGGCAAGATTGGTTACAAAAGAATATTCTTAAGTTGTTGGAGTTGATTTCAATGAGACATTTATTCTCGTGGCCTAATTCACCACCATTAGAATTATTGTGGACAGCAATAGATTTGGAAATGCATCAAATAGATATAAAGATGGCTTTTTTAAATAGAAAGTAAGAAAAAGACGTCTACATGGATCAATTTCAAGGATTTATTGAAGTTGGCAAACAAGACCTTGTTTGTAAGTTGAAGAAATTCTTGTATAGGCTTAAGCATTCTCTAAGGGCATGGTACCAACGTATTGATACATTCTTTGTGACTAAAAGATTTGTAAAGAGTGAGGCTGATCATTCATTCTATGTGATGCAATCAAATGAATTCATCTTGATTGTGATCCTCTATATTGATGATTTAATCATCTTAATTAATGCTATGAAGATAATAGAATGGTTGAAGGCAAAGTTCAAAAAAGAGTATGAAATAAGTAATTTGGAAGAGCTTCACTATTATTTTGGAAATGGAATTTGTGAGAGATCATACTAAAAAGACCATTATAATGAGCCAAAGTATGTATATTGAAGAGGTGTTGAAACGATTCAACAAGGATGAGTGTTAGCCTATTGAAACACCTTTGGAGGCCAATTTTAAGTTGATGAAGTTCATGAAAGAAGAGTTTACTGAAGTTAAAAGACAAATGCAAAATGTTCCATATAATGCAGCAATGGGCTCACTAATGTATGCAATGGTTGATACAAGGCTAGATTTTGCATATGCGGTGAGTGTTGTGAATCAATACACGTCAAAGTCTGGACCAATTCATTGGACTAAGTAAAAATCAGCAAGGTTAGACACAAGAGAAGTATGAAATGAGATACCTCCGACTTCCAACATCCTTTACTTATAAGTGGTGGTTGCTTATCAACGAGACAACTTCCATCTTTTTAATATTACATCTATTTCTACTTCATCCAACTAAATCCTAGATTCTTTCTTAATCTAGCCACCACCTTAATCTTAGCCGCCACCTTATTCCTAGTCGCCACCTTAATAACTTCCCTTCACCTTTTTGCTGGTCTTTGACCATTAACAATTTTATTAAGATAATACTTACTTACTTTAATAAATTATAATATTTGTTGTCTGTTACCTAGCTCACATCTTATTCTATTCTAAGAACATATAAGAAGTTGAATTTCATATTTGTCATGTATTACAAAAACTAAGAGATGTGATACTCTATGCCAAGATAAAAAAGTGTGTATTTTACACTACTCAAGTCGACTTCTTAAGATACATCATTTCAAATGATGAACTTATGATAGATCCTAAGAAAGTTCAAACTATTATGGATTGGAAGATCCCAAAAACGGTAAGAGATGTCCAATGCTTTTTGGGATTTGTCAACTATCATCAGATCTTTATCAAAAACTTCTCTCAAGTTGCAGCTCTACTTACACGTTTGACTTGTAAAGATAAACTTCAATGGAATCAAGAAGCAAAAGTAGCATTTGAAGCTTTGAAGACAACCTTTGTTTTTGCACCAATCTTGTATTGCGTCAATTTTTTTAAGCCATTTTTTATGGAAATAGATCCATCAGACTTTGCTTTAGATGTCGTATTGTCACAAATGAGAACAGATGATAAACTTCATCCAATAGCTTTTCATTCCAAAAAAATTTTAGCAGTCGAGATCAACTACAAGATCGACAATAAGGAACTTCTTGCAATTGTGGATTCATTTCAAGAATGGTGCCATTATCTAGAAGGTACTTTTAGCCCAGTCACAGTGTATATGGATCACAAGAACCTTGAATATTTTATATCAACAAGTATTTTGAATCATCGCCAAGTCCATTGGAATATGTATTTGTCAAGATTCGAATTCAAGTTCATTTATTAACCAGAAAAACAACAAGGTTTGTCAGATGCACTCTCTAGACAATCTTATCTTGTAGCAAAGGAAGGAGATGTTGCTCTCTCATATATGCGTCCCTTAAAATCTCCCTCATATATGCATCCCTCAAAATATAGTAAATTATTCTTGAATTCAAACTTGGAAGTATCATAAGACTTTGAAGGATTTTTCTTAATATCACAAATAAGAAGATCAGAAGACATACTTGAATGAACTTGCTTAATGAAAGTTGAATCAACAGTTAGTCTTGATTTCATTGCTCAAAGATGAAGATGCTCTAGCTTCAAGAAAATTATCCATTATTGATAGAAAAATTTTTTACAATCTTGTGATGTTTGCTCGAGATCAAAAACTCCTTGTCATCGACCTTACGGACTTTTTTAGCCATTATTCATTTCAAAACAATCATGGTCTTAATTAACATGCCACTGTAATGGTCTTCTTAGCATGATCTCTCATTATAATGGAAGAAGTCTTAGATTCAAGGCGACGCAGAAATAAATTAGAATTTCTTGTCTATAGGCATGGATATGATATTAGTGAATGCACATAGAAGCCAGTAAAGAATCTTATAAATACAGCAAAGATGGCGGAGGCTTTTCATGGACGACATCCTTCATGAATTTTTTGCACTTTGAATTTATCAATTAGAAAAAAGATCGAAGGACATAAAAAAAATAATTGCAAAGTTAAAAGAAGCACACTTAAAAAATAAAGATAGATTTCATAAGCAACATTGGCTAAGGCTATAAAAAATTCATGAAGGTGATTAAATACTTGTTTATAACAAAAATTTAGATAACTAATACAATAACTTACAAAAAATATTAAAGTACTAATTTGGGCCTTATGTGGTTGTAAATATTTTAAGTAATGTGACATATGTATTAAGTGAATTAAATAGAATATACTTTAAGATTTTAATTGAAAAAAAATATATAAGTTTTTTTAAGCAACAGAATCAACAAATAATATGTGAAGGTATTTGAAAGACATTAATTTCTATCATAAATATATATTTATTTTAATTATTATCTACATAATATTAATAAGAAGAAGTAGATAAAAATAGAATTATTTCATAATATCTTTTAAAAAAGCTTTCTAAAAGCTTCATTGACATTATTTTGACTTTACATGTATTTATAGTTGATTAATAGGTTAAAAACTTTGTCAACAAGTTAATCACATGCTAAAAATTTTGATAGCTTGTTAAATAAGCTAATTATGTGGCATCCATATTAAAAAACTTTTCTTGCAAGTTAAAATATGTGTTGTACAAAGCCAACACATTTTTGAGGTCTTATAGAATATTATCACATAGTTTTTAGATAGATAGTATATATAGAGACAAGAATGAAGCCTTTTTCATTCTTGTCAATTCTTTTCTTGCTTCTAGTCTAGTTTCAAGAGTCTTTAATTTTCTTTTCTTTTGGTAATAGCCATTCTCATTTCTTTTTAATATACATACTTTCTTATTTTTGAGATTTTTTATCTACTATCAGATCTTCATCAAGGACTTTTTTCAAGTTGTAGCTCCACTTATACATTTGACTCATAAAGACAAACTTAAATAGAATTAATAAGCGGAAGTAGCATTTGAAGCTTTGAGAAAGGCCTTTATTTTTGCACTAATGTCAAGGACAAGAACATAATAAAAACAAATAAATAAGTGAGACTTCTCTTAAAGAAAGATGAAAAAATAGAAATAACTTGATATGTATATTAAGAAAGAAACTGGAATGGCTATTGCCAAAAGTCAAGAAAACTATAGACCCTTGTATCAATTCTACTAGCATATATCTAGTTATTAAATTGTATATAGTACAATCAATTTATAAAGCAAATGGTAATAATCTTGGTCATTCTTTTATTTTTTTATTTACAGAAATTAATAATTCTTTAAATTATCAAAGGATGACCTTACTCACTTTTGCATTACCTTCAAGATTATATCTTGTTATAAGTGTAAGCTTGATTCAACATCTTTTAAAATACTTTCTTATTTTATATACATCCAATTCTCTACAATTAATAATAATCTTTCTAATATATCCATATCTATAAATTACTTCTTTTAATAGAAATCTACAAACTTCTTCAATATATTTTGTTTGTAAAACTCTCTCTTTTACTTGATTAGATAAATCTTTTCATACCAAAATTAAGTATTGTATCTACTATAATTTTATAAGTATAGTAACTAGATATCATGGACATATACATTTACCTCAATAGTTACTTATGTGATTAGGTAGAAATAAATAAATATAGATTAATTTCATAAAATCTTCTAGAAAAGCTTTCTAGAAGCTTCCTAGAAGCTTCATAGACATAGTTATGACTTAAGATGTCTTTGTAGATTAGAAACCTGGCCAATAAGCTAACCATGTATTGGTAGCTTATAGAACAAGTTAATTACGTGTAATAGCTTGTGAAACAAGCTAACTATGTGGTATATACATAGATAAGTTGCCTTGCAAGTTAAGACATGTGGTTAGTAAAGTCAACATTTTTTAGAGGACCTATAGGACATTGCCACATAGCTTCTAGTTATAAGTATATAATGAGGCATGAGTGAAGCCTTCTTCACTCTTGTCAATGCCATTCTAGTCTTTAGTCTTGTTTCAAGACTTTCTAGTCTTCTTGTTTTTGGCAATAGTCATTCTAGTTAATATTACATTACCTTTTGAGTAACTTTCTAGTTCTTTTCAGTGATATAAGAGAATATCGAGGATTTTCTTTCTTTGAGATTCATGTCCCTGATACTAGATCCATAATTCACTTATAATGTATTACAAGAGGATATGTGAGATGCAACTCATCTCTGTTTTAAATCTTCAAATATATTTGATATTTTTGCATGATTTTACAAACTTTATCACATCTCTATATATATTATGCTACCAATATCTTTTTTTGAGCTTATTAAAAGCAATATTAATACCTTTGTGACTTATCAATAAATTATCATAAAATTCTTAGATCAATTGTCTTTGCATTTTTTTCTTATAAATCACTCTTTGTAGTATATTACTATCTCTTTTGTATTGCTTTCATAATTAACCTCCTTATAAATGGTAGTTATAAGCTTTCTATCTAATTTATTTAAAATAAATATCATTTCATCTTGATTGCTTTGATAATGTACTCAACTAAAGTCAAATATCAATCTAATTTTTTTCATAAAATTCTTTCATAAATGATTTTGGATATTCTTTCTCTCTTCAATGTATTCTAGAATAGAAGATATTATCTATAACTTTAATATCATCAATCAAATCATCTCTTTTTTCTATCTAGCTTATGATAGCATATCTATTACTAGATTATTTTTGCCTGCTATGTACTTGAATTCAAGATTTAAAGATTTGATATATACAATCTATCTTAGTATGATAATAGTAGGAGTGCTATAATTAGTGATTATTTCTAGTAGTGGCAAATAATCTATTTCTATTATCATTGGTATTCTAATTAAATAATTTCTTTCAGTCATTATAGTTGTAATTATCTCTCAAAACTCTTGTTTCACTTATGGATAGTTCTTCTTTCATTTGCTTAAGAATTTGGTTCTAAATCTTATAGCAAAGCTATTTTCTTCTTCATCATCTTGTTCTAAACTCAAACCAATAGCTATTGAACTTATATCAACTCTAAATATTATTGGTTTGCTACTTTCATACTTTATTCTTTGTAGTACAAGTAGAAAAGATAATAACTACTTTAGCTTTTGATTTTCTTATGTATACTTCTTCTTCTATTTATTTTTATTTTTATTTTTATTTTTTTTTATAAAAAATTATAAAAAAAATATATTACATATGCATAACAAAAAATCTACACATAATAAAATATGTAAGCTTTTAAAAATCTTTGCACTTTTGTTTATATGCTACAAACTTCTTTCAACTATTGTACATCATCTACTTTATTAGGTTCTAGCTTATAACCAAACCATCCATATAAATGTTCTATAATAACAACCTTTCAAATTCCAATTATAGATTTAATTTATGATAATATTAAGTGAACTTCTTCAATCCATGATAAAATCTTATCTTAGTCTAAAATATGATTAAGTACAAATTTATGGTACATTCTTTGATCCATTGTTTTATTTTTTTTCTTCTCCTATATATCCTATATTAGAATATCATCCAAGAAGGGCATATTTTTTTTTTGAAATAAAATCTTAAAGAACCTTATTCATCCAATTCATCATATGAAAAATTGAGTTTGTTGTATCCTATGATAATGTACATATCTTTATTAATCCTAAGTATGTCTTCATAGCAGTAATATTTATGTTTCATTTAGCTAGTTGAAATTGATCATATCTCAAATAAAGATCTCTAACAGAGTAAATGGATCTATTTATAAATATTTCAATAAATTTTCTAATAATTAGTCCAATTCCTATAATTTTGATGGTCACTTGATTTATTAGTTGCATATCCTAAATAAATTTTAGTATTCCATTTTTTTGTACTATGAATTAATGGTTGGAATATAGTGCAAATGATGGTTTTAAGATCTTCATTTGCATCTTTTCTTTTAAAAGCTCCACAAATTTGAATGGATGCACTTGAAATATTGAAATTGGCCTTAAATTCAAAAGACCATGTAGAACTATAAGTATTATTATTGGTACTACAACACTTAGGTCTACATAATGAATTTTTAAGCATACAAAAATAAAAGCCTTTCTATGCCTATTTAGCATGCTTTTAAATTTTTCTACTTCAACAAGCAAAAGAAAATTTGTAGATCCTATTTTCAATTCTTTGAGCATAGTTTCAATAAACTTAAAGCCAATCTACTTAAATTTTTTTAAATTCTTGTCTTTTGAAGCTTATTAAATTTAGTAGTTAAAGTCACTAAATAATAGAATAGCCATAGGCTTTATTTTTTTCTATAGTCTTATATCTAGTCTCAATTTTAACTTCATAATCTTGAAATACATATATGATTGAGGAGAGCTCTCTTGAATGTATTTACACCACTTGATCTTCATTTTTTTGTTTAATTTTTATAAATTCCTTCAAAACATCTTCTAAATCTATTTCCATATATACACCTGCTATCTTATCATCTTTATCAAGTACACCTATTATTTTTAGATATTTTAAAGATTTTTTTACATCTTTTTTCACATATTTTTGCTTCAATTTTGTAGATCACAAAACTATGTATATACAACAAATTCATTCTTAGATAATTTTACAACACTTGTACAATAGATACTTTTATTTCTAAATAAAAATATCTTTTTGTGATTTATCACTACATTCTTGCTTTATAATAGTACTCTACAAAAATTCTTAAATTCTTCATTATTTCTTGATAAATTTATATATTTAGAATCACTTTATAGATAATTTCAATTAGCAAGTATAGTTAAAAACTATATTTCTTTCTTATTATCTAGGTTTTTGATATAGGCATATGTAGATCTTTTATCTAATATCTTAGTTTCTATTGTCATAGCTCTAATATATGATTGTCTAAGAATCATTAGATATGGAATAATGTCTTAAACAAAGAAATTTTATTTAGTGCTTTTAATTCTAATTTTTACCTTTATATTTGGACAAGCACCATAGAAGTTTTCTTATGAATTATTTGTTGTCTAAGTCACTCAACTATATTCAATGTCAATGATCCATTTTCTGCATTTGTAAATTTTTTTTGACTTAATATTAATTTAAATTCTATAATCAATAAGAGCAATTATTAGATCTATCAAGTCTCCTCTCTTCACCAAAGTCTCTATTGTGGCTTTTGCCAATGACTTCTAATATAGTAACTAGGGCCCCTGTTATCACTCTTTTCTTCATCTAAAGAAAATTGAACCTTTTGATTGGTATAATATTCAGCCAATTCTACTTCTTCTTCTTTTGTCAATGTAATATTCAAAGTATTAGATAATATAGACTCTCCTATCATCTATCTTTTTTGTTTAATAATTTCAATAATGACATCATGAAATCTTTTTTTTTATAATGCTTAATTCTTTTTATAAAATAAATTTAATTTTGGCATTCAATATCTTTTTTTCTAATACACCTTTTAAATCTATAGCTGCTTCAATGTATAATTGCAATTTGTAAGCAATAGACTTATTCTTTTCTTTAGTTTTGGCAATTTTTTTTGTCAATAATATATTTCTAGGAAGTGATATTAATAGTCCAAATTTGAATGGTCTACTATTCAATGGTATAGGTATTTTCTAATTTTGATTTATATTTTTATTCTTTTAAAATCTTTTTTTGTTATTTGGCTCTTGAAGATTTTTATTGTAACATTTTTATTCTTTTTTATATTTACTTAAGTTTTATGATGAAATTTTGCCAAATAAGTATGTATAAATATGACATCAACAAGATCATCTTATTATATAGCATTTTTTATCACTATAGCTATCTTGAGTAATTCTTTATTTATTTATTTATTTATTTTATCTATAGCATGGTTCCATAAATTTTGTCTTTACATACTTTTCAAAGATATCCATCTTCTCTCTTGCTACTTCAATGCCAAAAGTGATAGTTTCTTTTAATACCATAGCTTACTAAAATAAATAATTATTCAAAACCTTTATTATCTCTTCCTTTTCAAAGTTAATTTTAAAGAAATCACTTGTATCTTGTAAAACAATCTTTCTATTGTTCTATAAAATTATTCTTTGCTGCAAAATATCACCATAATTTCTATACTTTTTATGAAGATACTCAATACTATTTCATTGAATATATCATTGTATATATCTTAGCTTTGATATTAATTTATTCTTAGTTTTTTTTTAAAAAAATATTATTTTTTCTTTAATTTTCCCAATTTGATTTATAAGTATTTTATTCCTTTTATTAATTTTTAAATTATAAATTTTTATAATATAACTACAAATATAAAAATTAATAGAGTAATAGATATTAATATAATAAATTTTGATAGTTACCTATAAGATATTATGATTGATAAAGGATTAATTTTTTGCTTTATTATGACTTTATTTCTCCAATATTCTCTTTTAGCAAAAATATTCACTAGTCCAAAGACCTTTTAATTAATAATGAGTCTATTATCAGCTATATTATCTTCTAATAATAATTCCAACTCCCTTCATAATTCATCATTGACTTATTGGAAGAATAGCTTTACCTTATCATTTTCTAATATAAGCTTTTTCACTCAAGATATTTAGAAAAATTGTCTCTCAAATTCCTTAAATAACTCTATTACAACTATTTCTATTCTTCTTGTTTTTGGCAATAGCCATTCTAATTCAATGTTATATTATCTTTGAATAACTTTTTAGTTCTTTTCAATGACATAAGAGTGTAAAGAAGATTTTTTTTCTTCAAAATTCATGTCCTTTATAATTTTATAAGAGTATTAATTTATTATTTTTATCTTATTTTAGAAAAAAGTAAATTATCTCGATTATATTATTGTATTTTAAAGGTTGCAATCTACTCACCTTTAAACAAAAAATCTTATTTTCTAATACAAATCTTTTTCTTAAAAAGAGTAGATTATCCTTCTTTGTTGAAATTTTCTTTTGATACTAGAGATCGTAGATTACCTTCTTCAAATTTAATATTTTGAACTTGTTTGAATTATCTATAAAAGAAAAGATTATGGATGATATTCTCAGCAAAAGTGAAAATAGATTTGCAACTATCGTAGATCTTCATGAGATTGTCAACACTTTAAGAGTAAAAATCTCATATATTTCCAATATGAATCATAAAGGTACTATGCCTATGCCTGTGAAAGAAGTTCAAAGTCTATGGTAAAAAATCATGCAATTGAAGAAAATAAGTAGATTGACCTCACAACCAAATTTAAGGAGTTTTGCTTCTACAAGTATGACAAACACAAAGATTAGTATGCTTGAAAAGTTTAATGGAAGAAGATCAAAATTTTGAAGATTTTTGCAATAAGTCAAGCTCTATCTAAGGTTGCATCTCTTCTAATATTCTAATGGATTTACTCAAGTCGGATTTATAGGCACACTTCTATCAAAAACTCTTCTTTCTTGGTTTGTACCTTTAATAGAAAAGGATTCACAATTCTTTTGTAATTTGAATTAATTCTTAGAAGTTTTTATAGCCACATTTAGAAAAAGTGATTGAAAAAGAGTAAAAGAGACTAAGTTCTTATCTTTATTGCAAAGATCAAAGTTAACCATCATATATGCTGCTGTTAGGGACATATTACTTAGAACCTTCTAGAGACAAGTTTCTAGAACCTTCTAGAGACAAGCTTCTAGAACCTTCTAGAAGCAAGTCTCTAGAACCTTCTAGAAGCAAGTCTCTGGAACCTTCTAGAAGCTTCTTAGTTGGTAGAAGATGATAGGGACATAGTCCTTAGAACCTTCTAGAGATAAGTTTCTAGAATCTTCTAGAAGCAAGTCTCTGGAACCTTCTAGAAGCTTCCTAGTTAGTAGAAGTTGCTTGAGAAGCTTCCTAAATAGGAGTATATATTGGGATCGAGGCTGAAGAGTTCTTCAGTCTCGACAACACATCTCTTGGAGCTCTAGCTCATCTCTCTGGTGTTGTTCTTGTATTCATCTGATTAATCTAGTTCTTGCCAGTTCTTCTTGAACTTCTTGGTAGATATCAAGTCTGTATTCTGTGTCCGTGACACTTTATCGAGACTTTACTCACCTCAGATATCAGAGCTAGTTTCTTCTTTGTTAGAGTGTGGATTACTCCTCTGCTTGGAAGTGTACTAGCACTTTAGAGGTTGCGGATTACCCTCCTCTAAACTGATACTTCTTTTGTTACAATATTGGAGTCTTATTCTTCTTAGAGAGAGTAGATTACCCCTTTTCTTAAAGCTCTTAAGGCATTTTAGAGGTTGCGAAGTACCCTCCTCTAAACCAATATTGTCTTCTTGTAGAGTCATTTCTGTCCTTCTCTTAGAATGGTCGGGGGCCAAGACATTAGTATGACGGAAAGTTCAGAGTCCAAGTTAGATGTTATCATGAATGCCCTCGCTACGTTATCGCAAAGAACTACAGAGATTGAAGGAGTCGTGGAAAGGCTTCATAATGATGGAGCATCTGGGATGGCACAATCTAGGTTACACCAGCCTCAAACTTCTACACTTGGAGAAGCAACTTTGCCTCAGGTTCGACAAGCACCACTGGTTCTACAACATAAGGAACCCCGAGTTAGCCTTCCGGACAAGTTCAATGGTACATATTCCAAGTTTCGAGGATTCGTCAACCAAATCAGGTTGATAATAGTTTTACAGCCCAATTGCTATCCAACGGAGGAGTCACGTATTGGGCTTGTTGGAACCTTATTTACAGGACAAGCTCTATCATGGTTTGCTCTTTTTTTTGAGAAACGATCGTCCATACTAAACAACTTTGAAATCTTTTTGGAGTTTTTTGCGGAAGCATTTGGTGAACACGACAAGGTTCAATGGGCTACAACAAAGATCCAGTCACTACGACAAGGGATGCGTTCTACATCAATCTATGTATCGAACTTCAAGCAATTAGCATGCGACATCAATTGGGATGAAGAAGCGTTGATGAGTCAATTCTATTGGAGTTAAAGGGACGATGTGAAGGATTTACTGTTAACTCTTCCTGATCCGCAAACACTCAACGAAACTATTGGCCAAGCTGTGAAGTGCGATAACTGCCTATTCCAACCTCGCCAAGACCAACGTTCAAGACAACATACGATTTGCCACACCCAACTATGTCGGCAAGTAGCGTGAATTCACATTCAGAGGTAGAAGACATGCAAATTGATGTGGTACATGTCAAATCTCTTACTCTAGAAGAAAAAAAGCGGCGTATGGAAGAAGGTCTATGCTTGTATTGCGGTCAAGAAGGCCACAAAGTTGGAAACTGCCCCAAGAAGCAAAACCGACGTATTATCAAGATTAGAGGTGCATTTATTCAGGAAAACGAGGATGCCCAGCCACAATAGGAACCGTGCGACTGGACAGTGAAATATCACAACAACAACCAGGTTCCTTTCTTTCCGCTCAACCTGCCCTTTGTTTTACAATCCCTTTGCTTATTGGCCCTCAAAAATTAAGAATCTTAGCATTATTAGATTCAAGAGCATCTGCTTGTTTTTTAGACGAAGAATTTGCAAAGCGTCATAAAATCCCTTTAGTACAAAAATCCAAACCTGTTCACGTTGAGGTCATAGATGGACGACCTTTATTGACAGGTAGTATCACCTATAAATCAGAACCTATAGAAGTGACGTTTAAGGACCATAGTAGTCATATTATTTTCAATATTATTAGAACTCCATCAAATCCTGTTATTCTTGGTCTTTCTTAGTTGGAAAAGCATAACCCATCCATAGATTGGAAGTTGCGGAAGATGACCTTTCCTACAAAACCACTCAAGAGCAAGCCTAGTAAAAAACCCCGAATAGAGAAATCCTTATTTATTAAAGCAAGAGCATTTATAAGATTGTCCAAGGGAGGTACATCGTTTGTCATTTATGCGGTTCCAACTACTAGGGAGAAGATCTCGACAGTAAGTATACCGGAGCAATATAAGGATTTTAAAGACGTGTTTCAAAAGAAAAATGCCGACATGCTACCGGAACACAGACCATATGATTGCGCCATAGACTTACAGGAAGGAGCACAACCGCTTTTTGGCCTAATCTACAATCTATCGCAGATGGAGTTGGCAGAGTTGCGGAAGTACATCGACAAGAATCTAGCCAAGAACTTCATCCGTCATTCAAAATCGTCAGCTGGAGCACCCATCTTATTTGTGAAGAAGAAAGATGGCTCGTTGTGGATGTGCGTGGACTATCGAGGCCTCAAAAAGGTAATAAAGAATAATCGTTATCCGTTACCCTTGATTTTTGGTCTCTTAGAACAACTTGGACGTGCAAAGATCTTTACAAAAATTGATCTAAGGGGAGCTTACAACCTCGTACGAATCAAGGAAGGAGATGAGTGGAAGACAACGTTCCGTACAAGGTATGGCCATTTCGAATATAATGTCATGCCCTTTGGTCTTACCAATGCTCTAGCGGTCTTTCAACATATGATGAATGACATTTTCCGAGAGTACCTTGATGATTTTGTCGTCATCTATTTGGATGATATTTTGATATTCTCCAAAAATGAAGAAGTGCATGAAAAATACGTTCGTTTGGTATTGGAGAAACTACGCGAGCGAGGACTATATGCCAAGTTGGAGAAGTGTTTATTTCACCAAATAGAGATGGAGTTTCTGGCGTTCGTTGCGACTACGGAAGGCTTGAAGATGGACCCCAAGAAGGTCGAAGCAATCGTGTCCTAGGAGGTTCCGAAGACGGTTAGAGATGTACAATGCTTTCTTGGTTTTGCCAACTTCTATTGGATCTTTATCAAGAATTACTCTCAAGTTGCTGCTCCTCTCACTCGGTTGACATGCAAGGATAAGCTGGAATGGGGACCTCTAGCAGAGAAGGCGTTTCAAAACCTGAAGACCGCATTTACTATGGCTCTAATCTTGATACATCCAGACTTAACAAAGGCCTTCTATTTAGAAACTGATGCTTCGGATTTTGCTTTGGGAGCTGTACTTTCACAAATGGGAGAAGATAAGAAGCTCCATCCGGTTGCATTCTATTCTCGAAAGTTCTTTGGTGCTGAAATCATTTATGAGATCCACGATAAGGAACTTCTTGCTATAGTGGATTCTTTCCAAGAATGGCGTCACTTTCTTGAAGGAGCTGTACATCCAGTGACCGTATATACGGATCACAAGAATTTGGAGTATTTCATGTCGGCTCGAGTTCTAAATCGACGTCAAGCTCGATGGAGTATGTTGCTATCTAGGTTCGATTTTATTATCACTTATCGACCTGGAAAGCAGCAAAGACTATCTGATGCCTTATTGAGGAGATCGTATCTTGTACCAAAGGCTGGAGAAGCAGCGTTTGATCAACAATGTACGACATTGTTGAAGCTAGAGTAATTTCAGCTTTGCGCTACTATTATGCCAATTGATGCTGACTTCCTGAATCAGGTACGTGCCGTAACCATTGAAGATTCAGTAGCCATTGATATTAAGCACCGTGTCAATGACGACAAGTTCAAGGTGGAGGGAGATCTTTTATACTTTGAAGAGCTGTTATATATCTCAAAAGGACCAGCACGACTCCGAGTTCTTCAATCTCGCCACGATTTTCCAACTGCGAGATATTTTGGATTCAGTAAGACCTTGGAGCTTATTTCTCAAGATTCTTGGTGGTTCCAAATGTGGAATGATGTGAAAGATTTTGTCCGCTCCTGCGACATCTGTTCAAGATCCAAGAATCCTCGGCATCGCCCTTATGGACTCCTACAGCCATTGCCGATTCCACGTCGACCATGGTCTTCAATTTCCATGGACTTCATGACGGACCTACCATCATCGAACTCATTTGACAGCATCTTTGTCATGGTAGATCGGCTTACAAAAATGGCACACTTTGTCCCTTGCAAGAAGACATCATTTAGTGAAGTTACAGTAAGGCTCTTTCTCGATAATGTGTATCGATATCATGGACTACCAGATGATATCGTATCAGATCGAGGAACCCAGTTCGTATCAAAGTTTTGGAGATCTCTCTTTGAGATACTGAAGGTGGATATCAAGCTTTCTTCGGCTTTTCATCCTCAAACTGACGGTCAAACGGAACGGGTGAACCAAGTCTTCGAACAATACTTACGATGCAGCATCAACTATCAGCAAGACGATTGGACCACATATCTGCTGCTAGCCGAGTTTGTATATAACAACACCCTCCATGCGTCGACTCAAT